>NC_064424.1:16246551-16555086 GCF_023375975.1 Astyanax mexicanus
TTGCAAACTAGTCCTAGGAATTTTGACCAATCCTGGCATGTTTGGTATCAAAACACTCGTGAGAGCAACTACTCTCTGGATATTTGGCCTATCACCTCCATTTCAGTCTTGCTGCACACTGTAGAGTCTCTAGGTAAATGTTCATTAAAAACATTTGTGAAAATTTCACATACAATACTCTCCAGGCATCAAGCAATCTGTGCGTAATTGGAATTTCTAACCTAAATTGCTGTAACTCTGCAGTATTTGCTGTAATCTCACAATGTTAAAGACCTCTGTACAATATCACTCTGATGAAGCGCCATTTAATACAGAACTAGATTAAGAATAACTTGACATTACATGTCATATCAGAACATTCACTCCTTTGTGCCTCTTCTCAACATTAATAACAGGTGAAAGACTTTTGATCATTTCTAATTGTGACAGAATGTCTCCAATTGTGTTAGACCTTCTTACACATCACCATCCTATGCTCTAGTAGGCACCATTGTGCTAGTTGGTGCTTGATGAAGCGCCATTTAATTCAGAACTAGATTTATAATAACTTCGTAATTACATGTCATATCAGAACATTCACTCCTTTGTGTTAATTTAAACTTGTTTGGTCAAACATTTCAGCTTGTTCTGCAAAGGTTCAAAGGTCAATCTGAATACCACTTTGTGAACATTCTGGTTGAAGCCACCTGATCAATACCAATAACATGTAGACACCTTTTGACTAGTTCTAACTCACTTAATGAATATCCTACAAAGTTCACTAGATGTACATGTGAACTTAAGCACTGATCAGGTTGAAAGGCCTCTGCTCAACATTAATAACAGGTGAAAAACTTGATAATTTCTAAATGTGACAGGGCATCTCCAATCATATTAGACCTTCTTACACATCACCATTCAATGCTCCAGTAGGCACCATTGTGCAAGTTGGTGCTTGAACCCGATGATTGCCGCTTGCGGCTATATTTATTATTATTATTATTATTATTATTATTATTATTATTATTATTATTATTATTATTATTATTATTATTATACAATGATATGGTAACCTGTCCTCATTATTCCCAAGTTACATGAGAAAAGTCCAGTACAGCCTGCATTTCAGAGGAGTGTAGGAGTTTAACTTAATCTAAACTTTTTAAATTGTTTGCATGTGTGTACTCAAAAGGCAGTAGTCTCATTAAGCATATTTTACCAGACGACTGCATGACCACCAGACTTTAAACATCAGGAAGCCTTTAAGGCAGGGCTGGGGAACTTTGCTCCTGGAGAATGAGGTTAATGCACAGTTTGTGTAGTTGAGTTTTCTCCTAAAAGAAACAAATATTGCATAATTAAAAAAAAGGACAGAACAAACCATTCAACTTTGTTTATTCTTATAATAATATTAATTATCTTCTCCAGAGAAAGGCAACAAAACACAAACTCATTCCAGTGCAGCACATTGAAACCAACCAGCAACTCTTAATTACACTACAATTTACCAATAATTACTTAATTGGCCCTTAATTAGCTTTTGATATATAACCCCTGCAGCAGGAAAAAAAAAAAAAAAAAAACTAATTGTCTGGGCTTAGAGTGCACAGAGGTGATTCACCTCTGGAGCACTGTGGGTTCCAGTCCGCACTTCCATTTCAGATTGGATAAGACACATTGATGTTACTGTGGGATAAAGAATTAGAACCAATTAGAGCACGATGAGTGAACTATGGCTTGACTTAATGTGCCTAGCACTTCAGCCTCAAATACCCATCACTAAGTGTGTACATTCAGTGTGTCAAACCACAAATCTATCACTCGCTTGTGCGCGTTCTCTCTCTCTTGCTCTGTACAACAACAGGTGACCTGGAACTGGAAGTAAGAAAATCAAGTAATGTGGAGCTTTACCATAGTTGGTGGGTTGGAGTTAGGGAGCAGGATATGGGGAATTACAGCGTTTCGAGACAGTAGCTGGATTGAGTTTGTAATACAAGAACCACCAGCAAACAGCTTTCATTAATTACATCAACTTCCTCTCTCCGTCAATATACTCTTTAAACAAAAGACGACTGAAGATCAAGAAGAAAACACAAAACAAGGAACAAACAAAATTCTCACAAATAAAAGACAACAAAAAGTAGGTGAGGGATGATGTGGGACAGAAAACCCAAACCGAGAAACAAAAAAGAAAAAAGAAGGCCCTCAAAACGTCTATACACACAAACCTCCCCCACCAACCTGTCCCGACCCTCCAGTATCATTTACAGTCTCTAATCTCGCCATTGTCGCCCTGTCTCTGATCTCATCACTGTCCGCTGTCCCATGCAAAGTTCCATCTCCTCACCCTCTACCACGTCTGGCCTTGAGCTCCTCATCACAGTTCGGTCTTATCCTCTTCCGTAGATCAGGTGAAAACAGGCTCACAGTTTCAGCTCGTTGGCAATCTTGGAGGCGATGTTCTTGAAGGCAATGGAGGTGCCCGAGATCCGTTTGAAGCGCACCCCGTTGAGGGAGAGGCGGGGCAGCTTGCACACCTCCATCTCCCACTGGACAAAGTCGTCACGAGAAGGTTTTCCTGACATGCAGAGGAGCATAAAGCGCTCGCGGAGCTCATAATCGCAGCTGTTGGAGTCCAGGACTTTGCGGATCTCCTTCATCATCTCGTTGGGCTCCATGGAGGAGGTGGTCTTCATGCTCCAAGTGAAGCGCAGAGAGCGTGGCTTGGTGTCCTTCGCGGACTGGGTGGACGAAGGGGTGCTGGACACGGGGGAGGAGGAAGACACCGAGTCCTTGTTATCGTCACCCGCCGAACCCTGGGTACCCTTCTCCATCTTGTCCGCAGTGCTCAACATAGGTCTTAGAAGGATGTGATGAAGAGGAGATATAAAAAAGGAGAGTGTTAATAAAAGAAAGCAAAAACATTTATCATTAGTTAATCTGAGACTGGCTTGACTCATCCACTGACGACTCAACTGAGCAAAGCTGTGGCATGTAGGGGACTATGGGGCGGAACTGGGCAAGCACAAATCAAACACATTTACCTCACTACCAAACAACATAAAATCCCACTATATGGAAACATGGCTAAATATAAAATCATAATATAAAAAACCAACATTGGGTAGGAGGGGAGGGGACATTATGATGCAAAACTACAATGCAGTCAAACTCAGCACTGTTATCACCTAACGTTATGTACAAAAGCTCCCTAAAGAAAACAGGAAAAAAAAATACCCCAACATGTTCGCCAAAGGGGATTAAATTCTGGCCCCCAGTCTTGTATAGTCTTGCGACTTCCTTGCTCAAAAAAACACCTTATTAACCCTGAAGTCATAAGACATGCAGCTAGGATTGTGTCCCCTGACTTCTGCCATGTCTGATGAAAGCTTAAAATGAAGAAAGCAGTGACATGTGGAGCCTCTTCTGCACTGAATGTGGATATGACTTCTGTTAAGGGTTGCATGACTTGGCATTACCACCAACAGCGCTGTTCACTGTGAGTGGTAAAGCCTTCATTATGTATTCAAGGAATGTAAAATACCTGCAAAACGTCTATATCACCACTTTTATCAGTGGTACGTCAGTTTAGCTGGTATGTTTGAGCACAGAAATCACCAAACTATACTGGACTCTAGTTCTAAATGACCAGAACAGATGAATCATGTTGTACATTTATTGCAACTTGACAAAAAGTCTGACATTCCATTCACCATCACCAATTTAGTACTACATATCTAGTGGTGGTAATTAGTTGAAACCAGGACAATTCAGAGCAAATCAAAAATCAGTAGTAAAACCTGACAAGGGCCTGATTTTCATTTGATTAAACTTGTGTTAAATAATATTAAAAGAACATCCATATTTAAGAGCAAAACTCCAAACAATTAGATTCAAAGTACTGATTGTGAAAAGGTTTGATTTCTTTTTATTTATATCACTGATTATTATTTAATTGATGTCCTCACCTGCTGGCCTCATCTCGACCCTCTCCCTCATACGGACTCCTCAAAGAAAATCGGCACAAGTTTAGTCTTGTATTTATGTTCAATGTACCTTGCCCTATCTAATTAAAGAACATTTATATTGTATATGTGTGACCACAACAGCCTCTGATCTGAGGGCATACTCTTTATATTGTATACAAAGAATTTGCACTTATTAGAATACTTTTAAACATTCAACATGTTCATATATATTAACTGTGTAATGAAGCTTAAACTGGAGCCAAAATAGCTTTAGAACAGTTTAACTGTACTGAAACTGATTTTACTGTATGCATGCCCTTGACATTTGCTTAAAGAGCATTAAAAATACATTTTTTTTTATGAAGAGAGAATTAGAAGGACAAATATCTGCATAGAAAAGGTTAGGAGTGGCAAACCGCTTCCATTTCCTTAAGACGCAACTGCACAGATCGGAGGAAGCACAGGACAGAAAGCATTGTCTTAAGATTCCCTCCACCATACTAAGTGTAGAACCTCCTCTAAAAACTGTCCAAACCTCAGGATCAGCACACACACACACACTGCTAAATGTTTAATACCAGTATGAATTAAAACTCTGTCTGTAGTCTGCATTAAACCATTACTAAAACAAACTAACAAATAATTTAAATAATGATGAAAGCATGATTGGTCATATTACAAGTGTTTAATTTTCTGTTATACAAAAAATAAGAAAATAAATATTGCACATATGCATGTTTCCTACTTCTATATTTACAACAAACTAAAGTGATCAGTGTGTGTACAATAACCTCAGAGGTGGAGGGGAAAGTACCCAGGGCAGCAGCCCCTTAGACAAACGTAGAACATAGACAAAAGCAGCATATCAGTGCCCCACAGGTGGTTAAGTACAGCCATTAGACTATTTGAGTAACAGACCATTCATGAAAAAGAGGGAGGGGAAAAGGCTCATCCTTGAAAGCTCTGGCATTTACACAGAGTCTCACCTACCCTGTCATGACTGCATTCAAATGGACTTATTGATAGAATTACATTTTTAAAATTAACTTAAGGTCTATCAGAATAATGACAATTTAGGGTATCAAAATGCCAGGTACAACAAACTGTAACTCGGGTACGCTGCATTTTCCTATTGTACTAAACTTACGTTACCTAAGTCCAAATCATAGTGTGAAATGAACAATGACTTCTGGATACCATTACAGCCCTAGTTGGGCTCATCACATGTTGTGTTCTGGGCATAAGCATCCATGTCCCATTTCTAGCATCATCATCTACAGGAGTATAAAGCATTAAGGCAGAGTTATACTTCTTTGTCGAGTCAACATAGAGCCTGCAGCATCACCTGCCCAAGTAGGCGGGTGATGCAAGTTGTGTTCTCCGAAATGATTGAGGACCGTCTAATATCACCCAACACAGAACCTCAACTGTACTCTTGTGGCAATCTTCAAACATCTTGTGTAACACTTTTCCAGAAGAGTAGAGGCAGTTACTGCAGCAAAAGTGCAGACAGACTTTCTATTATTAAAACTCCTGATTTGATAAGCAGATGTCTACAAATGTCTGGATGTACAGTGTAGTTTCATCAGGTTTCACAGTAAGGAATCTACGACCTTTGGACGTCCATCACAGTATAGCTTGTTTCTTAACTGCATTGTAGTAGAGTTGCATGAAAACAGCACAGACTGCAGCACAAGGAGACCCTTCACAGGGCCAAACAAACACTGACCAGAGACCACAGGCCAAGACAAAAGAAGAAGCTGAATGAGATGAGTGGAAAGGCACGGAGTTATTCACGGAGGAATAAGGAGCAGGAAGAGATGGCGGAGGAGTGGGCTGGTGATGGAGCGAGCTGGGCAATGGAAGCAGGGCGTTAGTTAATAAGCAAAACCATGGAAAGATGTACAGTCTAATATCTGCCAAAAAAATTAATAAAAAAAATCCCATCAGACCAAGACACATGGGATCACGAAAGGAAGGAAGGAAGGAAGATACAGCACAATAAAATAATGTCTTTGAGTTGACCCAAGGGTAGTGTTATTGCCTACCTTCTGGGGAATCTGAATGAGAGATTTCTACAAGAAAAAAAGGTGGGGAAGAAAAAAGGGGGAAAAGGTATGTTCTCAAATGTGTGGGAAAAAAAAAACGAAGCAAATTTGTAAAAAAGGTATAGAGATTAAATACTCCCAGGCGGCCTGCCAGGAAAACAAGTTACAAAGGGATTACATGGTCTGAGCAATGTGTAGAGCACTTAAGTGTTAGCTGGAGGGCACAGAACAGTGTGATGGAGTTATATCATGGAGTTATGATAACTGGAGTTATGGAGAGCCAATTAAGAATAAACAGAATATGTATACATATAGAATATATATACTGTAGTATTTTTTATTACACAATTAATGAGATTAATCTTTGAGGGCTGGGGGGGGTCCATGTTCATGGTTAGGACCAATGACTGTAGAAAAGAATGGATAGTGCAACATCTCAAAAGTAAAGCCACTACAGGTCTAGAGCCTCTGCTGGCTTGTTGCAGTATGATGTGTAGCTTTGAACAGAACAGCCCATTTTGCACTTCTCCTCTAAATTGTCCTTCCAGTGTCTAATTTCAACAGTTAGGTGCTATGATTGCCATTTGTTATTTTCTCCCAGAAATCAATTGTTAAATCATTGTTCGGCTATATCTTTAGGTCATAGTAGCTTTAGAAAGTGTCAGCAGCAAACAGAGCTGAGTACTGGGACTGTAATTTAATGGAAATGGAATTTGATCAGTAGTAAAATATATAAACTGCAATTTTTCTTTTGAATCATAACATTTACAGTACAAACTAGATCAGAAATTTGGTCTGGGAAAAGGGGTCAGGTCTTCCAAATGAGTAGAATGAGAGAGATCTGACTCGTTTCTACAGCAAAATCAACAACATTTCTATAAAACGGATGCGATCTTAACCATAGTGTCCATCTGTTCCTACAGTCATTGGTTAGGACCATTATTGTGTTTCTCACATCAAAACCCATCCCTGCTCCAACGGCCCTTCATTAAGGACCTGATCTTAGCCACAGAAACGTGTGCCGCTTCAAACCAGCTTGTCCTGAAAAAGGGGAGTACTGCACAGTCAACAGGCCAAAAGGGTTAGCTTTAAAACAACATCCTTCTCATATGACAATTCATGTGAAATAAAACACACAGTAACATTAAAAACTATTTCACAGGACCATTGCACATGCACTTTCCTATTTTAACATAATTCATTATTTAATGTGAAAATAGCCTGGAGTAATTTAGCCTGCAATTCTTTTTACAGGTGGGCTAGTTGAGCTAGAGTTGATTTAGTGCTTATGTTACTCTGAAGGTAAGGTGTAATAAGACCTCCATTAGGGTCAGGCTAAAGGGAGCCATAAAAGAGCTGTAAATACTTCCTCAAATACAATTCCAGACTCTAATATTTACAACACCATATCAGGAGACTTTGATTTCTAACCCTTGTTCTTGGAGCCAAGCTCAGGCTTTTATCCCAACATGATACTGACTTTCACCAAATAGCCGGTGTTCTGTTAAACAACCACACACATGTTCTCAGACTGCGGGCTAAATTAGCTCCAGTGTCTTTTCTGACATTTATAAGGAATGCTCCTTCAAGCATAATATCCCCCTGTCTAAAACAAACCACCACCAATTATCTACCCACATTCAAACTTCATAGCCAGAGCTAGAGTGTCATCAGAGACTCTGCTAAAATCCCATGCATTTGGACTCACCTGCGTACAAATTTAGATGTGAATTTGCTGAAGATGCCTGTACCGGGGCGGCGAACCTGGCTGTTCCCATGGGAGAGGGAGGGGGACGCTGGGGGTCCATTGTAGGCCGAGGCATGCTGGTCTCGTGTGGCTCTTTGCTGGCCTGCGTGGAAAGTGCTTCTGCTCGTCACCCCTCTGGGGAAGTTGGTGCGGTCGGCTGTCGTGGAGCTGCTTATGTTGTGCGTTGAAGGAGATACCACTGGAACCCGCTGTGGGCCGGTGCTGTTTTTTTTGTGTATTTTTTTAACAAACATTTAGTAGACATAAAGAAGACATATTAAAAGGTGCTGACATTGACAAGGTGTTAACATCTGCTTGATAGTGCTGATAGTTATTTAGATATGCATTTTTTTATTCTTAATTTGTCTTATTAAAATATTAGATATTTACTCTGCCTTGATAAATAAAGCAGGATAAATAAAGCAGGATAAATAAATCAGGCATTTTAACCCTGTTTACACTTCATTTCATTTGTACCTAGAATTGTATCCTGGTAAGATTTTAACCACATGCACATTTACACTTGATTGGTGCTAGACAGACTGAAGCCCGATTGCTGTGTGGGACAGAATATGTAAATTGCTCTACCATTGCAATTATTACTAGTGTTTTGTTTGTACATGGAGGAGTTTTGGTTGTCAAATGAGTCTTGGAAAGACAGGTGCTGTCTGTGTTTGTCTCAAACCACCTCCTGATTTGTATCAGTTTTAAATGCGCCTTGGCCTTATTTACACCTGCATTTTTATGTGGCTTGGTCTTACCTGGATATATTCCTGATACTCACTGAAGTGACTCATGAAGTGTTCACAGAGTTCATGTGAAAAAACAGTTTCTACTGTAATGATACGTGTGTGAGTATATACATATATACAGACACATATCTATATATCTCTGGAAAAAAAAATAAGAGACCACTAAAAATAATGGGTTTAAGTGGAAGATAGATGGTCACAAGCCATCAAACCGAGCTGAACTGCTTGAATTTTTGCACCAGTATATGCACCAGTATGCATACAGTTATCCAAAAATCTAAGACGGGTGGAGGAAGAGAACATGCCAATGTGCACAAAAACATTAAAAAACAAGGGTTATTCCACCTTATATTGATTTCTGAATTCTTAAAACTTTATGAATATGAGGTCTGAAAGCTCTGCATCTTTTTTATTTCAGCCATTTCTCATTTTCTGCAAATAAATGCTCTAAACGAAACTATTTGTATTTGAAATTTGGGAGAAATTTTGTTGTTAGTTTATAGAATAAAACAATAATATACCTATAAATAGTAAACTCAGGAAAACTGATTAAAAAAACTGAAGTGGTCTCAACTTTTTTTCAGAGCTGTATATATGTGGCTGCTTTGCTGATGCTACAGTCATTTCTGTTTCTGTTTATATGAAGAATTATATTGGCATATATGTGTAACACAGGTTGTACTAACCATCTGAGAAAACTTCCTCTCTAGTATAGAGGCCAACCATGATTTACATAGAAACCAGCCTTATTTGGATATTAATTTAAGACTGAATGTTAATTCTGACAGAATGAATTCATGCATGCAATCTGGGGCATACTCTCAAATCCAGTGGAATTGAAGTGTAATCCTGGGAGACAGGGGTTTGGTGACTGTGTGCCAGGTCAGCGATTTAATGCCATGTGACCAAGAGTGGCCATGGGCATAAACTCTACTCACCATGTTCAAACCTCTCACAATCCTTACAAGTAAACTATCTTAGGATTTTAACTTCATCAAATATATATATGCATGCACCCAAGTAAAGGCAAACAAACAAAAAACTGCACAAATAAATACAAGACTCAAGCCAAGCCACATTTAAACAAGTATTAGATAGAACCTGTTGATTAGTATGTACAGCAGTGATGTAACTTGGTGGTTATAGCATTCACACAATGGTTTTGAAACTTGAGTTGACTGTGTGGCACAATCTGCAGTAAGACAGGTTTGGGTAGCTTAGAGTGAGTGAGTTAAGATGGAGTTAATATAACAGTGTATTTGGTGTGTCTGTACTAAGGCAGGGTTCTCGTGGGAAAGTAACTGTGGGTAAGATTGACTTGCACCAAGAGAAAAGTGTAATAACGAGGCAGTCTCATCGAACACAGCAGGCTGCAGTTCCTCATCTAAAGCTGAGGCAGGCAGGCAATGATGAGTGTGTGAAATGAGAGGAAATCATGCCCTAGAGTGGTGCAGTCTGAGGACATACTGCACACCACACATGCACAACACATCATAAGCAATGTTATGTTATTTGTAAGTGGAATGGAAGATGTGCTTTCACACTGATTGAGGAGCATTACTCCTTTCTTCTATATAGGAAGGTTTTTCATCTAAGTTTTGCATGAAATTAAATGATCCATAATTTTTTTAAATAAATTTCAGTCTCACTGCTTGACGTACAGAGGATACATTACTATGAACTGTTAATACGCTTACATAATTCGTTTCCCTACTACCTAATACTACCCTATACCACCAAACATTCCCCTAGTCTTCACTATACTATCCCACTGGTGTGTCTGGTTTGTATAAAGCAATGGTGACTCTCAAATCAGTGGGCACAGGTTTGTTGGTGATTAAGGAAATTGTATTGTATGCAATATCACAAAGTATTCTGAGAGTAAAATATATTTTTGTATTTTCTATTCTGTTCTATTATGTATTATTTTGCTTTTAACTATATTTACTTGTAATTGTTTGTTTGCCATTTATATGCATGAACTAAATATGCTGCACTTTTGTTTTGTAGTAGCTTTTTGTTTAATTTTATTGGTTAGATTTTTTTGTATTTTATTACACTTAATATTTAATACAAAATCATGGTCTTGGTAAATTACTGTTTATGAAATCGATTAAATGCTTTTAGATGTGTTTGTTTCTACTGAATAAATGAAATATTTATACAAAATATTTGTATAAAAAGAATATTGTTATTGCAAACAATACTGTAATAATATTTTAGGCCACATATTATGGAATATTTTTCCAACACTGTGCAGCCCTACTACAAAAGGTCTGGCCATGACAGATAGCTTTCCAAAGGTAGCTTCACACATTCTGAAATTTTTGCACGAAAAAATGGTCCTGCACTACTCTTCCTGAACTGTCTGATGTATTTGTACTCCCAGACAGCCATTAAAAATAGCTGTAAATGTTTCTGCTAGAACCAAAGACTGAGTTTAATTTCTCCATTTTATTTGTTAAGGGCCCTGCTCCTAATAATGGTAGCCTATTAACAGAAGTTTATTCAAGTAACTGCATAACTTATTTCCCGTTTGTTTTAATTGTGCCAACGTTTTTAAAAAAAAGCTTGGATGAAAAACCCACCTATAGTTATAAACAGAAATCTTACATTATAAACATTAATTATTTCAATCGGAGCTGAGCAGTAATAGTTTTAGATTAATGTAAAAGCAGATCTACATCATCATGGATTGGTAAGTTTGAATGAAGTTCCAAATGGTTATGTCAGTCAGGTCAGTTAGTTATTATGGAACAGGAATGATGGTAAGTGGAAAGGGATGCAGCATGGAAGGGGTTGCTGAGGCACTGAAGGGATAAGTGATGCACCAGCGTTGTCCTTCTCAGAGCCCAGGTTACACTGACAGCATTTCAGCCATAGGATACATTTTAACAATAGACAAATAGGGGACTTATGTTCCTAAGCTGTGGTCTACCTAGATTTGTAAAGTTACAACTAAAGTTACACTTTCTTCAGTTTTTCTGCCCTGGCTGACTGGCTTTAGTGTCTTCACCAGATCAGCTCTTTGCCTCGGTCCCAAAGGGTGGGCTGAGCTGCCACTTGCCTGGGCCGATGTGCATGGAGGTCTGGGGGGCTGGGGTGGGCCGAGGTGGACAGTGACTTGTGGTGGCGGGGACGGGAGGAGGAAGAGGAAGTTAGGACAGCTGCTGCCGAGGCGGTAGAAGTGCGGGAGCCTGGAGTGCTCAAGCTGGGGGAGAGACATTCACAACAACCCTCTCCTCAAACCCCCTCAGGTTGGGGGGGTGGGAGTAGGGTGAAGTGCACAGGTTAGAGGGAGCGCTGATGAGAAATGGTCACTGGTTGAATGAGGAGAGGTGGATGGGAAACAGGGACCCAAAAACCCAACATATAAAACACTAACATAAATACATAACACAATGCTAATAATGCAGGCTGGTCTTCACTGGCTTTCCGTTTGTTGGCAAATACATACATTAAAACCACATGCTTTATGTTTTTTAACTGATCAGGACACCCCCCCCCAGGACTGCTTTGGAGACATAACGAAACAATTTAGCTCTTATCAAAGATCCAGATCATCTTTTGAGGATTCAGCTTGTACACCATGACCCTGTTTACATTCATATGACTTATAATATTACCAGGATACAATCCAGATAATTAAACACATGCATTCATACCTAAAGGTCAATGACTACTGGTGTTTTGTTTATGAAGTGACTCAAATATATCTCAGGGGACGCCCTAAAGTGATTTAAGTAATCAAAATTTTAATCGTTGCATTTACACTTCCATTTAAATGTTGCTTGGCCTTATCCAATTCTAATCCTGATACTCAAGACAAACAAATATATTTGGTGTCAAAAGAGAGGGTCTATGAGAACCAATGGTTGTTTTGTTTTCCCCTCAATAATTAACATCACATTCACATGATCTATAAGTGGACTTAATGTTTTGGCTCATTGGTGTGTATACTCAGCAAGGATTTGAGAACATCAAAAAGTCAAAATGAGGACAAACTTGCATTATCTCAGCAGAGCAATTACACTATGAAAAGCAAAGCATTAAAATCAAATCATGAGCCTAATAAGCTTACACTTCAATAGTTTGGTTATTCATTAAATAGGTTAATTAGGGGAAATGGATGATAATGCAATCACTGGCATAATCTGGAACAGAATGATTTACATATGAAAAGCAACAAGAAGGCTAGAAAGCTGGGGGAAAAAAATGCAGAATTTGTATTTTAATGGAAATTAGTGTACATGTATGTGTTGTGCGTGCATGGACGTGGTCAGAGTGCGGACAGTAAAACCAAACAGCAATCCTGTTCACTGCACTACTTTCAAAACCATCTTTCTAAAAAAGGTGCCACCATTGGCGAAATATATACTGGCTGTTTGGCCATGCATTCATGTTTGCAATATGGCCAGTTGTCTACAGGAACGCATGGCCAAACAGCCAGTATATCTCTAGTCTATGAGTAAACACATGAGTGTTAAACCAAACATAGATGAAAAGCAGATCATGCTATCTCTCGTACATGTGCATTATAACCAAGTGCGTGGGACACAACGAGTGCCGTCAGTACTTATGCTACTTTAAAGACATCTTTACAGTATCGTGGTGACATTTTCTTCATTCAGCATTCTGCCGGCACTACAGCCCATGAGCACACGTATAGAGCCATGCTGCTACTGTTGCTCTTTCCTCTTTCTGTCCATCTCTGACCTGGCTGCAGGAGCTGCCAGCATCTCTAAGCCCAGATTAGGCAAAGGGAGCTGTGTAGATCAGGGTCAGTCTTGTAATAAGACCTAAATGTGTGTCAATGTTTACAGCACTTGCTTTAATAAGAGCTCGTCACCACAGCATGAAGCCACTTTAAAGGAAGTGAGATGTCACTGCTACTGGTGTCTGATCTCTTATCAGGGTCTCACGAGACACTCGTGCTGATTCTCATCAACTGAGAAATTACTAAATATTTCAGATACAAGCTGTTCTGGCAGCTACATGAATGTATAATACCAGCGAAGGGGGTGATGCTTGAGATGATCTTAGAGTTTCCACAAAAAGATATATATCTTATAAACCTTCAGGCAAAAAATAAAAAATAGCACAAAGTAGCTGTTGGAATTGAATGAAATGTAATGATGACCTGTCAGTGATTATAATTTTAAAGTTTGTCCATTGTCAGATTCCAAACAAAACCTGGGTTCATCACTTAAGATTATACTGTTCCAGACTGTAAAAGGTCAGATTTCTCATTCATGAGGCTAACACAAACAATGGTGACGCCATCTAATAGACAGCCTAGATGGCCACAATTAGATAAAATTACCATCTTTTTCTTTTTAAGTCGGTCAAATGTCTTTAAATAAGTTGTAGTTGGAGTTCAGTCCACCATTCAACAATCTTTCACCAAGTGGTACACTACCCAAAAGTGGCCTTTGAGAGACTTTTTATGTATAGGAAAAATTGGGCTCTATATTGTGGCAAGAGTCTAATCAGACCACATCTGTAATTATTCACATATCTGCCTGAGACAAAAACCTCATGCTGAGCAATGCTCAAGGATGCGTTTATTATTTTATCAGTGAGTAATTTCAAATGCAAGCTGTCCGGGCAGCTATATGAGCCTGTACTTCAGCATAAATAATAATTCCAACTCATGGTGTGATGCCTGAGACAGGTAAAAAAAATAATAATAATAAGCCTTTTATATTTTCCAGTACCTGCTGCCATCAACATTACCATAATGCAGCATGTTTTCCACAAGCAGTGCATAACAAGCACAGCTAGAGTCATTTTTTCATTATTATTACTAACAGCCACTGAATTTTCAGAGGTGGTTTAGATGACACTTGGTCTTTAGCATTTTAATACCCCTAACTCCCGAAGGTGCTGTAAATCCTGCAGCGAAGATTTCAGCCTCATGCTGCGCTAAAGCAGGAGGCCAAATGCGTGCGAGTGTGTGTACATAACGGGATTAGGTTTCCCATGCTGGCACAGTGGCAGCCAGACTGGGTCAAGAGCAGCTTGTCACTTCACTGCAAACACTGCAGTCCACCCACACACACAAACACAGTCTCAAATACAGTATATGGTGCACATGCAACGTCCAAAAACAGGCTAATTTTCCATTGAAGCTAGTGTATATGTGCACACCAATGCAACATTGTTAATCAGACTGTGTGTGTGCATGTATCCTTCTGCTTCACTATTGTGTGTGTGGACACTGGATGTGTGTTTGTATACCTGTCTTTGCCGTTTTGCACACCCAAAGTAGCTCTCTCAGCTACAGGCGAGCTCCTTCCACGACTTGTACCGGTAGAGAGGATGCTGTTCTGTACAGCACAGAAAAACAAAGAAATCAATGTCAGTATTAAAGGTTGTAATAATAAACAGCTCTGGAAACAAAATAAGAGACCACTTAAAAATGATGAGTTTCTTTGATTTTACCAAATTGAAAACCTCTGGAATATAATCAAGAGGAAGATGGATAATCACAGCCCTCAAACCAAGCCGAACTACGTAAATTTTTTGAACCAGAAGTGGCATAAAATTAACCAAAAGCAGTGTGTAAGATTGGTGGAGGAGAACATGCCAAGATTAAAACCTGTGGTTAAAAACCAGGGTTATTCAACCAAATATTGATTTCTAAACTCTTAAAATTTTATGAATATGAGCTTGTTTTCTTTGCGTTATTTGAGGTATGAAAGCTCTGCATCTTTTTTTGTTATTTCAGCCATTTCTTATTTTCTGCAAATAAATGCTCTAAATGACAATATTTTTATTTGGAATTTGTAAGAAATGTTGTCTGTAGTTTATAGAATAAAACAATGTTTATTTTACTTAAACATATACCTATAAATGGCAAAATCAGAGAAACTGATTCAGAAATTAAAGTGGTTTCTTAATTTTTTCCAGAGCTCTAGATCAAGACAACACACTGCAATACAATGTAAATGCATTATATATATATTTTTGAAACTTAATGACACTGCAATGTTTGGACCAAAACCAAAAAGCCAAAATAATAAAAAAAAAGACTGGACTGAAGAGAAATTATACAAAAGAACATAATACAAAAGACTTCATAATAAAAGTCTCCTTTTGGAATTACGATGCAAATCATATTTTTGTACAGCTAAATATAGCACAACCAATATACAGGTGCTGGTCAACGAATTAGAATAATTTGAAATAGTGCAATCATGAAATTCTTTGAATGCATTTTTTGTGCAGAAAGCAAATCAGGTGTTCACCGCACCTGTCCTACTCGTTAGACTAATCACAGAACTCGTTACCTGGAAAAAAATTTGCTCAGCTGAGCTTTCCAAAAGGCCCATTTAGGCCATTTAACTGTGACACTGTTGTTTTATTGAATTAGAATAATGGAGAAACCGTTTCATTGAATTAGAATAAATGCTCGAATTTTTGTTTTCTGTGAAGAGTGTTCACTGTGCAGTATAAAGTCAGGGTTGAGTAGAATTTCTAAGTTGTAAAATCAATCATGGGTAAGCAGCGCGACCTCTCAACCGGAATAGTGGCTCAAATTCAAACCCTTCGCCAACAAGGCTTGACCCAAACTAAAATTGCTGAGCAGCTCGGCATCAGCCAGTCTTCCGTCTGCAAAGCTCTCAAGAAAAACTGCAGCAAGCGCACCAACTGTTCCGGCGTCCGAAAAACTTCTGCTCGCGACAACAAGCAGCTGAGAAAGATCGCAGTCAGCAACCGGTTCAAGTCCACTTCCGAGCTCACCGACTTGTGGAACAAGCAGACCGGCGCTGACGTCTCCAGATCAACCACTTACCGTCGTCTGCACGAACTCGGCTTCAAATCTCGCGTTCCAGCAGTAAAACCGATGCTGAACAAGAAACAAATGGAGAAACGGCTGAAGTGGGCCAAAGAACACGGCGAGTGGACTGCTGAAGACTGGCAGAAAGTGGTCTTCAGTGACGAATCACGCTTCTGCATCTCCTTCGGTGACCAAGGTCCTCGTGTCTGGCGTCGTGGTGGCGAAACCTACAACCACGAGTGCGTGAAAAGATCCGTCAAGTTTCCCCAGAGCGTTATGGTCTGGGGATGCATGTCCGCTCGAGGTGTAGGGAAACTCTGCTTCCTCAAGAAGACTGTCAATGCTGCCGTATATCAAGATGTTCTGGAAACGTTCCTGATTCCGACTGTTGAGGAACAGTTTGGTGAAGAAGACTTCATTTTTCAACAGGATCTTGCACCGGCTCATGCGGCAAAGTCGACCAAAGATTGGTTCACTAAAAAACAGCTTGAAGTTTTGGAATGGCAGGCCAACTCGCCTGACCTCAATGTCATTGAAAACCTTTGGGCCATCGTCAAGCGGAAAATTCGCGACAGAAAGCCTACTACGCTGGACCAACTGAAGCAGAACATCGCCACTGCCTGGGAAGCTGTGAGTGCGGAAACTTGCGACAAGCTGGTCAAATCGATGCCGCGGAGACTTCAGGCAGTCATACAAGCCAAGGGGGCAGCCACAAAATACTGAGAAAGTGATGATTGTAATTATAATAAAAATTATTCTAATTCAATGAAACGGTTTCTCCATTATTCTAATTCAATAAAACAACAGTGTCACAGTTAAATGGCCTAAATGGGCCTTTTGGAAAGCTCAGCTGAGCAAATAGTTTTCCAGGTAACGAGTTCTGTGATTAGTCTAACGAGTAGGACAGGTGCGGTGAACACCTGATTTGCTTTCTGCACAAAAAATGCATTCAAAGAATTTCATGATTGCACTATTTCAAATTATTCTAATTCGTTGACCAGCACCTGTAAGGGAATATGAATAAAACAAGGCATTTATAAATAATAGACCTATGTTTGACCCCTTTTTCACTTCACATGACTAATATAGATTAGATTGGAAGCACACACTTTTACACCTGGTTGTCAAATGCATCTCTGGTTACTGAAATCTGATCTGACTGCTGTGTGGCACAGAATATGTAAATCCACCCGTTTTGCAGCAACCAGTTGTTTATCTGTTTAGCCTATTCCTGTGGAGTGCTAAAGAAAACTACAGTTTTACAGGCCATTGTGCACTATTCCAAACTTAAGGGATAGCAATAACTGTGGAAGTTCAGGCTGATGAGAACGTGACCATTCAGACTGATTAACTCAGCAATAACATACAGCATGGGGAAGAGTTTTGGCTGTTGACAGAAGATTTAACACGGCTATAACATGGTTTCAAATGCGTCTCAGACCACCTCCTAAAGTGGTTTGAGTGATCAGATTTGTATCAGTTTTAAATTAGCTTTGAGTAGGTTTACAGTAATACAACTTCAGCTGCTTTTGTTGTTCCCCTACAGAAAAACAAATCTGGTTTGTTTGCTTCAGAAGTTCAAAAGAAGGACAAACTGTTGTGTATTCCACAGTTGTATTATTTTCCAATATGTTAAATTTAGCAGCTAATACAGAGCAACTGTATACAAATTATATACAGAATGCAAAATATGGGCTGCCTAACCGTTTGACAAAGCCTGTATATCCAAAATGACAGGTTGTGGAATGGCATAAAATATGTACAAAAAAGCACAAACATGCATACAAATTTATAACATGAAGCACTGTTATAGCTGAAGCTGTTTTTCCCTAAAATGTATGGTTGAATTCTAAAGTATGGTTTTACACAAAATGTGATCTAGGTTTTAAACCTGATTACATAGTAGAAGAGGTTCTGACAATTGTAGGTGGATAACAAATGTGCATGTGTCACCAAATTCAATGCATACACAGACATTCTAGCTAAAGAATGCCATATTGGCATGAACTTAGTCTAAATTGAAGTTTTCTATCAAACATACTGATAGCCACCCAGCTACATTTCTCAGCTCTACAGGGGGTTATGATTATAACACTGTAGTCATGGCAAGCACACTGCCATGCAGTGGATTGTTGTCCTGTATAAAATGTATGAGAACTCACGGTGGAGGGGGTCGGGGTTTTCTTGCGGTCGCCCGTAGTCAGAGGACTTGGGGGAACTTTAACGGAGCTGCCTGAGCTTTTTCTCCCGTATTCTTCGGCTGCATGCTTACTATCCCCCTGGGAGCGCTTGGATGTAGCAGACGAACCTACAGCAATAAAAGCAGTGGAACAGACACAAAAGAGGAGCAAAAATAAGCATCAGACAGCTGAAGAATTAAAATACAAATTTCAAAAGCTTCTCTGCGGTGAGCTAAATTCATCTTACTTTGATCTGTAGATCTGCGGGACTTCTGATTGGAGGTACTGCGCTGTACCGCATTGCTCGTGAGGTCAATGCCTGGCCTGGATTTTGTTGTGATTTCATCCAGCTGAGAAAGACCAAAAAATACCATTAGTACAAAATCTCAAGTCCAAAAACATGGAGATAAGGTACACTGGATTACGGTGGACGGTTGTTTCTGGTTGAAAGTACGCTGTGCGCTATTGGCTGCCACTTCTCACCGGTGTGTGGATAAGTGCTGAGTATAAATGGTTGTGTGTAAAAACGTAATTGTCCTGCGTCCTTGGGTTTCACAAAATGCACTTTCTATAAGTGTAACTTTATTCATTTGTTATTTCCAACTGGAGATCATCTGCCCATCTTTGCTTCAGCAAACACTTCTTATTTCATGGATACTGCTTTTGCATCAAATCATGATTGATGATTTATCATACATATACCACTCCCAACTTTTTTCATGAATCATACCTCTGAATTCCTGTAGTCCAGTAATAAGTATGTTGCCATTATTTCATCATATTTCTGGTTGACAAGAGAGTCCTGTATCTCCTCTTGAGAGTATCCCATCTGCAGCATAATGTCTAGAAAGGCAAGACAGGAACAGATTGGATGCGATCAAAAGCAAGCATTCAAAGACCTAATTAAGTCAAAATAAATTACGGGTGGCAGTACAACAAAAAAAAAAAATCAAGACACAAGCATTATTCTACACATATAAAGAACACTAAGCAGACAGAACACTCAAACAAATGATTAGCATACAGATGGACAACAAAATACACCAACACAAACACCAGTAGGTTAGTTTAACTCACAGAAAATGCCTTCAAATCTGCACCTGTAGGGATTAATCCCAGCACCAAGTGACTAAACCACCACCCTCCTCTTTCTGTCATTTTCCCCTCCCCATAATCCCCCAGGCCACTAACACCAGACGTCTGCCCCACCTCGCTTCCAACCCCCTGCACTGCTGGGGTGCTGACCTGTCCTCTTGGGGTCCTTGTAGTCGGGCTGGGGCTCTATGTAGGGCTTTAGCTCCTCCTCTTCATAGCCCACATTCATCCACCGGTCCTTCATAACCTGCTGCTAGACATAAACAGAAAGAGGGGCAGAGACAGCAAGGATTATAACTATAAAAGATGGAGAACAACCAATCTAGTAACTTAGTGACCATGTGGACTAAAGAGGTCTTTTTTTCTCAGATTTCATGTTTTGTCAGGTCAGCTTCATTTTGTCTGTTAATTTACACCCATTCCTGTATATCAGGCCTGCAAAACAATTTTAAAAAAGTTAAGACGGAAGCAATTTAGGGCTAGTACTGAGTTTATTAAAAAAGGAATTGTGATTTCAAACAGGTCATTGTTATGATTTTAGTATCCACATAAGGTTGAGTCTTTAAGTAGCGTTTAAAAACGAATTAATTAATTAAAAAGTACTGAAAGAAATTTGTATACTTTTTTACAGTGCATAAATAGGGCTGGGCGATATGGAAAAAAATCTTATTACGATATAGTTTTTCATATCAGCCGATATCGATATGTATCACGATATAAATCAAATCACTTTCTGTTACACTTAAAGGTTTCTATTTTTACTCAGAAGTGACAGAATAAGGGAGTTATGGACAAAATCACTAGCAGGCTCAGAGCCTTGTGGACAGACACTAGGATGTTAACATCTTGCCAGGTGGGTACAGCTTTTAAATTAATTTTAAAAAGGGGACAAATATATAAACTAAAAAATATGTAAGACCCTTTACATTATATGTCTGTTTAATTTAAATTGCAATAACACTTTATTTATTTTTATAAAATTATATTTAATCAAAAGATCATTCCCCTCCCTGAATGCAGGCAACTACATAAAGCAAAATACAAGAGTATATCACAGTGTTCATTTTGACAGGTGATTTTGATACAGTCTTAGTCTTTTCACTAAAATGTATAATAGTTTTAGTTACATTTTAGTCTATCGGATATTATTAGTTTTAGTCAGATTTCAGTCTAGTTTAATTTTGGTCATATAAAAAGTATGTATTACATATGTTTTACTGTTTTTCTATTTTCTATTTGTTGTAATTTTAGATAATTTACTGCTTATGTTTTTTTTTAAATAAGAGCCTTTAGTTTTTTTTTCATTTAAATTAAGCTAACATTTAAATATTTAAAAAAAAAAGTGGCCTATAATGGAGGTGGGAGGAATAAAGTCAAGTTTCTGAAATGATCCACTTCTACTGCAGTACAGATTTATACTAACATTACTGGCTTTCAGTAGACTAGACTTACATTACTTAAGTGTATTTAAAACTCCAGTTCAGTAACAGCAATGTTTAGCTCAGTTCAAATACAGCTAGACAGATTATATAATCTTCTGTATTTAGTAAAATATCCAGCATAACAGACTCTCTATCTGTTAAAAACTATAAAACACAAAGACAGAGGAGAATGCTGCCCTCAGGGTTTTCTAACAGAAACAGTGAGAGTTAGGAAAAAAGATGGAAAGTGCTTCCTTTCTGTGTGTTTATATACTAACCCCTCACTCGTGCTGAAGTTAACCTTAATTTACACGAAACGTGGATTAACACGGCTAACGTGCGTTACCCATTAGTTTATTAGAATGTAAAAAGCAGTGAAAGCATCTTAGCTAATGATGACAGATTGCACAGATCCCTTTTACACCTAAACATCGCTAACTTTAAACTGGAGACAAGCTAATCTAACTAGCAGCAAACAGAGCAGCGTTTACCTGCCTTCAGAAATCTGAACAAGCTCACCTCTCTAAATATCTTGGAGACGCATGCCTCATATTTAAAAGGTGAGTTTTCCAGTGTAGCGCCGCTGAATAGTATAAATGAAGTTTATCCAGTAAATGGGAGAGAAGGAGCCGCTATGTGAGGAGTTCAGAGTGGAGGGGCTCGGGGGGTGGGGCGGAGGGGGATGGTGGAGAGGGGAGGGGAGGGGTTGTACTGGGCTGAGCAGCAGTTCAGCGTGCTGCCTGATCTCGTGCTGCGCCTTTTCACAACGCTACTTAAACGGGAAATAGAAAATTTAGTTTATCGAATTTCTCGCCCCGACTTATCGCGATATATAGTTTCCTCGATAACTATCGATATCGTTTTATCGCCCAGCACTATGCATAAATATATTTCATTACACAATTTATTTAGAGAAATTTCAGTGCCTTAAGGGTGCAAGTCTAACCTTTCTTAAGTCTAGAGGTGACATGAACTGTTTTGGGGTAAAAGGCATCTGGGATGGTCCATCACACAGTGGAAATGTGCACTGTGGTCAAATCAATCAAGACCATCCAGACTGTAAATCAGTATAAAAAAAAAATATATAAAAAAAAATCCAAGCAAGGCTTTTTACAGTATGGATTTGTGTCATACTGTGTAATACCAGCATTCATGTAGAAATGTAGAGATGGCTGTTCTTTGTTAACACACAAAAATAAAGTTGACAAAACTAAACATTAAAAACCATGGGATCATACTGCATGTAATAAAATAAAAATATATGTACAAAAAAATGAATAAATAAATAAAAACTTAGTTAAATTAGCTTCCAGTATCACATATACACATATCTAAACCAGCAGATGTTGCCAGGACTGAGAGCATCAGGTAAATACCAGTACTAACCTCAAGACTGCCTCTCTTAGTTGGGTTGAGAATAAGGAATTTCTTCAGTAAGTTCTCACAGTCTGTGGACATGTAGAAGGGGATTCTGTACTTGCCTCTTAGAACTCGCTCACGCAGCTCCTGCAAAACAAAGTCAAACATCATTCACAACAAGCCCAGTTAGATTGTCATTGTTAGTTCAAGTTAATAAGCTCTTCTTCAAAACACTTAAGCTTACCTTTAAGTTCTGCCCATCAAAGGGCAATGATCCACTGACCAGTGTGTACAGGATGACTCCCAAACTCCAGACATCCACTTCTGGGCCATCATACTTCTTCCCCTGGAAGAGCTCTGGCGCTGCGTATGGAGGGCTTCCGCAAAACGTGTCCAACTTGTTGCCCAGAGTGAACTCATTACTGAAGCCAAAGTCAGCAATTTTAATGTTCATATCTGCATCCAGGAGCAGGTTTTCAGCCTGGGCACAATCGAACCATGGAACATCTTAACACCCTTGCTTAATTCAAACAAGTTTAGAGATAAATCAAATCTATCATTCTGAAGCTAAATGGGAATGAAAAGCTCACCTTAAGGTCTCGATGGACAATGCACTTCTGGTGACAGTACTGCACTGCGGAAACAATCTGTTAACAGACACAAATGCAGAATGAGACAGAACCATACAATCAGCCGTACATAGCAATAAAAAAAAAAAAAAAAAAAAACACAAAACAAAACAAACATAACAAACAAGTACAGTCTCCGAATATTTGTAACTATTAAAATTCATTGGTCTTTTTATTGCATCATTATTGTATATTTATGTCAGCAGCATTCTTAAAATTACAATTTTTTTTTTATCATAATTATTACTGGCACAATATACATCCCATTAAACAACAGCCACTGTAAACAGGCCTATGGTGTTTGTTGCAAGGGTGGGGGTAGGACTACATGGCCCTCAACAGATTTTCAGAGGCTCACTCCAAATTGTGGAAGGATTGTGGGAAATCAAAGCAAGATGGTCGTGCAAGTCCGAAAAATGTGACATTTTACTTAAAAAAAAAAAAAAAAATAACTATTGCATTATCTGTTTGTTTGGTGTAGTTTCAAAGCATTATGGCCCTTCATTGTCTTTAATGTTTAGAGTTATCAACTGCTGGTATTATGTCTCGGTAGAAAAAAATCCAGTTCCACCTTAAAAATGGTGCACAGCAGTTACACATTCTGGCACCTGAGGCAGCATCATCATTTAAGGTGGAATGGGACAATCTGAACACTGAGTTAGTGAATAGCTGAGTAAAACTTCTCATCACTGAGGAATCAAAAGTGGATGATAAATGATTGTAGCATCCTTTTTAAGAGATATGATGAAGTAAGGCTGGTGAACTTTACTAATCCTCTGCTATCACAGTAGAATGGAAGAGTCACCAACAGAGCACTGCTAGTAGCTAAGAACTGCATATTGGAAGTGTCAGAACAACTCATCACATCTGTTTGAAGGGTTGCCCCATTTCTAAGTGGAGCATTTCACATGAAAACAAGGGGTATGGGTAAAAACAAGGCCCAGGGAGTTTGCTCAAACTAAACACACACACACACACACACCTGTCTGAATTTGGCTCGTGCTTCTTTCTCTTTCATTCTGCCGTGGGCAACCAGGTAATCAAACACCTCTCCTAAAGAACCAGGAGCGAGAGAAAATGAAAACAGTCAGATGTGGATAATTATGTAGCACAGAGATCCAAATGGACAGCATGTACACAAAGCCAAAAGAAAGCTAAAAGGGCTTGCTGACTGCAGAGCACAACAACTAAAGTCACCACCTGAGTATCTTGTATGGAGATCCACTAAACATGGAAACGAGAAACATTGAGCGTAGTTGGGTTGGAAACTTAAAACTGGAAAGAACCATTCATATTTGCTGTCCCTGTTGGTACTTTGTCATGTGGGATGGACAGATTTATACCTAATTTAAACACAAAAGTGAATACAATTCATGTTGAAAGATTTAACAGTCACAGCCCACATGCTTCTATCTGTTCTTTACATTGGCTAATGGATGGATATTAAGCAACAAAGCTATTAGAGGGCAGTCAAACATTTCGAACACTAAAACAAACGTGATGAGGTGAAGAAGGTAATGAATACTGTATTGCATTAACATTAGAGGTTGTTTGATGTCAGGGATGGGAATGAAGTTCCACTAAAATATTCTAAGCATTTTACACTATTCATTTCAAAACATTTCCAAAAAAAGACTTAGCTAAAGACTCTGAACAGTTTTACCACAACTGTTTTTGTCAAAACGTTATCGGTGTTTTACAGCCATCAAAACAAAAACATGTCCCACTTTTAACATTGTAGGATATTGTTAACATTACACGTGGTTAGCATTATACGCAGTACCAGTTTAATATCAATACATTATATGTTATCCGCAGATTGAAGTTGTCTTACTCTGTGTACAATTGATTTAATGACACACAGACAGACACACTTGCTAAACTGTATAATACTACTGCTTTTACTACTGTACTAGTGTTAAATTGTGGTGCAGCCATTCTTGATTCTGAACTAAGAGTAAATAAAAATCCCCCAAATTCGGAGTAGGAACTTTTTTAGGCATTGCACCTTAAATTTACTATATGGAACTTGAAAACTCAAGACATCCCAGTTCAAATGGAACTCAGCATTACTACATAAAAGACCAAGGGGGCTTTTTAACTGTGCAAACGGCTGTAAACAGTGTAAAAAAAGGTTTTGCTATAATTTTATTATTTTCTGTCAGTGTTTTTTCTTCATCATGTCTACTTTGCAGTTGTGGCCAAAATGTGCCACAACAATTTGCACTGGTGCCGTTCCATTCTGTCCATATCTGTAAGCTTTTAAAGAATTTGCATCAGTATGGACAAAACAAACGCTTAAAATTATGCTCAATATTAGGGGACAGAAATCTGTCCGCTAATTTTGTGCATAAAATAAGCCTTAAGAAGGAGAGATGAGGGAAAGCTCTGACCTCCACTGGCATACTCCATAACCAGGTAAAGTGTCTTCTCAGTCTCTATCACTTCAAATAATTTCACTACATGGGAAAGAAGAAAGAATTAAATGTCATTATTTATTTTTTTATAGTTTTATTTGCATGTAAAGTGACACTTTAAAAAGCTGATATTTAGAGCGTTCAATATTTTGCTACAACAACAAAAAAATAGCATACAAAACTTTACAGGTACAATCAAAAAAATTCTCAATAATATTGGCTAAGCAACTTTACGTCAATCTGTCCTATAAGCAAAGCTTACCAATATTTGGGTGATTCAACAGCTTCATGATCCTCACTTCCCTAAATAACTGGGGAAACAAGAGAGACAGAAACTGGTGCTTGATGTGCAGAAGATACATCATATCATTTTTCTGTTTGTGTGCACAGGGCAAGGATTCCACCCACCCTAAGTTCTAACCCAACCCCTCACCACAGGAAGCAGTTGAGTCTAATTTGCTGTAATTAACTGCCTCTCCGCAGAATAAAAGTGTTTCCAGCAAGAGGGAGATGCTGGAGTAGAGGTCCTGATATGAGAATGTGGAGACATGTACCACCAAAGAAACTGGAGTGTTTTGAGCAGCTCATTCTTTTTTTGAAATCAAGTGTCAAAATATTTTATTTTACCTTTTGTAGACTGGAGGAGTTGAGCTGAGTCTTGTCTATAATTTTCACAGCCACCTGAACAACAGAGTAGAAAAAACAGGGTTTAAAAAAATAAATAAAAAACAAATAACTTAATTTGCCATAAAGTAAATAAAGAAGACAAATCAAAAAGATCCAATAATCATTAAATATATCCAAGTGTCAATGAAAAAAATAATAGCATCTGTAGCTACCTCTGCAGTATGGCTTGTCTTGGTACCTTCAATAATTTAACATTACAAAACAAAGAATATATGTGGAAAAAAGAACTGTGTGTAATCTGAAGCAAAAGCCTGAAACTACAGCATGACGTCAGATCTGCTGAGCTTACTACAGATTGCAATCTAAGGTCTAATCTAAGGAAACAATCCACCATGCCACAAGGAAATTACAGAGCGAGTCTCCTTCTACGCACATACACACTCTAAAAACATATGGGGTGTG
Organism: Astyanax mexicanus; assembly: GCF_023375975.1. Lineage (NCBI taxonomy): Eukaryota > Metazoa > Chordata > Actinopteri > Characiformes > Acestrorhamphidae > Astyanax > Astyanax mexicanus. The sequence continues at coordinate 16,273,019 of NC_064424.1, forward strand.
TGTTACACTGAATTTACACTTCTTGGTCTCTTAATGTAACTTGTATCTGTACTGGATCCGAAAAAGATTGTAAGCACATGCATTCACATTCTATTTGACACTTTGTAGTTAATTACATCTTTAGTTAGTCGGATTACAATCTGAATGGTATATGCAAATCCACTCATTAAGCAGCAAACAGTCGTTTATGGTTTAACTTACGGTATGTTGATTGCTGTCTCAAAATGTATAACTTTACATGCCATAGAGCACTTCTTTAAGCAGAAGACAGAACAACAACCTCAGCCCATCAGTGGTGAGGAGAAAACTGTTTAAACTGATTCAGCTCAGTAGTGACATTTGCCATAGGGAGGAGTTTTGATTGGACTAAGAGGAGTTTTGTTAATCGAATGTCTTTGGTAGAGATGAATGCAGTTCACTGAGACCACCTCCTCAAGTGATTTGAGCAACTGGATTGGTATTGGTGTCTAAAAGTGGGTTAGTTTATAGTGTGGCCTTTTCCAGATAAAATCTTAATATTTAAGAGGCATGAAGTGTTTTAAATGTGCCTCTTGAGTAGGTTTACACTTCAACCCATTCTATGTGGCTTGGCTTGATCCAGACACAATTTTGATACTCAAGGTATATAAAGTGACCAGAATCATAAGTTTAGATTACTAAGAGCAGGGGCCAAATCTTCTATTTTTTCTTCTATGAACAGAAAAAAAAATCCCCCACAATAAATATAAATTCATAAATTCCCATTGGGGCCACTTCCCATATGCAGACATGCGTCTTAGTCTGACTTTTATTGAGGGAAGAAAAAACATGCTGCAGCAGCGGGGAAGGATAAACTAGCAACATTTAGCTGTTTATTTGTTTGGAGATATTTTAAGTTTAAGTTAAGTCAAGTCATGGGGTGGAAATACACTTTGATCACGAAAAATAACTTTGAAGTCAAGCACCTGCATTGGTTTCAGGTGAGAATAGTGAGGATTAATGACATGAAGACCAGGCAGTAGACTCTCACTCGAGCTATTCAGAAACCCAAACTTTAACAGACGACCCAAAGTCTAAGGGATTACAGGAAGCTGCCTGTTAATTTATAATGCTCAATTTTCAGCCATTGATTTAGCAGCCTATTGTTGTATTCAGATTAAAAATATGGATTGGCCCATCTCTAGTGTGCATGAAGCTGTAAAGTAGTTTTCATCAAGAATGGTCCTTGTCACTCTGCCCTGTAAATGTATTGTATTCTTTAGACCACACTTGATTAATCCAATCAGCTCAGTAACAAATCCTGTTAAGAGTTGTAGAGGGTGTGTTAAAGCAGACAATCCTTTAAAATGTGCTGGGCAGGGGAGGGGGCAGAACCAGGACTGAAGTACACTGCCTTAAGAGTGTCAAACACTATGTAGGTACACACACATTACACAAATTATCACACCCAAGGTATCAAAAAAAAAAAAAAAAAAAAAAAAAAAAAAAAAAAAAAAATCTGAGTGAGAAGGAACTGCACGTCAATTGCACTGTGCTAAGTGAACAGCCAAGCATTTACTGGGCTTGAAGAAGAACCGCCATTATGCCCTGTAATCACACTGAACTGTCAGCAGTCTACTGCTTTCTAATGAGAGGAAAAATAGCTGACCTGTGTAACCGCCTGCATTCACAACGAATATACAGAAAAGTAACTATTTAGTGTTTTTTTTTTTTGTAACATTAAAAAAAAAAAACATTTGGTCAGTTATTATTTACCTTTATTGTCTATGGTGGGACATTTGGCTGCCACTGGGAGGGCAGTGTTGTTACCCACTGCATTACAACAATCCACTGATTTTGTATCACATAACTTTTAATTCATTACAAAACAGCACAGACAGCAAATCATATGGTCCTTCAGTTCCAGTCCAAAGGGCCAGTGTGGGGCACAGTTTTGTGATTTCTCTGTTTAAATACTCCATAAACCTAAATAAACCTAGCAAAATAAACCAGGTAATTAACAGAGGAGATGAACTAAGTGCGTCCGAGCAGGAAAATCACCAAACTGTTCATTGTAACAGCCATTCAAGACCAGAACTGAACAATGGCATATAGACATCAGTTTTGAGCTGTTAAAATGCTGAGTTGAATAGCAGGGATAATGGGTAGCCAGAACAAGTACAGTTCAGTTGCCAAAAAGAGGCACAAGAAAGAAAAAGAAAAAAAAAAAAAAAAAAGGTTTGACCAATAATATCTCACAGCCACAAATCGGAGGCATATGCTATCTAGGACCACATTGAAAAGAAAATCAGATCATACATCCCTGCACAGCCCTAAGAAAATCAGATGTTCATCATCTTTTACCAGAAATAATTATTTGAGTCATCTAGCTTGCTTATGTGAACATAGTGTTAGACGCTGATCATAAAGTAAGTACTTCAGCATTTAAATATCAGAATCAGTGTAGGAAGAGGATGTGTGGTTGTGTGCTGTGAGCGTATCTTTGCATGCACGTGTTGTTATTGTATTAGCAACAAGACTGAGTGTAAGGTGAGCTCTTCAGGTGATTGGGGGAATTCAAGCCAGAGATATTGATCCTCACCTCCTTCCCTGTGAGAACATGTCGCGCCAATTTGACCTTGGCGAAGTTGCCCTTTCCAATGGTCTTCAGGAGCCGGTAATTACCAATATGGGGCTGCTCGTCTGATGTGGTGGCTTGTGGGTTGCGGCTGCGGCTCATGTTGGAGCGCCCCCCGGACTTTGAGTCAGTGTGAGTCTGCAAAAACAAATTTAAAGACTGGATCAAATCACTGATTTTTTTTTTTCGTCTTGATTATTCCTTTCCAGATACATTGTTGCCAAGGTGGTTAACAAACAGTTAAACCTGCAGAGAAAAGGAACTGGCACTTTACTGGTTAATAGTATTTTCACAAGAGCTTATGTAACGCCTACTGGATAACACTGTTGCCAGGCTCAGTCCAAGTACATTAACGAGCAGAAAGGAAGACAGAGGCAGAGAAAGATGAAGGGCAGAGAAATGGACAGCTGAGCACAAAAAGGAAAAGAGAGGACAAGACAACGCTATTATACATTTTTGAATGATATAATTTTGTAAGTCTACAGATTTTATTTTACTATTTTTTATACAGAATAATCTTGGTAAGTCTTGGTAAGTTATAGTTAACAATCTTTGGAACAGTTCTGCTACATAAAACTTTACATTAAATTTGTCACAGTGATGTATTCTTAAAATAATAATTAATATTTTTCAGTGTTTTGTCATATCACTAAGAAAATCATTATTGCAAAAATACACCAAAAAAATCTAAATATCAAATGAGCCTGGACTAAAAAAACTAATGCTGAAGGGTCAAACATCAAATGTCTTCTCTCGCAAAGCGGGGGCAAGCGGACTTCAGAACAAGGGAACGGACAAAATAAGCTTGAGTGAAAACGGGCATATCTGTTTACGCGTCAGCTTGCTCTGTGCTCATTCAGTAACAGTGTGTCAATTGTGGTACTCTCCTCTCTGCACCCTCACCCCTGCTCACTATGACCACAGTGTGAGGACAGACTGTTAGTCAGTGAGGTGAGCACATAAACATGGACAGACATGCTATTGTTGTGATCAGTGCAGAGTTAACAAGAGAAGCTACACCACTAACTCGCTCTATTAGAGCACATCTGCATCACAGCACTATCGTCACTGCTGGACATTAACCTCATCCCAACTCCACATTGATACAATAGACTAGAGGCCGACCGATCGATCGGCCAGCCGATTTAATCGGCCGATTTTTGTTATTTTTTTATCAATCGGCATCGGCCGATTTTCTTATTTGGCCGCGCCGATTTTAATCCGGCACATCTGCGGGCAGCTACTTGGAACGCAGCGCAAGGTTTCAAGAGTGAGCAAGACTTTCAACGGGTAAGGCATCCATTTTTACAATCCAGTGTCCCAAAGTCTATATTTTCTCTCATGATTAGTAATCTGTGATGTTGCTTCATTTACTGAAAAAGAATAGAATTTCAACTGCATCGGTGTTGTAGCATTTCTCTCCAAACGAAACTATGCTTAGCGTTGATGGCAGGAGTGCATTTGGAATGCGCCCTGACTATGCAAGGCAAGCCCTATCTATAAGCTCTAGTATAAAATAACTGACGTCTCTTCTTCAGAAACGAAAATCTAAGTAAATAAAATCAAATTAACACTTGATATTTTCAGTATTTAAATTATTTTTAGACGAAATGAAAAAGGGCAGGACTAAAACTGTTTAAGGATATTCGCAGCTGCGCTGAAATAATAATTACTGGTTAGTCAGGATTATTAGAGGACTGTACTTCTCCTTATATATAAACAGTGTTGGGCACGTTACTTTGAAAAAGTAATTAGTTATAGTTACTCGTTACTTCTCCAAAAAAGTAACTGAGTTACTAAGTTACTCCACTATAAAAGTAATTAGTTACCAGTAAAAGTAACTATCGCGTTACTTTTTATTATTCGCCCGTCAAAAAAAGGAAATCAATTATGCATTTACTATTATTATTAGAAAAATAACAAAAAATAACAAACGAAAATAAACCCAAAATGTTGACAAAAATATAATCTAACGAATTTCAAAAAAATAAAACGAAATTCTCCACACAACCAAAGAAAATTACTAAAACTTGTAATACTGAAAAAAGCGGAAAAACGCGTCTGGGGATGAAATTTAACAAACCAAGCCACACTCAAAAGAAATATGTATATATAAAACAAAATAATGGACAAAAACAACAATTTAATGCCCGTTAAAATGGTATTAATATAACAGCTTCACCAAAAGAGAATAGAGCTTAGATCGTGCCCAAAAAATCCGACCCAGCCGGAGCCCGTGCACATTCTGCCCAAGCCCGAACCATAAACTGTCATTATGAGCCTGACCCGATCCGCCCCATAAACTGTCTGTTTTCGGGCTGATTGAATGAGCGAAATATAATCAGAATTATGTTAATTAACACTGTAACATAGAAGCATAGAACTATTATTTAATTTAAATGATTTTTAAGAACAGTTACACACAATGCTGCAAGTCAAACGCGGAGGCGTTCACGTGCGCCCAGAGCTACGTGATTACAGTTTTCATTTTTATTATAGTTTAATTTTATTTTGTTTTTATTTTTTCTGTTCATTTTAGGGTGGGCTTGCTAGCGCGAGCGCTTTACACAAGAACTAACGGACCACGAGTGCCGCGCGCTCGGCACAACAACTCCCGCTGTACAACTCCGCTGTACAACAGCGCTTATAAATAAATTAAACACAAAAATGAGGGTATTCTATCAGTAATTTCAGTTCGTTTTAGTTAGTTTTATAAACACAAAATACAGTTCGAGATAGTTATGTTTTTCCTTTTAATTACCGTTTTTATTAGATTCAGTTAACACAAATGTTTTTCACTTTCAATTTTCGCTATTTCGTTCGCTTTAGTGAACAATAATAATTGGTTACTTAGCAACATTGTGATTATCACACCAGAGCTTTATATAAAATAGAAATAGGAGCCTGATTTCGGGTCGGTCCTCAGGTCAGGTGGGATTCGGGCAGAGAATCTAAGCTCTAAAATAGAAAGCAGCAGCACCACAAAAACCGGAGCAGCTAAAAAGAGTTTAACGTCCTTAATTCGGAACTTTGGCTGTCCACGGCAATCACTGAATTAATTAAAGCACGCAAATCGTCACAATTGTGCCTCACTTCACCACGCCAAACCACAGGCACAGCGGCCAGAAGCTCAAGTTCACCGGACAGAGGAGGGGTTAACCAGGGCAAAGCGAAATAAAAAAAAAAAAGTTCATAGAGCTGCTAAAGTAACGTGCAGTAACGGGGTGTCGGAAATGGTAACGGCGTTATAGTTACAGTCATAGTAATTAGTTAGATTACTCGTTACTGAAAAAAAGTAACGGCGTTAGTAACGCCGTTAGTTTTAACGCCGTTACTCCCAACACTGTATATAAATAAGCTTTATTGTAAACGAATTAATAAAACAAATAGTTTCTAAAATAATGGAGTTAAAATAAAACATCTCTTTTTCCTTCACTACAAACAGACATTAAATCATGCCGCCTCCTGCTGTTCTGCTGTAAAACTCACCCGTTTAAAGCGGTTTGCGCTGTTAGATATTAAATGAAACGATGAGCAGAATTTTCTGTTTTGTCGGGTTCTACTTTAGAACCCCCTCCAGACTTTTCTGATAAAAGCTCATTTTATCCTGAACCTATAAAGTCCGCGCTCTTCAGCTTTCTCAACTCATTTTCCGCTCACGCACCGAACCTCCAGTACAGCTGATGAGACGCGTTTCTCTGGCTAAGGAGCTCATTTGAAGAAGAAAAAAAAAAAACAGATAAAGCTATATTTAAATTACAGCACCTGTCTGTTTTTGCATTATTTATAATTTTATTCTTAATTTAAACGTCACCCATTTTTGTAAAATAATAGCTGCAGCCCTAATGTGAACATTTTATAACATTGTCCTCCCATGTCCATTCGTTTTCAACTGCATGGAGTTGAAGAAGAAATGAGCTTTGCCGTTTTGGAGTAACTATCTAAAGTTGTCACATTATGGAAGTCTTCTTGCACTCTGTTAAACATATTAAAATGAATAATTAATAGACTAACAGACTGCAACAAGTCATACATTTGTTAATTAGTAGGCCCCTACAGTACATTTTATATAATAGCCAACATAATATTTCTACTATAAACATGAATATATAGTGTATATAGAACATATGTTATATAATGAATAAAATAAAATGTTATGGATAATACAATCTAAATAAAATTAATATTTTTTTATTAACATATAGTGATATAGTAACATTAAAGTCACTATAAAATGCTAACCTTATTTTCAATAAATTGTGTGAAGTTTACAACTGTTGTTCCTCCTCTTACTAGTATGATTTTAAGCATGCCAAATAAATATAATACGATAGCATATCGGCCCTAAAAATCGGCAGGTCACATCGGCCATCGGCTGACTCTGACCACTAATGATCGGTATCGGCATCGGCCTTAGAAAAACCCATATCGGTCGGCCTCTACAATAGACCTTTTAATATTCATCTCAAAAACACACACTATGTCCACACCCCTTCTAATTGGCTAATTCAGCTATTTTAAGGTGCCTCCACTGCTGACACACACACGCAGGCCATATAACAGGGGTGGGGAAACTGACCTAGGAGAACTGGATGCAAACACTTTGCACTTTCCTGTTCAAGTACACCTGAATCGACTCAGTCATTAAGTGGCAGGTGTAGCAGGAGTGTTGGAGCAGCTCTGGTTCTAAGTCTGCTGTATAATCTAGATAGAACACCACTGCAGACAGAGCAGCCAAACACAAGCCAAAGCTCACCATACCCAGTGCAAAGAGTCAGACGAGAGATAAGAGGAAGATACCGCAGGACTTGTGATGACTTTACTTGTATACATTGTATTTTTCAGGTCCTTGACTATTGTTTTGTACATTTTCTGAACTGCAAAATTAACCCAAAAAGATCCACTAGTGTAGGTCCTTTAAAAGATGTGGAAATTTCTCTACCGCACTTTGTCGATCATTTTAACTTGTGCCATATACTGAACATCCCAAGAGCACTGTAGTACAGTGTGTGAACATGCATTTGTTCATCTAACTTTATTTACAGAACCTAGATGTGCTGGGTTAGTTCTAAAGACAAAACTAGCTCCTTTTAAGTGTAATTTTGGTTCTACAGGTCTGATCGAACCATTTTATTATTATTATTGTGCTTCAATGAAACGTTTAACATTCAATATAACTAGTTCTGACACCATTTAAAAACAATTGATCTTCATACTAACAGATTAGCCTACAGTCATATGAAAAATGTTTGGGCACCCCTATTAATCTTAATCATTTTTAGTTCTAAATATTTGGGTGTTTGCAACAGCCATTTCAGTTTGAGATATCTAATAACTGATGGACAGTAATATTTCAGGATTGAAATTAGGTTTATTGTACGAACAGAAAATGTGCAATATGCATTAAACCAAAATTTGACCGGTGCAAAAGTATGGGCACCCTTATCATTTTATTAATTTGAATACTCCTAACTACTTTTTACTGACTTACTGAAGCACAAAATTGGTTTGGTAACCTCATTGAGCTTTGAACTTCATAGCCAGGTGTATCCAATCATGAGAAAAGGTATTTAAGGTGGCCAATTGCAAGTTGTTCTCCTATTTGAATCTCCTCTGAAGAGTGGCATCATGGGCTCATCAAAACAACTTTTAAATGATCTAAAAACAAAGATTCTGTTACAGAATAAACCTCATTTCAATCCTGAAATATTAGATTGCTACAGTGTTTGTGTTTCAAATATGTGAGCCTGCCACTGCTGCTGTTTTTTTTAAAACATGGACATGTTAATGCAGGGGTTGCACAGGCAGTTGTTATTTAAAAAAATCATTACAAGAACCATGCAGCCTTTAAATTAAAGCTTAATGTTCGAGTTAGGCCCTGCATAGGTGCTTAACTGCTGTGAGGGAACAATCCTTTCCTCAGTCACCATCTAATAGAACAGGGTTTTTAAAAAATAAAACCAAAACCTTAACACCACATACCATGCTTGCACTGAAGAGATGAACCACCATTAGGTTCTGTTACACAAGTCTGACTGCGTGCTGGTCTGCCTGCTCTGTTTGTCTAGCAATGGCTTTAAATTGCTGTAATTATCTGCTCGCAGCTAGCAAACTGCAAAGGGAAGTTTTTTGTCCTTACAAGGTTCACAGCAGGACACATCTTAGAGCATTACACTTAAGTATCACAATGTCAGTTTCTGCAAAACGCTGTGGACCACGTCTAACAGGCACAGACTTACACACACACACACACACACACACACACACACACACACACACACACACACACACACACACACACACACACACACACACACACACACACACACACACACACACACACACACACACACAGATACACACACACAGATACACACACACAGATACACACACACACACACAAAAACACACACAGACAGACAGACAGACAGGAAACCAGTTGATGAGACGCTGCCTCACAGGTTAATACACTACCTCAGCAAGAACATAATCAGGGGACAACATAAGAGTCTTCTGAACATTTATACAACAATGAGCTTGGCATGCAATCTTCAACCAGCTAGTTCGAATCTACAGCTCTGAACTTACCAAGCCTCGGACACTGTTACTCACAAACAAAGAAGTGGCTCATCACTTCCCTTTCTCTTCAACACTCTATAGAAAGAAAATGATCATAACACACTCAGGCCTCACATCTCTGCCTGTATCAAACACACAGAGAATATTTGCTGGCAATACTGCAGTGTGGTGTGTAACTCGCTGCCTACTAATCTGTAGCGAGGACCTGCAGCGAGACAGCAATGCAGTCTTCATTCTCACACAGCTCTGACCTTCACCACAGCCTCCTGCTCTGCTGCCTCATAATCCCTCATTCACAACCACACTGATCTACACAACTTGCGTGTCTCATCGCAATGTTTTTCAGACATTTACAAAATGATTTGAGAGAGAGAGAGAGAGTACAAATAGACAACAATAACATTGCTCATAATTCCAAGTATAATCATCACTGACATGCAAAAATGACAGAATAACCATTTTTGACACTGACGTGAATCAGGCAGTTGTTCTTTTCATTACTTCAAAATGTTGAAGAATGGACCAATATAAATGTCTGAAAATCCCAAATAAACTATAAAGCAAATAGTAAAGAAATAGTAATTAGTGGTGGTCAATATGGTGATAAAGATATTATTGGTAATTTGCCAATACATTTTCTTTATTTAAATATTAAGAGTTTCATACAATAGGTGTATGAAAGACTCTTACCAAGACTCTGATTCCATATAAATTAAATGTATAACAAAATTAAAAAGTAACAAAAATAAAGCAATGCTACTTTGAGAAACAGAGTGGGCTTAATGTATGAAATTCATAAATGTAGCAAATCTAAACAAACCAGGTCTACACCTAAACACAAAGAACTACAACAAGACACAGGCTCAACACCTCACAAATGACCGTACCTTAACTACATAAGAGAAGGAGGAGAAAAAACAGGCCGAATTACCCAGAGGGACAGGAAGCTTCTTTCACGCACTCATAAATCTCCTGTCATCAGCGCTCAGCTTAAGCGAACTGAAGCTTAACATCACACACTGGACACCCTGCTCTCGTCTGGCCCCACACCTAACCTAACCTGCCTCCACCTGGACAACATATAATTACACAGAACTCTGAGCAAGCGGACATCAGTCACTTAAACACAGCACTGAAAAGAAATCAGAAGCCTGGAAAAAAAAGATCCTCAAGTCATAACTAAAATACACTCTCCACAAAAACCTATTTAAAAGAACAAAACAATAAATTGATCTCAGGGTTACTTTATTAAACTCAATTCTTTTATTAAAATGTAAGAAGTAAAATGCTATTTCTTAAGGTATAAAGACAACTGCTTGGTTGGTTAGTTGCTCAAAGTATGACAATGACAGTGCAGCAAGTCATAATTTTGATATTCTTAAAAAGAATTGCGATAAACAATGCAATATGATACACAATTAACAAACAACAATGTTAAAGTATTGATAATTATTTGTAACAAACAAAACAGAGCTTTCTGTATAGGCATACAGTAATATTTATCCATGTAGTTTTTTCTTTTTAAATAATGATTGCAAAATAATTGCACTGTTTCCACTAGGGGTGGGAAATATGTTCCTAAAATAATCAGGATATATTATTGTATTTTCGAAATAACTATACTCTTGGTGGTATGATGAAAAAGTTATTTCAAGAATCCAATACTTCAACAAAATGAAAATTTAATTTTATTATTGCATATGATATGAAATAGCACACCCCTAACTGAGATATAAAAAAATACCAGAATTTATATCAGATTTGTAACAGAAGTCAATGATCCAGAATGTCATGATACGAATAATGCACTCCTATCTCCATATATCCAGGATTAAAGTAAAAGAAATGATACTAGAAAAATAATCTGTCTCTGGTAGATGTGTCATGGGAAATGAGAACGTTTTTTTGGTTGCTAAAAACAGCAAAAAAAAAGTAGTACCCTTATGTGATAATTAGGGGTAGGTGATATTTCATGGCATAATATTCATGATATTCAAAAACGTTGGCGATATTCCTGCGTATGAAATGATATGCGCACCCCTAATTTCTATACAAACACTTCATGTATGTATGTATGTAGCAATTGCAAATACAATATGGTTATTTCTAACACTTAACACTGTATAAAATGTTTTAAATATCATATTAATGGCAAGCTTACATATAAAGTCCATTTTCACTGTTTCTTTAAGACTAAACTGACTATTCAGAAAATTGTTAAACCAATAAGCAGATAAGTCAATTACCAACATGATTAAAAGACACTCCCCATAAAGCTGAGGACAGACGTGTTCTAAGCTGCAGAAGGTCTTTGTAACATTTTAAACTGTCGCCCACGTGTTGATAGCATGAATGGATGACCCAGTGGATACAGAGGCCAAGGGAGCTCAGCCTAAAATAGGACACACATGCTGGCCTGGCCTCTCTGGGGGTCCTAGCAGAGAGGAACAGCTTCCCCAAACACACAGCACAACAGGAAGTTGGCGTAATTTGCGGAAGTACAGTAATAATTAGAGTGGGGGCGGGGGGGAATATAGGCAATATGGTGCAAAAGCCGCGCAGGAGTCCAGAAATCAGCGAGTCTGGGTTTGTCTGGAGGAGTGGCTGAGAGTGAGAGAGGGTGAGCACCCTGTGAGAAATCAGCTTCAGACAAGATCAGACATGCCAAGACAGCTGGAAAAAGACAATGGAAGTGTGTGGGAGGGAGTGAGCGTATGAAAAAGACTGAGCCGTCCTAAAAGGTTTTCACAGGCCTGACAGTCCAAGGAGAGCACAGAGCTCTATATTAATGCTACACATTCATCCTAATAAATAGGCTTTCTAAGGTCTGTGTTCTTAAAATACTTTTTTGCAGATTTTTTGCAGATTTTCTTTCATTCTTCCACTTTTCATAACTGCTAAAATAACTAAATAACTTGATGTAGGGATGGGTGATATTAGAACAAATAGAAATATCAATATTCTTCAAATAGAGAGAATGATTTTTGTCTATAATTATTTTTTAACGTGTCAAAACACCTCCTATAGATATTAACAGATATCATAGACGTATTAAGTATAGACAATAAAGTTGCTTTTACATTTATTTTCATAGGATTCAAAACTGTGCAAGTGCAATCCAACTTAAGCATTTTCAATATAAAAACTAAAATGAACTGAGCTACTGTTAAGACTTGCAAGCAGCTTCCTTAAACCTTACAATAAGGCTTTTATTTGAAACAAAGTGCAAAAAAAAAAACCCTTATTGTTTACTGTTAAGGAAAAGGGACCCTCTGGCAGGATCTATATGTGTAAAGATGTAATCTCAATTAAGCAATTTTGAAAATCATTACTTTTTGAGATTTTCATCCAAATATTTAGAGCAACACATATATTGTGATGCATATTATATTGCAAGGTTCTTGCCAAATGCAGCCCTAATGGGCAGCAAATCAATAGTTCACTGCAGTTCACAAATTCCTTTTAGGAACCAAGAGGAAGTGATTTGATAGTAAAATAACTAAGAGTATGAGCATTTGATCACATCTCTTCACTGAAACAAAAACCCAGCATAACCAATGCAAGGCTGCTAAACAAGAGGAGTTCAAATTCAAATCCCCCAAAACTGCTCCATAATAGTTTTGGTTCTTTATATTAATACACATCTAATACAACATCTACATACAGCCATCTAACAAAAGCCTTTTGACAGCTAGACCCATCCTACAGCCAAAATAAGCCAAATCAAATGTTATATCAAGCAAAAACAAAACATTGATAAATGATACTAATTGTCTATGAATATGATCGGTGTGTTTTCTTTTCACTGATTAGCACCTTTATTTTAAAGAGACTCAACTAAATTAGGTTAGCCTAGTGCTAAGATATTTAAGAAATATCTGGTACTTACCAGGAATATAATAGAGAAATAAATGAAAAAACATCTACAGTCAGCATGTTCACCAGCAGAGTACAACCTTTTATAAATGCTTTATGAAAGTAAACAGTCTAAATATCAAGACTGGAGAGACTGGAGGTGCCGAGTTTCTAAATATTCTCCAATCAGAGTAGAGCAGTTCTCTCTGAGCCACACCTATTCAGAAAACACAGCCAATAATTAACAGCAGGGAAAAAGATCCATCCCACAAATACTGTAGCAGGGTTTTACGAGCTGCAGGTGAACAAGCTCTACCTGTCTTCTTGAAAAACCAGTTAGCTTAAACACTTGTGCTTCCTTTTTCCTCTCACACCATTGGGGTAACCGCACACTGGATCCACCTACTTCAATGCACAGAAAAAGAATGGCCGCATTCAACCAAAACATGCCCTACTATTTACAAGCGCAAAATCAATTAATTAAACTTGTTGTTTTAATGTAATAACAAAGTATATGCAGATATTATTAGAAACACACCAAAAGGAATATTTTGTTAGTTTTATCTCATTTCTAATAATCATGATCAATGCAACATAGGAGAACAACAGACACTGAGATGTGAATAAGAACTGATCATAGTTTTAAAAATAGAAAGAATGCATACATTTTTATTCTTTATTCTTAACTTTACTATAATTGTGCAACTAATGTTATGTAAATTATACATTTAAAATATTTACAAAGATACATTTTTTTAAAAAGTAATTCTGTGATGAGGGCCTATATTCAGAGGTATGATTGGATGCACGGCTTCCTCTGTAGCAAACTTTTTTGTGGGGTTAATGAGGTGGAAAAGTTTACATCATGCCACCAGAATACAAATACTTTTGTCACTCCCAACCACATGGGATAGCACAGCAACCACTAAAGGCACCGTAGCAACTCCACAGCAACTACCTGGAATGCCATATCAATCATGTAGCAATAAAATAAAGAGCGTTACTCCCTATACCATTTACGTGTTGCATGTTCTAGAAAAACAGAGCAGGCCAATTAATTCACTAGTTTATCACCTGTTGTGTTTGTGAACAATGTAAGTATTCCTTAGCAACAGTCATTATCTCATTCGATATTCGAGTTAGATTTACTTGCACAGATGTGGTTTAATTCATAGTAAAAACACGTTTTGCTTTCAGTCTGCTGTAACTGGCTATCTCTTTATGTTTGCAGAGCCCCTTTAGCACAGTTAACGCTAAACAGAAAGGGTTTACAATGCTGTGTGTGATTTGTGACTCGCATTAATGAACATTCGTTGTTCACCACTTATTTTACAGCCACAAACACTCACACAATCACATGTGCCCCCATACCGACCCCTGCCTGAGAGAGCTGCTGTTCTGTTTGCTTTGAAGAGCAAACCACACCTGTAAAGCAGGTCTTAGGAGCTGCCAAACATTTAGCTATTCATTATTAATGTAGATTCAAGTTGAAATTTAAAGCTTAATCTAAAACATCTGCTGTACATTTAGTGTACTGTTACGTATCAAGATAGCGTTTTTATCAATGCGCTAATTACATCAATATCAGTCCTGATACAGATATTGGATTAGAACAAATTCAGATCTATACATCTATAAATACATAACAGTTCGCGAAAATTAGCATACATTCTAATTTCACAATTTATACTGAAAAAAATATATATATTACAATGTTTTGCAATCTTAAAAAAAAAAACACTAAAAATGTTACTGCACAACCTAAAATGCACAGTTCATTGCAGAGAGTCACAAAATAAGCTGAAACAGTCCTACAAAGAGGAGTGAACCAAAATTCCTCAACGGCATGAGAGACACTAATTACTACAGAAACTACAGAAAGCGTTTGGTGCCAGTTATGGCTGCTAAGGGGGGGGGTGTAACCAGCAATTAAAGCAAAGGGGCAATCCCTTAACACAGAGCAGATCAGGTACTAAATATCTTTTCTTACATAAAACATTAAATAAAATGTAAATTCTGTTTGAAATAAAGAATACAAGGAAATCAATTCCATATCACCTACGTTACCTTATCTTTTCCCTAATATGTTTATAACCTAACAAAGTTCCTATCTGTTTTTTGTAGCAATTTTGACAAGTTGACAGAACAGCGGTACTGCAAAGTAAAGCAATGTAGTGGAAATCACTATTGTGCTTTACTGATTTTGTGTCTGCTGGCGTAAATGGTAGTTTTGAAAATTTGGGGGGGGGGGGGGGGGGGGGGGTATATAAATGGTATATTTATGGTTTTTATAATTTGCAATGCAGTGTATTCAATGAATCATAACCCCTGTATTGTGATACATATTGTAAAGCCAAGCTCTTGCCAATACATATCTCTGCAAGACAGTGTATAAAACCAGCAGACTATGCACATACACAGGGGGCAGCTAGGAGGGGAAGGAAAGCATTTTATAGACTGAACAGTTACGGCAGAACTGCTGCAATCTGAAGAGCTGAATTTCACCTTCGCTTAGCAGCGTCGCTCTTAGAACTTTCCTGTTGCCATAGAGATCTGTTGCTCAAAACAGTTACTTACCCTCCCCGCACCCACCGCACACTTCAGCCTCACTGCCGCCTCTTGTCTCACATTCTGACTTTCCAAATAGACCACAGCAGTACCAACAGGTCTCAATGACATATGACTTACACACACACATACAGAGGCACAAACAACTTGGCTGAGACACACAACTTTGGCACAGTGGTGCTAGGGACCCTTATTTCTTTTAAGGAGCCATACAGATCAATTCTAATCAGCAGTGCAGTCAACAAGACAACATTAACTGTTACAACCTGTGAAACAGATAACTCACTTCGTACTTAATTTCTTTAACAATAGTTAGTTATTTGATCAAATCGGTCCATACACTCCCAAGAAAGTAGCAAGATCTGAGAAGAGAGAAAGCAAGCACATGGGTACACTTGCATAAGCAGGAGGGGTAAATAAAAGAGATGTGTGAGCCAGCTTGTCGTTTATCAGGGTATTAATATCACACCACAGCTATTTCCAGAGCTGGGCAGTAGCAGCCAGAACACAAATAGAGACCAGCTGAACCCTCCCCTTGGCTCCTTCCCCTCCTCCTCATCCGTAAAACACCACTGTGTTCCTGTCCCTAAGAAGCAGGGACCTCACGCAAGGTTCAGTCTGTATGCAGGTTAGCTTAGCTTAGCTTAGCTTTCTAGTGTGTGACGAGGGAACAAACCGAGATCAATATATATATATATATATACACACACCAGTACAGATATATGACAATAGCTTTGAAAACAAAAGCAACTTATGTAGCATGAGAACATTTGCATGTATCTTAGGAATATATTATATGTCATATGCATTCAAGATGGCAATAACCATCTTGAAGCAGCTTTTTCAGATGTCCAAGCAGAGCATGTCAGCAACAACTGATAATCTGGCAGTGACACTCAGGTTCAGAGGTTTACATAAGCAATATAATGATTCATTGTTATCGCAATAGGTACTATCCCAGCATGCTACAATATGCTTCATTGTGAACTTGCCATTGTGGATGTTATGCATGTATGCACTTCTAGAAGAGTAGTTCCCAAAGCCTGGTTCTAAAGAACTCAATGTTCTGCACATTTTAGCATTTCTATAGTAATGTCAGAAGCAGTGTAAACAATACAGGTGATTTCTCACCTATCTTGTTTGGTCTGAACTACTGGACTCTTTAGTTTGGTCCAAACCAAAGTAGCACACGTGAAGTCTACTGCCAACCCTCATCCAGATTAATAGAAAATCTTGGTCTAAATCTACTAAATTGTGGTTCAATTCGTTTTTTGTGTGGAAAAAACTTTTCTAGGTTGTTTGGGCTTTCGGACCAAGTACCAAAAAGTATATCATATATACATATAAAAAGCTGTATCAAAATCCCTTTAACATATACG
The DNA here is from genome assembly GCF_023375975.1 of Astyanax mexicanus. Taxonomy (NCBI): domain Eukaryota; kingdom Metazoa; phylum Chordata; class Actinopteri; order Characiformes; family Acestrorhamphidae; genus Astyanax; species Astyanax mexicanus. Next base: position 16,289,996 of record NC_064424.1, read on the forward strand.
CACCAAAGCAGCATGGTTGCACATGCATACTTTTCCGACTGTGGTATCTACTGTAATTGTAAGCGTTTACCCGTATTTATAAATATGACATGCAGGCCCACATAGGTGGCAAAGTGGCCGAATTCAGCACAGTATCTTCCAAGGCAACTTGCCAAACTGACAACCTTCACTCACTAAAGTGCAGTGTAAAACTGATGCATAGTGTACATTCTTTCCAGTTAGTTTCAAACACCAGCACCGTATTCTGGACTGTTTCATTAAAAAGGAAGCATAATATTTAACTCTTGCATCACTGTTGACTTATCAATTCTTCGGTATTACATTCTTTGCATATTGCTCACCTCTTGACTTTCAGTAGTACTAGAAATCTGCCTTAAACTGCAACAGGATTAAAAAGGTATTTCTCATTCAAAAACACAGCAACAGACATCAGAGAGGACATGTCTTAAAACAAAACAGTCTCTATAAAAACACATGTAAACACACGACACCTCTTAATCCACACCCAGCTTAACTGGAAATGTTACTCAGGACAGAAGTGCACCAGCTTTGATAAAGAATTACCAAACTAGTCTCTGACGCCTAACTTCTGGCTATTGTCAAAGACTCTGGCAGGTGTAAATGAATAACAATTCAGTTGCCATTCAGAATGGTGTGATGGTAAAATGGTGCATTAGAGAGAATCTCATTGTCTTAGATTTCTTGACAGTGCTGGTCAGAGGTAGCCATTTCCTGTTCTCCGGTTTCATTAGACAGAGTATTTCCCCCACAAAAAAATTACAAAAACGGTTGAATTTCTGTAAGTTCACAAATAACTATCAGTATTAATATAATATTTATATATTTGTACTAGTATTTGTAGTATTTGTAGTATAGTAGCCTAGCATTTGAGACAAGATTTTGCCCACTATATTACTCAAATAGGAGAATTTTGTTATTAGCATAGTATTATTATCAAGCAGTTCCTTCTTTTCTGGTACAGATTAACTGACATCACTAGAAAGGTCTGCACATGTTTTATCAGCAAAAGCATCCTTAGAGCATACCAGTGTGAATGTGTTACAATATTGTATATGCCAGCCAAAATCATTATTTTGAATCCTTTTTGTTTTAACGAAGAGATCTATTTTTCTAAGCTAAGCAACAAACTGAAAGCTAAACTTCTTTGTGAACCAGAACAATACAGAACAGATAAGACAAAGGCAATAATAAACTGGTAATCAATAATAGCGCTTAAACCTTTTGTAACAATTCAGTTCCTCTATGAGGCTTATCACATTATCCTAGTACCAAGCTGGTAGTGGTTTATGTTCATATTTGATTTCAAGCTTGTGAATTACATTATTGGTCATACATAACTTCATCTGCCCGGTGCTGCTAGCTTTTGTTATAAGAATAAGTCTATATATAACAATATGAATCCAATGTCATTGTGCAGTAAGTAACATTACAAGTCCACTTGCACCATTCGTCAATGCATTCAACAGTGCCAGATTTCTATGTGATGTTTTTTAATCTAAAAAAGTGACAGAATAGCCTTGATGTACAAAGTCGTGGTTTTAAGATTTCTTTTTACTGTTAATCACTGATTCTGATCTATAAATGTGAGACAGAAGCTGCAGTTTTCAGACTTTCACGTTTAACCGGTATCTATACTGTCTATAAGGGGTTGTACATGCGTGATCAGCCTACTCTTTCCAAGATGCAGTGCTGCATAAAGTTGAACTCATACTACATGAACATTTTCACAACGCAATACGACCAGCCATGCACTGCAGCATGCAGCTGCTCACTCCAATAAAATAAATTATACGTGTTGAAGTATAATGGCAAGTGGAGACATACTGTAATAAAACCCAAAGAAGTCGTTTTTTATGGAGACCATGCAGCACAACTGAAACACTCACAATGTTAATCTAAAGAGAAAGCAGTACTAAATGCTGCTGGACGGTAATAATGACAAGTACAGTTGTAAACAAAATGGGTAATTACGAATTCCACAGCTTAAACATCTAGACATCTGGAAGTGATATATTGCCAGTAAATAGACAGGTATAAGAAAACATGGTAAATTGTCTGAAACTACCTGGTATTTTTTATGAATCGGGACACAAAATAAGTACCAGCAACTATTCTGCAACAAATAACTGAAACTCACAACAGACACTGGCAGATGCCCAGTGTGACCCTCACTAATCTGACACAAAGGAATTTCCACAAGGGATTTGAGTCCAAAAGTTTTTTTCACTGTACAAAATCAATAGGAGAAACACCACCTGCCCTGTACCTGCAACAATAGCACAAACTCTCAGTGGGTAAAGCTAAAGTTCACAAATATCAAACAATTAAGCTATTCACTGTTATCTGGTATGGCACTATAGATACTGTAGTCAGCTGATCAAATATACTGTAAAAGTCTAAAGCATCAGTCAAAACATGTGTAACCACTGTGTGACAAAACAGCTTTTTAAGCATTAAAAGCTAAAAGCATTTATTTTCAATCAGCAACAGTGTTATCTAGACTAGGGAATGTATTATAAACATTGATTAATTGAAAAATATTACACACAAGATAAAAACTACTATAACATAGCACGTCACAATGTGTGTTTAATTACAGTCTTGGGTAAATGTAAATTAGGTGGTTTAAAGTTAAAAAAAAATAATAATAATCACATCCCTCAGCCCCAGTGTGAGACTTGGCAAAAAAAATCCTCAATGTCAACGCATGCCAATAATAGAATTAATCACATGTATTTGCTACCATATTCAACATAACATAATATAATAGAGAGAAGGTAAAGGTGTGTACATGAATTTCTACTGTGTAAATTGAGTCTGTGGCTTGTCTATGTTTCTAATTGTATGACAGCCCTTAGTAACTCTTGCTGTAAACACAATGAGAAACTTGATGGTGAAAGGCAAACAGGCTTCTTTGATGCTCCAAGCTAACCTGAACTCTATTTCTGTCCCATTAGAATCTCTCCTGCGGGTGGGTAAGCTATGGCTCACTGTTTTCCTATCCAACAAACCCACTTGATGCAGTCAGTCATTTTTCTGCAAACTCTACACGAGACACTTACTAGAAATCGACACATGGTTTTGAACTACAGCTTTTTAAAATAACATTACTTAATGAACAACCTAAAATCTGAATGTTGTATTTATTAATAAATATTTGTAGAAAGAAAGGTACACCTCACATCAAATCACAGTAAATCTATAACAATCACACTTACAGATAAACATGAGTTGCAGACTAAACTCATGTTTAATGTAAAACAGAAGCTGTTACCTTAAAAATGCAGAATATAGTTAGCTGAAGAATGAAAGCAGCCTTCAGATATAAACAACCTCCAAATAGTAAATATTTTTTCTATATGAATATATTTTTATACAAAATTATTTAACAAGAAGCGTCCTGCTAAATTTCAGCTTCATTCTTCTAAAATAAAAAAGTGTCTCATCCAAAAAGATAAGATAAAAAAACTTGGATGCATTATTTAGGAAATATATGCCAGTATAACAGTAGTTAGGGACTTTACTGAAGGAGCTAATCTTGTGTTTTAGAGAGCTGTTAGAGAACTGTTATCTTATTTTAAAATATATATATGTAACGTAGGTAACATCCATAATTAAAGCCAAATACCACAAACACCTAAAAACCGGCTAACCTAGATTAGCTTATTTTTCTAAGCGAGCTGATTGTGTAAACACCTACCTAGACAGGCGTCAGGAGCTATTTTGAAAGTAGCAACATAAGCTAGTTAACTAGCCAGTCTACCTTAACATTTAAACACAACGAAATATAAGTAAATTAATTGACCAAACCCTTTAGCTGTAAAAAAAAAAATATATATCACAATTAACTTATCAAGCTAGCCTACTTGTATCTGTAGAGAGACACAAGATGCTTGGAATCTGAAAGAAGTTAAAAAGAAAACAACTTGTTTGCTAACGCGCTAGCCAGAGTTGCTACTTGTGTCGGTTAGCCGTTGAGCTAACAGGTAGTTAAGTTAAGGAAGTAGCTAGCTTAGCTTCGCTAGCGATAGCAACTTTTACTGTGGACCAAAACATTTAATAAAAACTTACCTGGTTACTCGAATGCTCATTGACCGCCACGACTGGTGTCCTCGTCGTCATTTTGCGCGTTCAAAGTGGGACTCTCAAAATTCAATTGAATAGTACATCTATGTTTCTGTGGGAGAACTGTCCGAAGTCCAGCACCACCAGCTCGGCTTTAACTTCTATAGCAGCGGCGGCGGCTGTACTTTAAAGTAGCTAGCCAGCTAATTAACGCTAGTTAGCTAGCAGTCTAGCACAGCAGGGCTGGTGAATCTGGCTGGTCAAGTCATAATTAGCTAGTTGGCTCGCTGTGCTAGCTAGTAAAATTGATGCGGGGTCGATTGATACGTTTTAAATGGTGCAGTTACACCTGTGTGCTTCCCTCTTGCTAAAATACAGAGCTAGCCTAGCTAAGATAACGCTAGCCAGTTAGAATTCAATGTAACCTACCAGGTAAGATAACCTAGCTAGGTTAGCGTTCGCTAGCGTTTAGCGTTTGTTTTTTTTTAAGGAGCACTGGTAATAAAATTAGGAAAATTAGACAGATTACAAAAGTAGTGTGTTAATCCAACAAGCCAGATTAGCTAATAACAACTAGATAACTAGACTAGTTCGAAAAAGCCAAGTTAATACAATAATCAGATTTTTTAGCCACTTCAGATTGTAACCTATACTCTAAATCGAGTCCGAGGATTCCAAGTTAGGCCAGGTAGCTGGGAATATCCAATAGGTCCCTGTTCAAGTCAAACACAGTGATGAACTAGCTAATGAAGACGGCAGTTTGTCAACATAGCTATAAATCTGGACGCCTAAATTAAATCCACTAGTCAACCCAGTAGTTCTCCAGATGTTTGTATGTTTGTAAAAAAAAGTTGAAGCTAGTTCGGTCTGTGACGGGCGAATAACTAACGTTAACGGGAGCTCACAACCTCGATGTTCCGACGAATAATCCGTGTAATCAGTCTCCACATTATATGCAACAATACTTGTAATCGAGGCTGCTTCCTGACAGTCCGGTAAGCAGTAGACAGGAGCGACCAAGTTAGCTAGCCAGCTAACTAGTTAATAATCGCCGAGCAAAACCGTCATATTGATGCCTCCAGTGGCACAGCACCCCGACTGCGCTCCCTGAAAACCATACTTAACCACCTGCTAACCAGCGTCCTTACAGCTAGCTAGCAGACCGGCTGACTCCAAAATACCCGCTGGTGGTGTTTAATAATGTCAGGAGCAGTGAGGGTTAGTCCCTGCCCCAGGACCGCCGAGTTAAACGCGTGAGCTGCAGAAGCGACTGTCGTGTTGGGCGGCCACTAAGCTGACTGCAGCGACCGGACGGACAGCGCTGTTGTTTGCGTTCAAGAGGGGACCGTGAATCAGTCCAGCCTCAGCAGCGACTTCCCCTCGAAAACTTACATTCAGGCTTTAAAATAAAAGCCCCCTCACAGCTCGTAAGATAACTTAATATGCTTGTTCAGTTCAGGTTTATCATCAAGCGGCCCCTGTTTGTGTTCAGATATTTATCTAGATTTAATCCGAGGTGATTCATTTTAGACTGACTCAAATGTAGGCCATACATTCAACGAGTCTTCTGTTTTCATGTTTGCATCTCTTGATTTAGACTTTTAACCTGAAAGCAGACATAGCAAGCTAGCTCTACAGTATAAGTTTGGGCCCCAAAAATATATATTATATATATTATATATATATTATAGGCCCTAAGATTTTTCTTTTAGTTTAATAACATTACTATTCCTGAGTGAGGAGGTTACAAAACATTCTGATAAATGGCCTAAATGTGCTTCTGCCACCTTTCCTGCAAAGCAAATATAATTATTATACTGTTCTAATTAATTCTAATACTATGGTCTCTGGAAGGTCTTCCTATGAGATATCCAATTACTGTACCCCATGCTTCTCAACAGAGATATCTCAAAATCCTCAAAATACACACACTGTCACTTTTAGGTATTTAAGGCTGATCTCCAAAAGGCTAAGGATAAAGGATAAACCATAAAGGATAAACTATTATTTTCAGCATTGTTAAAATAGATTAGTGAATTTTCATTTACAGTGACCTTTAACCACCTGAGTGGCACTATGGGATATGGAAAAATATGAAAATAATAAATAAAACTACACAATAATATCAAAGCATTTTCATCTATAGTCATTTTAAGTTCATAATGTTATTGTTTATATAATATAAAAAAAGTATACAAAATTATATACAAATATCATTTCGTATTTTATATTGTATGCACTGGTTAAAAAAAAAAGATTAGTGAACTTGCTGCTGACCTGATTGATTATAATGTGACAACCGAATACGCTTTGCTGCCATCTACTGGCACACTAATAGAAAAAAATAACTGAAATTCCCGAAATTTTATTTTTGAGAACCCATATTCTACACTTTATGTAACCAGCTGGCATTTCAACGTTAAGTAAACGTTGAATCAACGTTGATCGACGTAGATGTTTTGGTTGAATCAACTGTTAATTTTGAAAAGTGATTCAACGTTGATATGGCCACGTTGTTTCAACGTCATATGTTTAACCTTTAATAAACCACAGCTGACTAAAATTAGAAATTCCTATGGTTAGTAAACAATAAACTTACATCACTGTAGTAAAGCTAAGTGTAACGAAAGTTACCCACCACTACCAATCTGATCTCAAAAACATTAAAACAGTAAAACTATTAGAACATGAACATGATGTTAAATTAAAAAAGCAGTTACTGCAAATAGAAGTAAAACACGTTTTAGAAATTATATGGTGATGAAATGTAAAACGCTGATTCAAAAGGCTGAAGGTTAAGGCCATTATGGTAAAATTTCAACGTTAGCACAACCATTGAACATTAATATGTTGATTCAACGTTAAAATTTTAACATTAGCACAACCATTGAACATTAAATGTTGATTCAACCTTGTTTCAATGTTGAAACAACAACATACATTACTTTAGTCATATTTCAACCGTATTTCGACGTTGAAGGTCGGTTGTGTGCCAGCTGGGGTATTTGAAGTGGATGAAATGAAACTGCTTTAGACTGAATAAGTGGCTTTAAGTAAATTAATAAGATTTTATTACATCACAAAACAATGAAATCAAATTGGGCATTTTTTGGAGCTTGGAAAAGTATTTTATTTAAAAGTCTTTAAGACAGGGAAAAGTTATTTTACATAGTTTTTATGTGCCACTGACCACATTTCAGAGTTTGAGGCAAAATCATATGACACTAAAATTTTAAATCAGGATTAGATTAAATGACAGTTACAAATGACTGAATCTACTTTTTTTAAGAACAATTTATAATGAGATAATCTAATTATCTGGTCCAAGAAACTTATATGCATTTTATAGTGAAGCAAAGCATGTGAATTATAGTACATTGCAAAATTATTCAAGGTCTGTAATCCAAAAAACGATATTGTTTTGTAAATTTGGACATTTATAATTTGGACGCATTTACAAATTTGACAAATTTCGTATTGGACTGACAAAAGTGACATGAATTCTGTCCTGCCTGTTCAGATTGAGTTGCACTGCTGCTGATCAGACACATATCGAATTTTAGTACCACATATGGAAGACTATGTTCAAACTATCACTATTGTAAGGCTGTTGGGAGCATCAGCTAAAAGCGCTGTTTTTCAGAATGATGGGGGGTGAATGGCAAAAGTTTGTACTTGTTATCATGTTTCATTACACCCCAAGACCATTTCACACTGGCTTTAACTACAGCTCTGGAAAAAATAAGAGACCATTAAAAAATTATGAGTTTCTTTGATTTTACCAAATAAAAAACATATGAAATATAATCAAGAGAAACATGGATGATCACAAGATATCAAACCAAGCTGAACTGCTTGAATGTTTGCACCAGGAGTGGCATTAAGTTATCCAAAAGCAGTGTGTAAGACTGGTGAAGGAGAACATGCCAAGATGCATGAAAACTTTGATAAAAATCTAGGGTTATTCCACCAAATATTGATTTCTGAACTCTTGAAACTTTATAAATATGAACTTGTTTTCTTTGCATTATTTAAGGTCTGAAAGCTCTGCATCTTTTTTGTTATTTCAGCCATTTTTCATGTTCTGCGAATAAACGGTCTAAATGACAATATTTTTATTTGGAATTTGGGAGAAATGTTGTCAGTCGTTTAAAGAGTAAAACCAAAATGTTCATTTTACTCAAACATATACCTATAAATAGCAAAATCAAAGAAACTGATTGAGAAACTGAAGTGGTCTCTTTTTTTCCAGAGCTGTTTATTCTTTAACTATTCATTATGGGCAGATAGTTATGTAACAGATGATCTCGTGCACTTTATAGATAAGTGATTTGGGTTGTTGTTTAGCTGGGCTTTATTATTTTACCTTTATTTGGCTCTCGGTCTCTCAATAATCACATATTTGCAGAGACTGAACCTCTGAGCCTAAAGTGCATGTGGCTAGCTAGGCTCCATTCGGTGGTTTGTTTTGGTTGCCATTGGACTGGGATGATGTCATGCGTTTGGAAACCCCACCTTCCTCCCTATCATCATCATCATCATCCTCCTCCTCCTCCTCTTTCTCTCGTCCGCGTCTGCGCGCACGCGCCACACACCACGGCGCACGTTCACGCGCGTCTACGGCTACAGTGTGCTGCTCTCTGTGCTCTCTCTCTCTCTCTCTCTCTCTCTCTCTCTCTCTCTCTCTCTCTCTCTCTCTCTCTCTCTCTTTCTCTCTGTCACACACACATAGACGACCGGTGACAAAAAAAAAAATGCTTCATGCCGGGGAGGGAGCAGTGCGCGTGCATTAAACGTCCAGGAGGAGACGTTTTTGCAAGGGAGACTAATAGACTATATTAGCTTATATATTGTTATTATTAACGATAATAGTAATAATAATGCAGGGCATAAGAAGACTCAGCTAGCCATGTAATCATGCAGCCGAGCGGAACAGGCGCTGCTGGAGAAGAAGCACACGGGTGACAGCGGTTTGAGGGAATGATGATACAGCGGACCCCCCGAGTGTAACGTGAGTAACGTTACCCCCATCCTCTTTATTCTAAAGCCTGCGTGCGCGTGCTTGTGTGTGATCGTATTTATTATTCTTTCTGCCTTTATTTCGCATTAAAGCATTCAATAATTAAACAAACAAAACAGCTCAGGCCTGCATGTATAGTTAGCTAAGAGCTTAACTAGTTATCTAGCTTAGCTAAGTTACCTTTATTTCTAATAGCTGATGGAGACTGATGCAGTTAACCTAGCCAGCTAACCCATGCTCCCATCGGCCACACATGCCTATGCGGAGCCTATATGTGTGTATATGAGTGTGTGTGTGTGTGTGTGGGGGGGGGGGGGGGGGGGTTAACCCACCTAACGTTATATTAATCTAGTCTGTTTTTTCCATCTACTAGCCTAACTAAATAAGCCACAACAAACACACACGAGATTGCGTGACAGCATGGGCTATAGCCTGCCAGCCCAGTGGTGGTGTAACTACATAGCAATAACCAGCATTCACCCATTCACCCATCATCCATTTGTAGCCTATTAGCTATAGCTATTTATTACAGTGTTGATTTCTTTATGATGATGATGCCCATTGCTTTACTCAGCACACTAGGTTAGCTAACTCTCTATCCTTAGCTAACTAACTGCAGTGGTGCTGATCTGAAGGGCAGAGCTGGTAGAGAAAAAGAGAGGGAGAGAGAGAGAGAGCTCTGTGAACAAAGGCCTTTGAGATGAGAGAGAAAGAGAACATGCAGCTCTGCTTGTCTCTCTCTTTCTCTCTCTCTCATCCACTGATAGGAAGAAAGTGACGGAGAGGCTGGAAGCTGTGTGAGCGTAATGATGGGTGACGATGCGCGAAATCCTTCCCCTACTCCTCCTTCCACCTTATTTATTATCGGCACACACAGGGCACGGATGTGAGGAAATTAGCTGCATATTAAACGCAGGGTGAAAAAAATAAGATTTTTACAAGAGGGAGTGCTGTGGCTGGAGCTCCTGAACGTGTGACTGGGTCGACTGGCTGTGGTGTGTTGTTGTGGAGCAGGCAGGCCTGCAGTTGCCTGACGCAGGCTGTGCACTGATTTGTAGAGCATGTGTACAAACGACAGGGTCTGAAGCAATAGTCTGAAGTGTGTGCGTTTAGCAAGCTAGCCTACCTCAGTGATAGGAGACCTAACGTTACAGGCTAATTTTGTAGACTAGCTAGCTAACCTAGCTAACTGCAGTTAAAAGATGGGTGTTTTTTCTTAATTTGGTAGCCTATCATTTGAATCATAGTTGATAGTGTAGGCTAAATGCATAGATTTAGGAAAATAATAAAATAAATGTGCAAGAAAGTGTTCTGCCTAGGCCTGTCACGACTCCAATAAGCATTTTATCCCAGACATTATTAATAGAACAACAACAAAGCTCAACAAAGCAAATATTCCCTTTTAAAGACAACATACAAATCTAGAAAGAAATTACGAGACCACTACAGTTTCTGAATCAGTTTCTCTGATTTTGCCATTCATAGGAGTATGTTTGAGTAAAATAAACATTGCTGTTTTATTCTGTAAACTACGGACAACATTTCTCCCAAATTTAAAAAAAAAAAATAGTTTCATTTAGACTAAAAAAAGGTGCAAAAAAGAGTTTTCAGACCTTAAATAATGCAAAGAAAACAAGTTCATATTCATAAAGTTTTAAGAGTTCAGAAATCAATATTTGTTGGAATAACCCTGTTTTTCATGCATCTTTTTATGCATTTTTCATGCATCTTGGCATGTTCTCCTCCAGCAGTCTTTCACACTGCTTTTGGATAACTTTATGCCACTCCTGGTGAAATATATGCAAGCAGTTTAGCTTGATTTGATGGCTTTTCATCATCCATCTTCCTATGGATTATATTCCAGAGGTTTTCAATTTGGAAAATCAAGGAAAAACATCATCATTTAGTGGTCTCATTTTTTTTCAGATCTTATGATGATCGTCTTTTCTTTGTCTCCAAAAAAAGGTGTCACAAAAATTGGTTTTAATACAGAAGAATCACTTTTGATTCCTCAAGGAACCTTTTGTGTATGAAAAACAATTTAGTTTAGCTAAGATAACCTAGGTTAGTTTTGGTTGAAAGCACATTTTGCATCTGGAATATGATGTCCTTCCTTACAGTTAGGTTATAAGGTTACCCTGGCTAATTTTAATGAACAGCTGAAATAGCAGTTTATACGGCCATATATTCAGTTTAAAATCCACCTTTATATCGTTGTGTGTACCAGGACCCAATTAATTCATTTTTGGCCATCAGATCCAGATTCAAGCACAGCAGTTTGGTGTTTTTCCTGGTCAGACACACCCAGTACCCCTGGGAATTTATGAGAGAGGTGATGTAGGGGTGGATAAAAACATTACACTACACACCAGAAATCATGTGATAGGGACAAATATCATGTCCCCTGACAAATCTATCCAGACACTGCCAGTCATGGTTATTAACACCTTCTGTGCTATTCACTGTGGGTTGTATGCCTTCCATGACATATTCACTATACACACATAACACTCTGGATGAAAGGAATGTTAAATGCCATTCCAACTTTGGAAATAGAATGTTCTATACATTGGGCATCATTTATCAGGCCTCACTTGAAGTCCAATAATTTTTATCACATTGCCATAAGAATGTTGGCCAGTCTTAAACATCACTCACAACATGCACAGGGGTGGCCATTCCCAAACCATCCCCTGAGGAAACGCTTCATGCTTAATTAGCATTAGTATTGTCAATAACCATGTTATTCTCAAAAGAGAATCTTGTTGTTTTTAATGATAATATTTTTAATTATCAGATTGCCTACCTCTAAGAATGTCTATGTCTCCATAGACATTCAGTTTTTAGTCATTAATAAACATTTCAGTGTATGATTTGGGCTTGATTTCACGTTTGACTACCTACAACATAAACAACAGCATTACTCCCTTCACAGTCTGTGTAATTTGAGAACTGTTTGTGGCTGTTGTGCTCAGACAGTAAGCAAGCTCCGATGCAGAGGCCACTGCAAGAGTGCGCTGTTCTGGCTTCAGTCTGCTGTAAAGAAAACTCATTACCAATGTGTTTTTTTGTGAGACAGTGCTGATGAGGTGTTTGGTGTGTGAGCAAAAGTGATCAAAGTGATGTTGACTTGCACCATGACAAATCTGGGTCAATGTAACCACCACCCCCTTCACCACAGGCTACAAAAGGCAAGGCTGAAAAAAGAAAGAGGATGAGGAGATCGTCACCAGGCTCTGTGCGTGGATGTATGCATTTGGGATTAAAGGCATGGTGTGATGGCTGTGTCCTGAAGTGGAGTGTCTGTGTATATCTGAAGTGCAGTTTTGCATGCGTGTCCCTCCCATGAGGTCTATGGCTGATTCAGCCATGTCACATCTTGTATTTGTTCTCCCAGTCCTCCCTTTCCTTCCTCGCTTCCTCCCTCCCTCTGTCTCTCTTTTTTCTCTTTCTGTCTCTCTCCGCTTTATCTACAGACTTTCCTCTGACATTCCATAATGCTCATTGATAATGTTACTAGCTGCCACTTTGTAAAAATAAGCTGTTGAACTTCTTTGCGCAAAGAACAGAGTATTTATATTTTTATTACGGTGGGCTACTTGTCATCACAAATTCAATGCAAAATCATCATCATTATGTAACAGCTACTTTTTGTCCTTGCATAACCAATATATTGCTTTTTGTTGGAACATTATGGGGGCAAAATGCAGTGTTTCTTACAAATATTTCCTTTATTTAATTGCAGCCAGTATAAACCTAAGATATTTGAAGTTTTGTCTGGTAAACTTTATTTACATTGTTATTATACGTCTGTTTCTGCATTTCAGTCCTAAAGCACATCTCAAAAAGTGTCAAAAAGGGCAAGTAAATGCTAGTAGTGGCCTAAACAAAGGGTACTTACACTTCTGTAATGGCAGCAATAATGCATAACAATACATTAAGATCACTGAGAGCTTCCTTCAAGCTGGATTATCCTACCGGGATGTCTATGAATTTTTCAGCAAGACAGTGCAAAACTTGCTGCTGCACAAAACACAAAGGCATAGCTTCAGATGTTTGGCTTGACTAGAGTACTGGCCTGATCCCAGTAAAGATTGTGGGGTTATGAACACACAAAACACTTAATTGCTTGCTTTCCTTGAGGAAAAAATATTGTGGGAAGGAATGACAATGTTGTAAAGTGGTAAATACTAAATACCATCCCAACATTTTGTGTAATGTCTTGCAGGTAGGAATTGCAGGAATTGACGTATATTAACAAATAAACAATGAAAAAGCGACTAGACAATCCATTAAATATTTTAGATTCATACTGTCTCCAATGAAAAAATAGTCAACTAGCATTTTCCATACTGTTCCAACTTTTCTTATTTGGGTTTGTACAATTTGATACCAGGAGAATACTTTTCTTGTATTGTGTAACAACAGTGCACAAGAGCTGTTTATTTTTGTATTATGGGGACTGTCTTTTTTACTGATAAGTCTGTGGTTTTATCCTGTGTATTTTTGTCTCTGTTGTTTTTTGGTGTTCACTTAACAGGAAGGTTGTGTATGACAGACAGAAACTATAATTAGCTTCTGTGCATTACTCATCACAATTGTCTGCGTGATTGTGCTTGCTGTGACTAATACTAAACAGTTTTCTAAATACACATGTATTACGTGTACAAACTATGTATAGTTCAAAAATTACTACAATACCAGAATTAACAAGCACTGCTCAACTAATTCAGTCTATTTTTTTTTCTTTCTAATCCATAAATACACAGCTGTGCTTAGCCCCAGATGCCTCCTCTCCCTCTTGACGAGCGCATAGTGGTTATCCAGCGGCCTAAAAGCTTGGCTTTGCGTGTGGCCTCTCCACCGACCACCTCTCAGTCTTCCTCACAACGACTTACAACCCGCAACGAACCCCCACCCCACTTACCACAGCCCCAACCTCCTCCACCCCGTCCTTATCCACCCTCTAACTCTCTGTCCCTGGAATGCAGGCACAGGCATTTATCCCGTGTGCAGAGAGCGAAGGGAGAGAGAGGTCCCACCACAGACGACAGCACCCCAATCCCTAGTCACTGTCACAGCAATGGGACTGTGACTCTGGGTCCCAGACCTCACAAGCACACACATACCATTGACATTAAAGTCTCTGTGGACAAAGGAGGGACACATCCCGACAAAGGGCGCAGTAGCAGCTTGACCCGAGGTGGAAGCTTCAGAGAGAGCAGAAGCAAGAGAGTGTCTCTGCAGGTGGATTCAGAGCAAGGTGACAGAAAACCCAGAGGGAAGTCTTCTGACCCCCCAGAGAGGCAACAAAATCAGAACAAACCACAGCACAGTAGCCATTATCAAAACCAGCTAGCTGTTTCACCAGGTGGGGTCTTGGAATTTGTTCCAGCCCAAAGACAGCAATCAAAATCTAGGCGGACAAGAGAAGAAGAATTGCCATCAAAGTTTCATTCTGCAGTTGCCAACTACAGGGACGTGCCTTCCGTGGGTAACAAAGAGAATTCCAAACTGGGAACTGTCCAACAGCCTCCCAACCCCCACAGTCTACCCCGTCACCACAGCTCTGCCCCATCACCCCATGCTTCCATCTTAAACACCCACTACCCAGCTGCCCCACCCTCTGTTCCCTTCCGGGCAACACCCTCCTTCCAGAACATCAGTCAAACTCGCCCTTCGCGTACCAGAGATCAACGCCCCCAGATCCTCCACAATTTGCCTCTCTCTCCCATCTCCTCCCGTGGAGGCTTTCCCAGCCCAGACCACACCTGCACTATTGACTTTTCTCACCCATTCAACTGTGGCTGCTGGAGGCTGGTGCGTTGTAGGGGAGCGAGAGGCCACTCAGCTGGCTGTCAAGGTGGCACTGGAAGCCCATCCTCTTCATTTTCTCAAGCCCAAGGAGCAACTCCAAACAAAAGAGGTGACGGCACCATGGGATTGAAAACATTAGGAGGATGCTTGTCCACTGCCTCCACCACCAACACCTCCTCATCCAACAGCACTGTGTCCGACTGCCGTACAGGGCTTCTAAGACCTTTAGGCTGTGCATCCTGTTCAGGGGAAGGAAGAGGTTTTGAGAGTCCAGCCGCATTTCGTAAAAAATTGGTTGGCGGCTGCTTACCCTGTGCTCCCCTCTCCTCATCTGCTCCCCTACGTGCCCTGCAGAGTTGTGTCAGTGGTTGCAACCCCAAAGCAAGTCAAACAGGTAGCTCCACCTGCAGCTACTGTAGCAGTGATCCCATAGTCGTAACCTATAACCCTCACAGAGCTAAACCTCCCAACATGGGCCACAGTATTGGGGCACATACAATGGGTGGGTACCAACCTGATGATGATGATTACAGTGTGCGCACAATTTGGCCTGAGGAGCTTGCAAAGAAGATGACTCGCTCTAAAACCCAACCGAACCACCACAGTGCAGGTGTGGGGATGGGAACAGGAAGGGCTTGCATGGGCCATGACCAGAATGGAAGCAATGGAACCAGTCCAGTTATTCTGGACTGTCGAAACCTCCTAGAGTTCACTCGATCCCAACTGACTGACCATGCAGGGCGACGGAGACTCCAGCAAGGCAAGATGGCAGTTTTGGACTTCATGGGGTCCGGAAGCAGCAGAGACCAAGGCAGAGACTCCCTGAAGAGGCTCTGGAACAAAGGAGGAGATGCTGGCATGGGGGATAGTGATGGGATAGATGATGATATGCTTCCACGTTCACCTTCCCCTCGTTCTCCCACTCCTGAGTCTCCCATCTCATTCTCTCCTCCACCTTCTGCTCCTGGCACTCTCATCAAGTCCAAACCGAGAGGAAGAGAACGAGAGGGAGGGCACTCCTTACCATCGGCTCAGTCGCTTCATTTGGTCCTCAACTCACTTAACAGGGAGCAAGACGAGGAGGAGAATGGAAGAGGTAGGCATGCAGTTGAGCATTTCTTCCAGACAATGCATGACAAATACAGCTAAATAAATGATATTATCAAGTCAGATGGAACTCAATCATATCCTCCCTTTTAATACACATGTTTATTCCATTGTTTAAATACACTTTCTTGGCTTTTTGATCAGGTTAAAGCCTATAGACGAGGGATCATCAACCCTGCTTCTGGCAGGGTACCTAAAATACACCAGACTTCAGCTTTAGCTGTCTGATCTCTACATTTGGAATTGATGTGTAATCTAAGACTGTAGCTCTCCAGCAGCAGGGTTGGTGTCCCATACTATAGATGCTATGCATTTATTACTTGTACAACATGGTTATTATGTGAGCAGTGTCTTTAGTACTGCAGTAGTTGGACAATTATGTGCAACAGCTAGGCTTGCCATCTGCAATGTAATTTCAGCAGCAATCTCTGTAGCAAAATTGTAATTAGTCTAACAAATGACCAACTCTTATCTCCATAGACATCTTGGTACAATGCATATACATAACACTGCTCAATTGGAGCTACATACTCTTTAAATGTGTCACTATGCCTAATTTTGTAAAGCTCCTTTTCCTGAATCTCTCCTTCAAATGTACGGATTAATTGTCCCTGCCTGCGTTATTATAATGTGTTTTTTTGTTAACAAACCACAGGATAATGACTGTTAATTATAGCTGTGGTTTA
The DNA here is from genome assembly GCF_023375975.1 of Astyanax mexicanus. NCBI lineage: Eukaryota > Metazoa > Chordata > Actinopteri > Characiformes > Acestrorhamphidae > Astyanax > Astyanax mexicanus. The sequence continues at coordinate 16,306,712 of NC_064424.1, forward strand.
GAGCAAAACGGGAGCAGGGAAAGGAGCAGAATGATAATGTGAACACAAACAGGAGAAGAGAAGGAGGGATTAAAATGTGAAATAATTAGATTTCTCTTTTGCAAAAATGGGGTCACTGACACCAAGCCCCTCCTGGCAGGCGATTAAGCATTTCTCCTATTTGCATCATGAAGTCTGACATTCTGTGATTCCCCTACACAGTTTTTTTTTAATAAACTACCCTCTTACAAAGTCTTACAAAGCAAATTGATGGCAAAACTGTAAAAAACTGCTCTGCACTGCTTTCCTCGTAGTCTAATGCATTCATTCCTCTTAGTCTGCATGTTGTTGCAATTATGTAAGCATAAAAGATTGCTCAGAGCAATGTTCAAATGAATGCAATTTTAATATGATGTGCAAATCTGGTCCCCTGTTCCATGCATGAAAGTAATAATATGTGGAACACAACAGTTGTTTTGGTATGATGTCTTCTTCTTAACACCAGCCTCCCCCCAGCACTTTCTTCCCCTAATTACTAGCTCAATTGCACAACAGGTACATTTATTGCAACCAGTGGACAAGATAATGAAAAGGTCTCTGTTGTTCTATGACAGTGCACCTCTCCCTCCCACTCTCCTCCTCCCTCCCTGCTTCCCTGTCGGACGAGAGTGTGATGACCCCAGACGTGGAGAATGCTGTGGTCAGCCCCATCCTGCCGTTGCTTTTCCTGGGAAATGAGAGGGATGCGCAGGATCTGGATCTGCTGCTGCGACTGAACATCGGCTACGTAGTCAATGTCACCACCCACCTGCCCCTCTACCACGTGGACACAGGTCTGGTGCGCTACAAGAGGCTCCCCGCCACTGATAACAGCAAGCAGAACCTCCGCCAGTATTTTGAGGAGGTCTTTGAGTTCATAGGTGAGCTTCTTGCCCACATTTATGTACATAGGGTGTCATGGTCATGTTCTACACTCATCAACAAAATAGTTGCACCCAGAAGGAATCAAAAAACAAGAATAAAACTTAATGTTCTGCGACAAATCCCTCTTTTGTCTTGGTGTAAATGAACAAGAATCAGTGTGTGGAAGCACCGTGGTCAGTTCCAAGACTAATGGTTTGTTTTCAAGTGTCATGTGTCCAGAAAGCCTGGTGTCATAGTGTGGGGTCCAATTTTGGTCTTCATTGCATGTGCACTTTAACAGCCCGACATTATATTAATGAAGTCCCACAACCAGCGGGAGGCCATACCCTTTCTCTGTGCACTCTCTGGTACGCTATTCCAACAGGACAACGCTTGTCCTCATACTGCTAAAGCCTCAAGCTTGCCTTGAATAACCTTTGAATAGCACTGTAATCTGACACTTCCTTTTGGGTTCAACTATTTTTGCAACCATTTCCTTGACTGCAAGTGTGTTTTTTGCTGTTCACCTCTGGCGTATTACATCTCTAAGATTTCAAACACTCTTCAGTTTGTCGCTTGTCTGATAAAAGAAAAGCACACAGTGTTTTTTTTGACAGGTGCAAATGCATTTCTTCTGTTTCTGTTCCTGTCCTTGAAAGGGAAATTATATTTGAAGAGCTATAAATAAAACAAGAAATGGATTTCAAAAATAGCAGTGGATATAAGGAGTTGATACTTTGCCTGCCTGTTAATATGTGGCCTATTTGTCATCTGTTCCACTTTGTTTTTTTCAGAGGAGGCTCATCAGAATGGGCGGGGTGTGCTGGTGCACTGCCAAGCAGGCGTGTCCCGCTCAGCGACCATCGTCATCGCTTACTTGATGAAGCACACGCTCATGACCATGACGGATGCCTATAAGTATGTGCGGGGTCGACGACCAGTGGTGTCTCCAAACCTCAACTTCATGGGGCAGCTGCTGGAGTTCGAGAGGGATCTCAACTCTGGGGTTACTCCTCGAATCCTCATTCCCAAACTGAGTGGCCTGGAGACACAAGTCTGAGAGAGAGCGAGAGAATAACAGGAGAGTGGAAGATGAGATAGGGCTGAGAAAGAGGAGGAGGAAGAAACAAGTCTCAAAAGGCTCCTTAGATGATTGCAAAAATAGATTTACATCTACATGTTTATGTGGGTTGTCTTTTGTGATGAGGTGTTTAATAATAGATCCGATAGATCAGAAAAAAGAATTCCGGTAAGGGTGCAGTAGAAACGTCTGGGGAGAAAGGAAACTGTTCAAAAGAAGAAATGAAAAAGAAATCCACTCTTTTGAGCATTTAGATGGGATAATTATAGAGCTTTAAGAGAAGTAGGAAAAACGTGTTTGTATAACCAACCTTAACAGTGATACAGAGTTCATAATTATGTGCCAAGTTTTATAACGCTTAACATCAAATCCTACATACTAATGCATTACAGCTCAGTTTATTGCAAATATTATAACAGTAACAGTATTCTTATTATTGATATTATCTAGCAGCCCTTGTTACACATACGTTGGTGTGTGTGTATGTTAAAGCTGTGAGGGCAGGGCTCCAATGCAATGCAAGTGGGGGTGGGGTGGGCGAACATCCTGGCTGTCAAGCACAGAAGAAGTTACAGTGATGTGACGAGTCTTTCGAAACCTGGGGGGCTGACAGGATGGGCGGCGGGTTGGGTGGGCTGGACATATTGAGACCCAAAAAACTGTAGCAAATTTCTCACACCTTCTCCACTGTGCACAGAACTTTTCTAGACAGATTATTCAATAGAGAGTTCAAACGCACTTTATTTTTTTATCCCAACTGTCCCACAGTCGTGACACAAAGCTGGCTGCTGACAGACTTGAAAAAGCTCAACATAGACATGATTTTTTATTTTGCCTTTTATTTATTTTTACTTTCTTTTACTGCTACTGTCATTACTTGATTCACTTTTTACATTCTTTATCTGAATTCCCTGTGTGGGAGATGTGCAATAGGACTGAGTAATGGTGGCCTCTAATGGCAGCCCGGTTAAAGAAATATTGAATTAAATTATTCATGTCGGGAAGGTGGTTCATAATAGACATTTCTGATTGAACTTGAGCTTTAGTTATCTATGATACCATCCCCAAAGATGTTACAGTTTGATGAGCAAAAAAATGCCTTTGGCAGAGGAATTGACTCAAATGCTACAGTATTTGGAAAATTCACGTTGGACAGAAGAACAGCGTTTTTCCTTTCCTACCGAACCTGTGGACTGTTTTTCTTTGTTTTAAGCATATACTGATTTCTTCTGGCATGGTACAGATTTAATTTATTTATTTTCACAGCATCTTTTCAAAATGATTTGTCAATTTGTATGTATCAGTTGATACAGAAAGATGAGCTACACATGAAGGAAATCATTTTCCGAGACTTCACAACAACATTAATTCATTAGCTTGTAAATGTATAGTACCTTACGTGAAGTTATCACTCTGAATCACTCTGCCCATACTCCCATTTTGAACAGGTTTTGTCAGTTTTATTTATTTTCCTAAATTCCTGGAGACAAGTCACGACAAGTGACGTTTTTGTTTTTTATGTAGATGTCAGATCAACAAACTTAAAGCTGTTATAGTTGATATTGTAGAAAACAGCTTTTGCCATTTGCTCTCTAGCACTGTCTGTATATGGAAGACTTTCTGTCTTTCCATTATTATCAGTGCAAGCTTGTGAAGCTAGCTCCTAATACACAACAGTGTATGTAGATTTAAGCCTGTGTAACAGATTCTGCACATAGATATGAGGAGGCAATTATGCCATATAAACATTTAATCTGATACGAACAAACGAAAAAATGTATTAGAACTCTAATTATACAGAGAATTATAACAAAAACTGTTTTTAGACAGTCACCAACTACAGCTTTAAGTAAAAATGAGCTGACATCTATGGATGACTGAGGTTGTAGTGGAATTGAACCAGTCCAATGATAATGGTACCGGTCCATTCCTATCAGAGGCAAAAACGTAAGGCGTACTGAGTATGCTTGTGATTTTTTTTGCTCAGCAAGTAAGTAAGTAAGTCTATCCCCATAGCAATTTACCAAGTGTACTAATTTGCTTAATTCCACATATTATCATGGCGGCCTTTTGAATAAACCAGACGTATTAAGCTCTCAGGACAGAAGGCAAATCATCTCCGCTTAACGATCGACTGTGGAAAACTACCACCCTTTTAATTCTTCCTCACTTTTCCTACCTTCTGGTCCATTGTTTACATTCTCTCCTCTTAGTTCACAGATTCTGAAGAGTGTTCCGGCTCTTTTTTATGATACTATGCACCATTCAGCTGTTCATTTCTTTATATTATGGAAGTGTAATCTGTGACAAAAGACCAGGCATTGTTCAGTTCACTGTGATAAGCTTTCTTCTTCCTGCATTTCGTCAAGTTCTTAGCCTTAGTCCTTGAAGTCTCCCCTCATCAGTCTTGACTTGCAGGAGGTTTGTCTGCTCTCTCAGAGCTCTTATCTCGCTCGCTGAGGCAGTGGGCTTGCACCCACCACTTCCATGTCTCTACTAATCTTCTCCTCCCAGAACTGCAGTGCTGCTTTGCATTTCATTGCAAATGAGCTGGGTCAGGATGCGGAGGCGTTAATCGTATTAGCCAAAAAAATTGTGTGTGTTGTGAAACACTCTTAAAAATAAATAATTAGTTATTTGGAAATATGTACTCTAAATGTATTCGGTTTAAATCCTAAACATGGCATCTGCTGCCACTCACATACTGCATCTGTGCAACAAGATGCTCAGGCATTATGTTTTAGAACATGGATTAAAATTAGGATTAAGTTTCAGTAAATAAGGTTACAGTTAGGGATAGAACATGGGCCAGGGGAAAATTTGTGAAAATGTAAAAGTTAAGCATCAACACAGCCTGTCCAATGGGATATACAAACAAAAGTAAAAAAAAAAAATCATTTGTTATCAATATTGGAATGGTAGAAATGCATGGACAGCAAAACACAAATTGATTCCACAACAGGTGTAGCGCCTCTGCTGGCTGGTGGCAGTATAATGTGTAACTCAGCCAATGACCAGGTTTTAAAAACAAATTTCGCTAAAATGAAAGAAAATGTTTTATCCAGTCATTAATTAATTTATAATACATTATACCAAAATATTATTAAAAAATTAAAATGTCACATTAATAAAAGTTTCTTTAGGAAACCAAAAGAGTCGCGCAGACTCTGATTTTGGGCCTCCCAATTGCGATTTAGATCAGTCGGAGCATATCAAACATTATTTTTTTTTATAACTCACTTAGAACAACTAGTGTTATATAATAGTGTACACTAGTCACAGACTCAGTCTGAGTGAGGTGTGTCAACAGCCAATGAAAGCTGAGCACAGAAACTAAAAAACAGGTATTTGTTTTTAGTATCTACTTGTCGTGTATGACTTCCACCTTATAAATCTGTAGTTTCGAGGTTTGTTCAGTTCAGTTTATACCCTGTTGTTTATTGTTCAATAAACATATTTTCCTTCATCATAAAAAAATTAGGAAAACTCATTATGGAAGTGTGAGATTTATTTTTCAGCGGGTTGAAAGTGCTCTGAGAGACCAGACCAGTCTCTGCAATCTATCCAGAGATGGATGCTGCTGATCAATTCAAATATTAACAACAAAAGTACTTAAACTTGAATATTTGTACTAAAACCATTGGTTCCTATATTGCCATTATTTCTTTACATATTTGTCTTTAGTATTTATTACGATGAGCTGTTGAATTTTAAATCCCTACTTTGCTTTTTTTTTTAAACCTTTTTTTTTCTTCAAATCTAAAACTGCCAGTTGCTTCGGCTTGTGTGGGTAGATACATACAGCACGTGTTTTAGAAGTGAAAATGAAATTCCACGAATGCCTTTAGGAATAGTAACGGTCTTCCAAGTCAGTGTAGCACCTAACGATGGACAAGAAATTTACATTGTGATTCTTGGAGATCTTGACCTTGTTCAGAAGTGTTTGTGCAATGTGCTGTGTATGTGTGTGTGTGTATGTATGTATGTATGTATGTGTGTGTATGTATATAAGAGAGCGAGATGGGGAGGGAAGGTCAGCATCTATTGTAAACCTTTCTCACCATTTCTAGTAGAAATCCCAACCTCAGGCCTTGCTTATGAATCATTGACAAAACTCTAACCTCGATGGAAGCCTGCATCTGTCAATGCCACAGTCAACGATGCCTTCTTTTCCCATAGGTTTGCTCTTCCAGTCATTAGGAAACGATTACCTCTCTATTCATTCAGACATACCTTCCATCGCAGACATGAAAAGCGTGAGATTTGGTACGAGGAACTTCAGTCAAGTGACTTCTGACATTTTCTCTCTCTGTGAACTATACACACAGCTTAATGTTCTTCAGAGACGCACCGAATACACTTGGAAAGTGCGTGTTAAACTCTAAAGAATGAAAAATGATAAAACATCTGGAGAGTGTATTTTTGTTTCTTTGTTTTTGTGTGCTGAGAGATCTATTGAGCTATGTGTCTTTTTGCACAGGATATTCAACATCTAAATGTAAATTTTGGTGTATAATTTGCTCAGACATGTAAATCTATGTCTATTTCTGTGACTTTATATATTTATTCATGTATGTTTATGCCTGTTTTTCAGTTTCCTCTTTTTTAAAATCATGATCTAAGTTATTGTGCCAAAATGAGGGGTGACTTTCGAGAGCTGGTGATTGCGACATCAGTCTGCGGAGGATAAAGAAGTGCCCTGGAGGATGAAGTGTGACGAGTGCTGTCCCATTATCAGTGTCTTGCCTTTACTCCCCTGCCTCCCTGGATGACACCAAGTTAGACCCGATGACAATGTTGTATTCCGTTGCTGTATCTTTATACATTATGTGCAGGTTTTTTTTCTCCGCGGAACTGCTGAACAATGATTCTCATGAGATGATGTTATATTTTCATATGTTGACAATGTTTTTTGTCTGATCATTACGATTTTATCAGTGACTCTTTTGATAGACGTGTATAGAAGTACTAGGTTACTGTCCCTTATGAATGGCAGGAGTAATTGGTATGCATGTTGTACCCGTATCTCCAATGACCTGAGATTTTCATGTCCACGCTACACTGTATATGGCGCAGCTGGACATATCAGTCTTTTCTCATGTGTGTTCAGTCCTCATTGTGCTCCTAAAAGTAAAGGTGCCTAAATGGTTCTCAGCATAGACATACAGTTCTGGGAAGAACACTGGTATTAGAATTGGTATTAGAGGTGCGCCGATACGATACTCAGTATTTTTATTGGTCCAATACTGGCCATCACTGGATCGTAATCGTGAACAAAATCAATATGATTAGGATTGTTATTTAGATGGACAGATGTTAAGCAAAATGCATTAAGACAATTGTATTATTTTCAGTATCAGTCCTAAGTTCAAGCACTTTTTACTGAAAGGATTTTCTTGTGTTCATGAAAACTCTTTTTGGCATCTTTATTTTCAAGGGCATCATTGGCTTTATCATTGTGAATCGATCAATAGGAGGGCTTTGTTGCTTTTTTTCCTAAAACCTACTGTGATTGAGCGACTGTGATATATAATGCTCTAAAGCAACAATGATAATCAGTATGAGAAACTGATTATTACCAGTTATGACTAGGATGATAATGATTTACCTCTTTAAGAAAGAGCAGAAGATCCAACGGTTGGCTGTATTACCGCAGAACTGTCCACCATTGATGTACTTGGAGATTTCTGGAAAACGAAATGATTTGTTGAAATACATTTTTTTACATCAAATCACCAATACACAGTGTCTGGCTTTCTTTGCTACAGAAGTTAATGAGATAAAAAGTGTGTTGTGTCTTACAATACAGAACACTGACCAGATATGTCCCTAAACAAAAAGATCCATATACAACAAACAAAAAGGTTAGGACAGTATGGAACAGCGTTTCTCACATTTACTTTGACTTTGATTTCATTGCAGACAGTATGAATACAAGATATTTTATGTTTTGTCTAATATAATTAAATTGACCAGACAGCTCTGGAAAAAACAATAAGAAACCACTTAAGAATGAGGATGATCTTTGATTTTACCAAATTAAAAACCTCTGGAATATAATCAAGAGGAAGATGGATGATCACAAGCCACCAAATCAAGCTGAACTGCTTGAATGTTTCCACCATCAGTGGTATAAACTTATCCAAAAGCAGTGTGTAAGACTGGTGGAGGAGAACATGCAAAGATGCATTGATTTAATTGATAAAAACTTGTTTTCTTTGCATTATTTAAGGTCTGAAAGCTCTGCATCGTTTTGGTTATTTCAGCCATTTTTCATTTTCTGCAAATAAATGCACTAAATGACAATATTATTATTTGGATTTTGGGAGAAATGTTGTCTGTAGTTTATAGAATAAAACAACAATGTTCATTTTACTCAAACATAAACCTATAAATAGCAAAATCAGATAAACTGATTTAGAAACTGAAGTGGTCTTCTATTTTTTCAGAGCTGTAGAGCTTGCCTTTACTAAAGAACCAATAGAGAACCTACTTTTTGTTTAAGAGTATAGTGCAGGGCACAGTCAAATGAGCCCACCACGAACAACAGGATTATTTAAAAGCAGGGGCATCAGTTTGGAAATTATTGGCCTGTCAATGAGCTTTGTTAGATTGCCATTGACTATTCAGTCATTTACCCTGCCCACTTCAACTTGCTGTAGTTACATAAGTGTTGGCCATTGTGTGGTGTTATTGCTGTGTGCCGTGATTTAGTGCCCTCAGGGGGTTAAATCAATAGGGTGCAGGACACATACTGTAACAGAATCAAAACTCAGGTCCTGTTCTCTTAGAGCCTTCATAAGTACAAAAGCCTGGGTCTAACAGTGCTGCCATCATGATGATCTAATCATATCAGTTGCAAGGAGGAGGCTGGGGTGGGGTGAATAGGGGCACTGCTTGCTCTGGATACTAAAGCCCAGGCCACTTCAACTTTTAAGCTGGGCTGATAGAACAATGCCAGAATGGTAGTGTGCCTGAGAGGGATAAGAAAACTGGGGTAAGGGCTTTTAGGATGCATTGGAGTGTGTGTTCAGCATTATGCAGGATGAGTGTGTAGAGGTTGTGTCCGACATATTCAGAGCTGAGAATGAATCACATCTACATCAAATATAAAAAAGACCCTGCATTTGCATAAATCTACCTATTGGCTCTGTCTATTTACACTGAAATTAAAAGGATTTTTTCAGCCTGTGTAGCAGGGGCGGGGCTAGACTGTTTAAACATTATTTATGTAGGACCATCCTTGCCTCAGAAGAGTTACACCACCACGTGGAGTAATGATGCAGTAACTTTAGTAAGTGAAATTGAGTCTTAGGAAGGTTAGAGCTTCAGAGGTTAGAGATGTTTCAATAACATTATTGATATTTGATAGCACATATCGCAAATTAAGATGGTACGATATATTGCAACATCAATATTTTAGCCCACCCCTAAAAAGTTGCTCCTTCCGAAGAGCAAAATCACTCTGTGGAGCTTTCTTTATTCCGTATCTTACTGTACTCTAACTATCATTACCAAACCCTGCAGTTAAATTGATATCATCACTGTCCAAAAAAAAACAAGTATCTATAATGTAGTGGATTTTTACTTTACTAGATAATTTGAACACACCAACTGTCCCTTCCACTGTGTAAAATTTCTTAATGAATCGACCAATAGAAATTCTCCAAAATTACCTAAAATAAAGTATTTTTACATTGAAGGTTATGTAGGTTTTATCTCTCTCCTGTAAAGTTGCTGTTTTGAAGATACTTGTTTTTCATTGAAAAGGGACGATATACAGGTGCATCTCAAAAAAATTGAATATCATTAAAAAGTTATTTTATTTCAGTAATTCAGTTCAAAATGTGAAACTCAATGTGGACCAACACCAGCAGATGAACATGTCTCTTCAAACCATCTTTGACCATTAGTAAATTTTGCATTTCATCTGGAAATCAAGGGACTAGTGTGAAGTTCCCACAATCAGTGCTGGTTTGGAGAGCCATGTCACCTGCTGGTGTTGGTCCTTTGTGTTATATCCAAGTCCAAAGTCAGTGCAGTGTTTTTCCAAAAAATCGTACAGCACTACATGCTTCCCTCTGCTGACAACTTTTATGGAGATACAAATTTCATTTTCCAGCAGGACTTTTTCCAGGCACACTGAATCCTGGATGCTGGAGATCTTTGGGTCATCAGGTGGCACTGCATTAAAACAGGTATGTTTTGTACTGAAAATCACTGTATGGACTAATGAACACTTAAAGAAAATACTGTCTGTGAACATACTGCAATCCACAAATGCAAATTAAAGCTAAACCATGTAAAAGAGAAGCCATATGGCACCAAATTCAAAACTTTGTGCACAATGATTCCTGCCAATTCTCTGAATCTTTAGATGATAGTTTGTGTTGTAGATGGTGGGATAGCCAAAGTCTTCACAATAAAACATAGTAAAACACTTTCTGAAATTGTTCCACAACTTTTTAAATGCTGATTGTTGAATCTCTGCCCATTTTCTGAGGGACTTTCACTCTCTAAAATGCTGCAAATCTAAAGTTTTGCAAATTGTTCTTATTGGATCTGTTTTTTATTAGTACAACTTACTTTCCAATCTTTTGTTGGCCCACCCCAACTTTTTTTTAAATGTTTAAAGTTCTAAATAAGCTAATATTTTTCATTAAATAATACATTTTATTTTATTTAAATGTCTGATATGTGTTCTATGTACTATTGTGAATAAAGTGGGCATTCGGTTTTAATTTAATTTAATTTTACCCAATGCCCCAACTTGCAATTGAGATTTTAAACAATTTGACTTTTGTTTGTTAAATTGAGGCATAAAGTCTAGTTGTAAATTACATTTTCCTTTCAACAAAGAATCTGCATTCAGAATGCTTAATTCCGTAGAGTAAAAGCCCTAACCTGCCAAAGCCTAATCCTTGTGCCGGAAACTGAGCTCTGCCGATCAGGATCTGAGCCTAGCCCCTGTGTAACAGCAGATTTATTTCTTTATTTATGCAAATATCAGTCATATCATTCTCATAAATTTGGATCTGCCACATTTAAGATGGAAGTGAAAACTTGGGGGGGGGGGGGGGGATGCTAATGCTAACTTGTCTACTAAATGTGAGTGAGATATTAATTTCTTAATAATAAGACACATCTTGTACTCTAGCTGGCTCTAGGAACATTAAATGAAAGAAAAAATGGAAGCAATTTTCTACAAACTTACCAAGAATCACCTTCACCCATCACTCCAACATGCATCCATCTTAAAATCTCAATTTATAAATTTTTTAAGTAATTTTGCGGTGGTCTCTAGTATGAATTAATGCCTGTGGGCCGTAAGAATTTTGGCTCTTACTCATGAATATTCATGCAACCTATTGCCTCTGATTGGCTAACAGCACTGTGACTATCCCTCCACATCTCTGCAGTGGGCGGGTCAAGCCAAGTTAGGCAAAGCAATGAATCCTGATTTACAGGTTGACATCAGTCCAGAGGCTTTTCCTGATTCGCTTATTTTTTCTTTCTGTTTTTCTTTTGTTGGCTAATGCAGGCAATGGGGGTAGGAGAACAGTTTCATGTGCAATATGCATATACAACTCGAGTGACCAACTGTATTTCAAAAAGTGCAAATACAAAATCATTTCTAGTGAAATGACACCTTTAATAGTGCTTTACTGCCATATTACAGGCTAGCAACTGTATGTAGAGTAGACCCAACTGATCTGATTAGTTGTTGCATCCCTAAAAAAAAAACATATTTTTGGCTGCAGGGGTGACAATGTATTAAAACTTGTATTAAAAACCATTTGAATTCACTTGATACTTGATATTTTCAGTGCCATTGCCTTTTAGCCCTGAAGAGGCCTAAAGCCATACATGTTTAAAATTACTGCTGCTTCTATAATAATGACCGAAGTAAAACTCAAACTGTGCTATGGGTATCACCGCTAGTACTCCAAGCATCCCAAGGTGGTACACTAGGTGACCTCAGAAAAACATCTGCTTGCATCGAAATATTAAAAACTGAAATCTATAAAAATTTCCACCTGTAATTTTCCTAGCATTACATTAGTGTTTTGTGCTTTATCTGTTAGAACCTGTATGTAAGCTACGATTCAGTCCTTCAATCTCAGAACTACAGTTTTAGCATTATTAACATCATTGACGCTGCGGAACGCCACAAGATCTGCTCTATCAACCAACAGACACCAACAGTTTACTACAGTTTCTGCACTACAGTTAATAGCTAAATAAGGTAATAAACAATGTAATTTACTGATTGGCTCTCATGTTGTTTATTTACCACTGTCTAAATCCTTTTGAGAGTCTCAGTAAGAATACTGTATTAACCAAAACAATAACCAATCAAACAACTTCCCTAATCATACTAACGTACAGACTACAAAAAAGAGCAAGCTCCACACAACAGGTGATAAACAACTGGTTAATATATGAGGACATGTATATGTGTGAATTACATGTCTAGCGTACTGTGTATAAATAACTATGTGTGTGGTAACTACACGTGTTTCTGTGAAATAGCTTGTAGGTGGTACTTTGAGGGTTTAGTTTGGACATTGGTGTTACATGGCCTTAAAAGTTTGAGAACTACTCTATTAGAAGAGTAGCAGTAGCAGTACAAAGTTTTAATGACAACTTAAATGTCATAAAAGTAAATATACACAAAAACTACTTAAATTCAGTAACAAATTACAAATTATTGTACAGTAATTGCAATGTAACTATGTTACTATCCACTACTGCCCAACAACACTGTTACATAATAACCTCCTCACTGTGGTCCTCAGGTCTGTCCTACCTGATAGCCGGTGTTGTACCTAAACGTACCTTGTTTGTGAAGGTCACGTGGTTCATAGCACTCAACACGCCCCTGAAGCTGAAACAGAGCAGAGAAGCAGAGCAGGGCTGAGGTGAGGTGAGAGCTGGATGCTACAGAGCAGATATCACACACAGCTCAGTCAGCGCAGTCCTGCACCTGCCAGCGAGTTAGTGAAGGGTGAATATCCGACTGTTTGCTCCGCTGAGCCACACACACACACTCTATATCAAAACAGCAGCTGTTCGCTTCATTAGCTCATTATATATCTAATGAAAATATAGAGAGGAGTTCAGCATGAGCAGAGCTTCAGACCCAGCGCTGTCTGGAGGAGATGTGTCAGTGTACCTTCTGGAAACTTCAGGAGCCTGACGAGTGACTACAGTCCTCCCTGAACACACCGAGAACACTGGACCTCAGAATTAGCAGGTAAAGTAATGAACAGCTACAGAGTCTATAGAGCTAGTTGTGGTGGGCTGACCTGTACAGCTGGTTTCTCGTGTTAGCTCTTTAGCTTTGTTCATTTTACATGATATTTCCTCAAAGCCTCAGAGCCTAAATACAATTTAGGAAAAAATAAAAGGGGCTTGCACTATTCACTTTAAAACTTTACTGATAAATATTCGTCAGGCACCCACCATTACCAGCTTTATAATGCAGTTAAAACATTTATTTAGACTGACGTTTTGTGTACAATTTGTTTAGTTTATTAGTTTATTTAAAATATATCTATTATTCGTGTCTTATTTATACCAATTCCACATGCATTTTTAATCTATACTGTCTTTAAAAGTGGATTAAATATTTATATTAATAATTAATTGTTCTTTTCCTTAGATTTTTGTCATGCTCTTTTTTTCTTGTAATTTATTGTTCATTGTTGTTCATATCACCTTATGTTGTGAAGCACTTTGAGCAGCATTACAGCTCTGGTAGAAAAAAAGAGACCACTTCAGTTTCTCTGATTTTGCAATTTATATGTATTTGTTTGAGTAAAATTAACAGTGTTGTTTTATTCTATAAGACAATATTTCTCCCAAAATTCAAATAAAAATATTGTCTTTTAGAGCATTTATTTGCAGAAAATGAGAAATAGCTGAAATAACAAAAAAGATGCAGCGCTTTCAGACCTCAAACAATGCAAAGAAAACAAGTTCATATTCATAAAGTTTTAAGAGTTCAGAAATCAAAATGTTTAATAACAGTTTAATCACAGTCTCCTCCACCAGTCTTACACACTGCTTTTGAATAACTTTATGCCACTTTATTTCCTGGTGCAAATATGTAAGCAGTTCAGCTTGGTTTGATAGTTGTGATCATCCATCTTCCTTTTAATTGTAATCCAGAGGTTTTCAATTTGGTAAAGTGGTCTAATTTTTTCCAGAGCTGTATGTATGAAAAGTGCAAAATAAGCAAAATTATTATTAGAAGGTTCCAGAAAGGTGAGCCTGTACCATTACAGAATAGTATTCCTGGAATGTTTTGTAATATGTGGCGTAATAACAGTTTGCACCATAATTTTATTAAAACATTTCATACACAACACTTACAGCTAGACAACATTTAAATTAAATAACATTATGAACACATATGAAGTAACTTTGCCAATACTAAAAATACAGTAAATTAGAGATGCAGTGAATATTCTAAAACTAAAATTATTCAGTTATTTTTTGTTATTTTAATGCAAAAAGAAAAAGTGAAAAGACCAAATAATTGAAAGGGGGGACAATTAATGATAATCTGAAATGAAACCCAAGCATTCAGCCTTCAGTTGACTGTTTCATTTTGTGTGGTTTTGTTTTGAGCAAAAAAAAATGTTTTGTGCATCCTTACAATAAATACAATACAAGAGAATACAAACAAGATAAACTGTTTGATAGCTCTGATAAATTTCAGAGCATTTTCTAAATATCAGTTTCGCATTACATTATCTATTGTACCTTTTAGGGTAATGCAAACAAAAATGTGTAAACAAAGTGTTTCCATCCACTGGGTAAATGTGCTCTTGTGGTACCTGAGGTAAATATCTTGAGCTGTGTGATGCTGTGGGCCAGGCGAAGTCAGGCACAGATAATGAGCCCCCTGGGAGCAAACCATGGAGACTGAATCCCCTAAGGACCCACTCTTAATGGACCTAAGTCTGCAAGGGCCAAGGTGGTACTTTCAATACTTAACAACGAGCAGCTTTGCCTAAACAGGTTTCTCGTTATTTACAGATCTTTGATACTGGGGGATGTAGGTGGAGTTTAATCATGAATCATGTAGAGTATTGTGCAAACATTTCTGACACATGAGCACACTAGTTCTGAGCATTTTTTTCAACAAAAAACATGTTGCCCTTGATACTTGATATATCACAAGACAATTATCTACAATACTTCACAACATCTGTTTTACTGAATAGCATAGAGTACTCCTACATGAGCAAATACCAGATATTAAGTATTTATGTGGTGAGTTTCATAAAGTTTGGCAGCCAATGTTCTTCACCACAAGTTTACTGTGTGAATGATGCAAATCTGGCAGTTGTTGTTTACATTGTCTCAAAATTTCATGATTGATAGGCCAATAGAAATGCTTCAAAGAAACTTGGAATACGGTGCTTTAATTGATTTTGAAGGTTTTTTTTTCCTTCTACTGTAGAAATAGCTTTTAGGACAACATACAAGGGATTTGCATCACAGCGATGACATACACTCTATGAAGGGTTCTTTGAGCAATGATACAGGAGATGTTTATAAAAAAAAGAAAAGTGAGTTTAAAGAATCTTAAAATTGGGGAAAAAAGTAAAACGGGGGGCATCACTTTGTAGTGTCTTTGTTTTTAAAGTGCAGACAAAAATAAGAAGGATTTGCTACTTATACAGTTGTGGGCACTCCCAAGCAAAGTTACATACTGCTATCCCATGGCCATTTTAAATTACTTTGATTACATATCAACCATTGAATTATATTGGAATTTGTGAAACTCTGTGAAATTAGTATTTACTAACCAAACCTGGTATTGCATATCTTCTTATAATACATCTATTAGGTGGAATATCAACACAAACACATTGAAATTACACAAAGTTATTAATGCCAAAAAACAATTTTAAATAAAATGATTTTCTCATATTTTATTATTTGACTGTTTGGAATATGTAATATATAACTTCATTAACATATTGCCTCTTCTCTTGTTCCAGTCCATGGCACGATGCAGGTGCAGCGGAAGGGCCCTGTGCCTGTGTGTCCTCCCTTTTGTGATGATGAGTCACCTCTTGGTGTACATCATGGTGTCCATTTTCGTGGCCATGTCCTATGTTCCAGAACCTCAGCTACCTCTTCATTTTGTGGCCTCTGGAGCTTCATCAAACTCTGGAGTGTTAGCACCCCATCCACTCGCCACCTTCTGGAACCTGCGCTTGGTGGATGGTGCTCTGTGGAACCGCCTTCAGCATCTCCAGGACAGACAACACAATCCCATATTGAGAGGCAACAGAACAGAGATTGGGGATCCAAGCACTGACCCTAATTACATGCATCAGGCCGATGGACCTCCTCCATGTAGTCCTGACCCACTCTGGGCATCTCAGCTGCCTGACTTCAACACTATGCCTGAACAGATGCAGGACTTTGTGTTGTCCATGCACTGCAGGCGCTACACTCTCCTGATTGACCAGCCTGACCTGTGCACTGGGCAAGACGCTGACGCAGAGGCACCAATGCTACTCATGGCAATCAAATCCCAGGTGGGGAGCTTTGAGAACAGGCAGGCCATTCGGGAGACGTGGGGGAGGAGCGGTCTGGTACAGGAGGAGGCAGGGGGAAAATGGTGGCAGGTACGCACTGTTTTCTTGCTTGGAAGGCAAGACATAACAACAGGCCCCCACCCAGACCTGGGGGCGCTTCTACAGCTGGAGAGCAGCCACCACAAAGATGTCCTACAGTGGGATTTCAGAGACACCTTCTTCAACCTCACCCTAAAGGATATATTGTTTTGGGACTGGCTGTCCATGCATTGTCCGCACATTCACTTCATCTTTAAAGGGGATGATGACGTTTTTGTCAGGACAGGTGCTCTCCTGGGCCTCCTGAATGAACACCTAGGGGTGAATAATGACAGCAAAGAAATAGAGCATTTCCTTGTGGGGGATGTAATTACCAATGCTTGGCCCAGTCACCAACCCCACACTAAATACTATATACCTGAGAGTTTCTATAAAGGTGTGTACCCAACGTACGCAGGTGGAGGAGGAGTGGTTTACTCTGGTGCCCTGGCCAGGCGGCTGCGAGTGGTCTCTCAGTGGGTCAGTTTATTCCCTATTGATGATGTGTATTTAGGCATGTGCCTCCACAGACTTGGAATATCGCCCAGTCATCATCCTGGGTTTTTGACATTTGACCTACCAGAGGCTGAGAGAGGGAAACCGTGCGCCTACCGCAGAGTACTTCTGGTGCATAAACGCAGCCCCAAAGAGATGCTTACGCTTTGGAGGGAACTAAAGGCTTCACTGCCTGCATGTTAATACAGGCCCATGAAAGAAGACTCTGCCATTTTGACTCTGCTGACCTGCTTTGTATAATGACCAGAGGCACTGCCTTTTAAAAACAACACAGATTTGAATGTTTACCATCAGGTATTTTCATATCAGTGAAGAGTGCGTATTTGCATAATAAATCGTTCACTCCACTGCCACTCTATTGGCAGTTTGGTGACTGATGCTACTAAAGTCATTATGCGTTAATTATCTGTCATGATAGAATGAGCTGTGCTTGTTCCTCTACCTGAATAGGCTGGATTCATTGTGTTACTTTGGAGATGTACAGTTTGTCATAGTATATATTTGATTTATTTTTTCTTTTTTAAGAAATGTAGAACCACAAATCAGAAAAAAAACTTTGCACAGAGTTTTTACATTTACTTTTATTTAATTGCAGACAGTATACACTCAAGATCTTCATCTTCTTGAAGATATACTTAATTTCCTTTCTTAATACACATCCTTTCTTTCATGTATTTTAGCCCTAAAACACAAGCCAAAGATGGGATGGTAGCAGTTAAGAGCTAGAACTAAATAATAAAGTAATTCAAAATAGATTATGTCAGCTGGTAATTATAATCATGATCTAATCATTAGGCGTGAATTAAAGGCTTCAAATGAGTTAGAAAACTATTGAAATGTAAAAAAAATGCTGACCTGACAAAGCATGATATATATTTAGTTATACTGCCTGCCAATAAATAAAGGTCAAAGTAAATGTAAGAATTACTGTACATCTTCCACAAGGTCTCATCTTTTTCTGATATGGGGTTTATTTGGTTGTGTATATCACCGTCTTTACTTTTTGATGTAATTTGTGTCATCTTTTACTGGTACTTTTTGGAATTAATGGACCAATAGAAAGGCTTCAGAATTAAATATTTTTACATTACTTTAAAAATAAAGGCTTTGTTCAGACTGTAGGAAATTTGGATTTGTTTCCCAAATCAAATCAGTTGGGATGACTGTTATTTGCAAGTGATCAGATCAGATTTGCATGTCCTGACGCACAGATGTATCGTTTAATAAAAACATTCTAAGAACTTCCAGAAAGCTTGCCAGATATATAAAAAACACAGAGAGTGTAATTGCAGAGGTGTTGCAAACATTTTGCTACAGTGGTTGCTATATGGTTGCTAAGATGTAGCTATATTTCATGCTAGTGTTAAAGTCTGAAAAACATTTGGATAAATGGTGTAATACAAATATATCTAACAGGTAGAGCTGTGTTCACAAGCTTTTGGTCTGATTGGAGTCTGGTGACATTTGGCTAAATGGTGGAATGCAAACCTTGACATGAAAGGGACCTTAAATCAATACTTACTCAAGTTAGTAAAAACTGTCAACTATCAAAATAAATTAGGGTAATTTATAAGCATTCAGATCTGATCCAATTCACACACACTTATTTATAAAGGGTTAATGTAGTAGCAGGTTTTCATTCTACACAACAATTAGCTCACCTAAATCCACTTGTTTTAATTAAGTCTTCAGTCATTCAAAAACTGATTACACATGCTTCTGCTTTACTGAAATGAAACCCTGCATCCATATGGACCTTTTGCAGAAAAGATTGGCCACTCCTGTTTTTCTTCTGAATGTGTAGACCATGCAGCTTGTAATTAGCTAATCACTGAAAGCAATGCATTGCATGAAGATACCTAAAACCTTTGGTCTGTTATCTAGTAATCACTTTTGTTTAATTGTTTTCTGTTGCTTATATTTATTGAGAAATTTAGTTTTAAAAAGTTCTGGAATAATGCCATGTACTAAATAAATAAAATAAATGTTTTTGTAAATGCTCTGTGTCTTGTATAAATTGTTTCTTTTGTTTATGCAAACTAGCACGTTTTTAATAGTAAGATCAACATTTGCTTAGTTGGGGAACATGACATGAAATTAATTTAGTCAGACCATCACATCAGCACAATTGCAATTTGCTTTCCTTGGCGAGTCACCGACCGATGCAACAATCCCAGGAACTTTAACTATTAATGCTAAATGTTGGTACAGGACAATAATGTCTCCCACATATTTTTCAAAGAGTCATCATGGTTATTTACTGTTATTATTATTATTGTAATATGGAGTGATCTGGAAAAAAGAGTTTAGTCTGCTGTTTTGATTGTTTTGCTGTTGTCGTCTATAAAGCAGAACTGGTTGTTTGACCACTGATTGGCCACTGATTGGCCAAGACTTTATCTGTAGAAACTGTCTATTTTTTTTGTATCCCTATGCTGGTTCAAAAGACCTGGACCAAACCATTTGATGGGGACAGGAACACTCATAACAATTTTTCATACACTTGTATATATTTAAATTTAAAATGTAGACAGAACAAAGAAAAAAATAAAACAGAATACACTGAAATTGCAAATTTAAGTATATAATGTTAAATTACTTTGTGCCTCCCTCTAACCTGGACCAACCCATTTGGTCCACAATGGGCATGCTCCAATTTATCCAGGGACTATAAAGTCAGCTGATAACTTGAAAACTCATTTGTTTCTGTAGCTGAAATGCTGGCGCTGGAGTACATATGTATGGAGTAGGTAAATGAAGTGAAAATATTAATTTGACAAACCAACCTTGGGTGGAGAAGAGTAGACTTGCATTTAAGTTAGCCTGTAACTGTGAGAGAGGTTAGCATCTAGCTTTAGCTTAGCAGCTAAAGCACATTCAAATAAATAATACAAACACTGGTTAAACAATTCCTTGTTAAAGCTGAATTATAGTTAAGCTTTTTCTCATGAGTTTAAATACATTCTACAAAGTGTCTTCTTTAAAATGACTTATATTTTTAAAGTACATAAACCTGCTGTTTGATATATTTTACAACTAACTGAACATATTTTGCAGCTAAGACCTTTCAGTGGATGTCTGTTCTTTGGAAAGTGTTTTCAAGGTTTCTTTGTGTTGGGAATCATTTTCAGTTTCAATTGTAACTCACTATCCAGAGGCTGGGTTGGTTTCTTGGGTTGATTTGTGATCCTTAATCCTAACAGCATGACTTTAAACAGTGTATTTTTTTTATCTTTCTTTAAAATTAATTAAATTAAGTTTATGCCTTAAAACAGTAAAATGAATCTTTAGGAAAGTTTTTCTGCCTAATTTTTCCCATGCACTCAGTCAGCTCCACAAGACCCAGAATTATTTCCATTATTGTTTGCTCATGTAGTTTGCTCTCCGGAAGCACCACTGTCGGAATTACTGAGATCCTACCACAACCTACAAAACCTTTAGCCAAACCACACCTTGGCGATTTCATTCACCCAATGAAGATGCCTGCAGCTGTTTGCCTCTAATCTAGTAATCACTTTGGTTTTATGTTAAATGATTGAATGTATTAAAGACAATAAAAACTAAGTTTGATGTGTCTTGTATAACTTTTTCTTATGCTTACTGTTCACTGTTTAAGTTCACTGTTGGGAAAACTGTTTAAGAATTGATTGAACCCTTCTATATATTAAAAAAGAGGTATGTATATACAGGAAATAAGAACCACTGGTCAATGTACTGTTGAATAAGCTGCAAAATGTAAATAAAATGGTGTATAACAGTTATCTTTGGAAGAATAATTTAAGTTGCTATGTGTAGTTAGTGAAAACACACTGAGCAATATAAAGCTCAAACACAAGGCTGTTTGTCCTCCTGCTCTGTAGAGAAAAGTGCAGATTTTGCCACTGCAGTATCAGTCTATTCTACAAGTTAGGGAAGGCAATTTACTGCACTAATTTTTTTTAGTTTTGAGGCCAACTCAAAGAAAAGACACAGTTGTGCCAACTAAAAATCATTAGTTCAGATAATTGATTTTTATATGCATAAAGCTTTAGAAATTAAGTCTCACCAACTTATAAATTCACTTTGTATCCTTTCCTTTAAGATCCTGTTTCACATAAATCAAACTCATATAAAGAGCACAACATAAGTTAGCAACTAAGAATGTATGACTGTTATGTCTTATTATCAGTCATATTAAAATTGCAAAACACAGTGGCTTGCTCTTATAGACTTTAACGCTAAGGCCAGGCAGTTAACTATTATGTAACACATGCGAATCCCAAGAGAAGGCAGCCTGTGAAGAATGACTACTCACCGATAGTGAGTGAGAGGTAAAAGAACACACCCAATATGCAAATAGCTTGACCAGCATCAGATTAAAAACCCCTGCATAATAAATAGTTTAAACCGAGGCTTCTGCTAAGCATCTTTCATTAAATGAGTTGTCTACCACTTTGTTTGATTAAAATGCTGACACTAATTCTGGTTGTCACATTGTGTCCTACATCATATTATCCCATAAGGGCGTTTTAATACCCAGTAGATACATTTCATATTGTTCCCCCAAAAAATAGGCCAGTACATCACAGGTACTAAATGTGAATCTACAAACATTGATCAAGGTTTAAACTCAGATCATTCCCTGTGGTGATTTACCAATGACCCTGGAATTTTTGTATGGGACGTTGGCTCATTATGACTCGAGTAAAAGTGCCTTTCAAAAAAAAACTCTCTAGGAGCATGGACTCTTTATGTACAATATTTTTTCCATTGCTAATGCATTCGTCTCCAACATCAGAATTGATTTATTTGTGCACATCAATTTTACATTGATTTAACGTTAATTCAAAATTATGGTTTTAGATGTATGTTTTTATTAAACTTAAATTAAAGATGTACATTAGACTCAAGAAGTGTATATGTGTTACATACAGAGTGATCCTTTTTAAGTGTTGATTTCTTTTATTGTTAATTTGAAATCGGTGTCTCAGAAAACTAGAATAGTATATTAGACCAATTAGTACTTTTGGCAGTGTGGCAGTGTGCCACTCTGCTGGAAAATGAAATCTGCATCAGGAAAGAATGAAGTGCTATAAGATTTTCTGGGGAAAAAACTGCACTGATTTTTGGACTATATAATACAGTGGACCAACACAAGCAGATGACATGGCTGTCAAAAAAGCAACTTTTCAATTTCAACTTTTCATTTTTAAGATGCACTAGTATTTATAGTTTTTGGATTCTGTTATTGTAGACTGTACTGTGGTCTTTCAGTGTATAAAGTGACATAATACTAATAATTAGTAATATTAAAATTATGATTTGTGGGAATTTGTTAAATGTTAAATAAGGGTTGTTTAAAGATTGTTTTTCTATCATTACTTTAACAGAAGTAATGCAACCAAAATCTTTTTAAAAAATTAACGTTTGGAACCCCAAATCCAGAAGCTCACAATGCTTTTAGATTTATACACCAACCACTGCCTAAGAAAGTCTAGAAGGATCACGAAGGACCCCTCCCACCCATTCTCACAGCTTCTTCCCCCAGGCGACCAGGCTGTGGAACAGTGTTTTGCCCAACTTGCCACTGCCATCTTATACAAACTTTTTGACCCTGAACTTTACTTCACTTTACATCACATTGCATCTTTCTAACTTTCCCATACTTATCCTATTATACAGCATTCTCCACCCTGTACTTCCCAATCAACTCATTCTGTACCTGCACTTTAGTCATAATTACTCTGTCACATACTATCTCTGCACTTTCACATACACACTCAGATATCAGCACATGTATATATCAGTGTATACTTGTATATC
The DNA here is from genome assembly GCF_023375975.1 of Astyanax mexicanus. Classification (NCBI taxonomy): domain Eukaryota; kingdom Metazoa; phylum Chordata; class Actinopteri; order Characiformes; family Acestrorhamphidae; genus Astyanax; species Astyanax mexicanus. Next base: position 16,329,635 of record NC_064424.1, read on the forward strand.
CATTCATATTAACGTATATCTACACTGCAAATAAATACTTAGTAAATATTTCAAGTAAATCTTGTTCTTTACATGCTAATAGGAACCTGCACACAAGTTTTTTTTACTCACCTGTATTCTGTGACGTGACAATAAATACTGTATTTTGAATCTTGAATCTTGAATCAGGGATCCTTCAGGGCACAGAGCTGGAATATAGAGCCTCCTCGCCTGCAGGCGGCAGTGAGCGTTAGGTTTGACTCGGAAGAAGTTTGGGACGGTTTATCAGAACGCCTGCAGAACGATTGGATGGTGGCTGGTGTTTATTTGGGCCTCGCTGGTTTAGTGAGCGCTCCTTTTCGCGTGTTTACAGGACTTTAGGTGTTTAAAGAGTGTGATAAATATGTTGTACAGGCGGTAGAGTATAGCTAGCCGCTCTGTTTATGTTCTATTTAGCGTTAATATACACAAACCGTGCTGGGAGGGAGTGTATCTATGTTAGCTAGGTTAGCTTGCTAGCTAGCGTTAGCTATGTTGTTAGCAGGCTAGCTAGCTAAGCGTGTTATTTTTGGTGTCGTTTTAATACTTTCTAACCCAAGTCTAACTAGTACCTGTTAGTTATTTGCGTTGTTTGCTTTAGTGTCGGGTCTTTAAACAGGTTTGTTTACGCATAGGTTAGCTAATTAACACAGTTAGATAACCTAGCTAATTAGGTTATCTAGCTAACTAACTAATACTCTCAGATATGGGCTCATCTAAGAAACACAAGGAGAAGGATAAGGAGCGGGACGCAGAGGACCGACACCGAGAACACAAGAAACACAGACATAAGGACAGAGAACGGGACAAGGAGAGAGATGGAACTCGAGAAAAGGAGGAGAAGAAAAGGAAAAGGTCCCGCTCCAGAGAGAGAAGCAGCCGGGGAGAGAAGGAGAGCCGCAGTAAAGGAGAGAAGAGCAGTGGAGAGACTCGTGTAAAGAAGGAGAAACTTGATCCAGCTTTTGAAGAGGCTGAAGGTGAGCTGGTGACCTGTTTACTGCCACTGACTGTTGGTTAGTGTTAGAAGAATTTAGATTTCTGTCCAATATTGGCCAAAATCCAAAAATCAACAACTTATCAAACAGTAATCAAGAAATTGGCATTACCATTGATTGATTTAAAGTTTCACACACTTTTTAGGACAGGTCAGCACTGCCAGAAGGCTCATCCAGTACATGTTTTTTATGTAGGGGTTGTTCTTGGTAATGTGACATTTAATTAAAAAATACTCAATATACTAGTTCATAAAAATAAATATTTAGTCTTATTAGTCCTAATTGAGATTTTCACCAGATTTGAACAGAAATCAATGATCCAACATGATACTATTAATACTAGTAATGCACCCCATATATCCAGGACTGGAGTAAAAAAAAATGCTGGACAGATACATATAATCTGTCTCTATTAAATATTTAATAGGAAATGAGAACAGTGGGAATTTTCCTTTTGCTACAAACAGCAAAACAATTGCCCCTGATGGCCCTAAAATAAAATCCCAATATTTCTAGTTTTTTTTGTGATTAAAATGTTTTAAAAAGACAGTTGAGCGCAGAGAAGGCAATGGCATTTCTGGACATGGTTAACATAGGATTTTATTTTCTACACTAACGTTTTAGGTGCCATTGTAAATGCAATTCTGCAATGTAGTGTGGTTAAAGTGATTCCTTACCCCTGTGGTTCTGGGCTTTCACTTCTGTCTGTTAGGCCAGGTAATTCTTGATGATTAAAAGACTAACTTTTCATGGATCCTTTGTTGGAAATGAATCGTTACAGTGACTTGTGAGCATCACCAGTTTATATGTTTGTAGTCCAGCATTACTGTTTTGTAAGTTAGTAAGTGTTTTAAACAAAGTTTCATTAAAATGTGATTTTGTTAATACATTAAAATATGTGTAGTGATGCACCCATTTTTTATAGTGCCTGTACCTGATTTAAACTTTTTTTTTTTGTCTGTTCCTTTGCAGATATGGCTCCAAAGTCTGCGGGTGGAGATGCTTCACTCAGCATTGAAGAGACCAAGTATGCTAATAAAGTGCTTTGCAGACTGTCTATCAAGGTTTTGCATCAGAATTGATTTTGGAACTTATCCAACCAATTCTTGTTTTCCCTTTTCAGTAAATTGAGGGCCAAACTTGGTCTGAAGCCTCTTGAGCTAAATGAGAATAAAAAAGGTGAGAAATCGGTGTCTAACAGGACTTATGCTACCAAATATTCTTTCTCTTCTTTTTTTCTCATGTTAAATATTTCTGATTGCAGAACTGGGCACAAAAGAAGAGCCCCTGCTAGCTGAGACTATCAACCCTGTACAGATCAAACAGCAGGCAGAGATTAGGGAGAAACTGGCTGCACTCAAACAGAAGCGTCTGCTTAATCAGAAACTTGGGTACAATCCTCATTATGCTTTTTCATTTATACACCATAGGACTGTACTTCTATAGAGTTTTTGTCTCTTGAAGCCTTGTGTATCATTACTCAAATTGACCTTAATCATTGTCTCCCATTTTAGCAAGGTTAAGACACTTGGAGAGGATGAACCTTGGTTGGATGATACTGCTGCCTGGGTGGAAAGAAGTCGCAAACAGGCTAAGGAAAAGGAGTTGGCAGAAAAGAGAGTAAGTAGTAGACAGGGTTCTACAGCTTCTGCAGAATCGTTTCATTCGTGTCTTCTTTGTTGAGGCAAACGCACAGCAAAAAATGTACTGGTGATATACACGTTGTGGTTTTTATTGTAATATTATGTCTTTGTTTAATATATTTTTGTTTTTATTGTAATGAGCATATGATTTTCATAGGCCAAACTTCTTGAAGAAATGGATGAAGAGTTTGGTGTGAGTAACCTTGTGGAACAGGAGTTCGCTCAGACTAAGAAGGTAGACTTCATACACTTTCCGCAGTGGTTAATCATATATCAAACAGAAACTTTAAATGTTATATAATACATTTTCTGATTACTAAAAGTCTTTTTTTTTTGTAGGACGCTTACAGTTCTAGAGACCTTAAAGGTCTCTCAGTACAGCACAAAATGGAATCCTTTAAAGAGGGGGAGACTGTAATTTTGACACTGCAAGACAAAGGTTTGTGCTCTGTTGGCTTTTCAGCAATGCATCTGCTTTACCTGCACCTGTGGCTTGCTCACTGTATGTTCTTGTTGCAGGTGTTTTGGATGAAAATGAAGATGTGCTGGTGAATGTGGGTCTGGTGGACAAAGAGAAAGCTGAGAAGAATGTGGAGCTTAAGAAAAAGAAGCCTGAGTACAAACCTTATGACGAAGAGGAGAGCGTGGATGACATGGTCACGGTGAGCACACATATTGATGTGACTGTTAAATATGACATTTGCATTTGTTAGCACTTGAGCTGGACACATTGTAATATTTGTCTAAAATGCTTTGTTATTTCTTATAACTTTATAAACCTCACAATTATGGGTTCTCCACTTTTCAGTTCAAGCCGAAGTCCGTTCTGTCAAAGTATGATGAAGAGATTGATGGAGAGAAGAAGAAGAGTTTCCGTCTGAGTTCTGGAGGCTTTGTCGGTGGGGAGAGAGAGCGCGAGTTACAGGCCATCAGGGAGAGCCTGCATAACCAGGCACAATCTCTGGAAATGCCAGCTCTCACCCTGGCCTCGGAGTACTACACCCCACAAGAAATGGTAAGTCAGATTATGGCTTTTGTGAAATTTCTTGTTAAAATGATTCATATGCTGAATGTAGTTTACATGTGCTTTACTGTTTAGGTTGGCTTCAAGAAGACCAAACGTCGGGTGAAAAAGATCAGGAAGAAGGAGAAAGTTGCCAGGGCGGATGAACTCCTTGCAGATGACACTCGCAACACAGATTTTGGCTCCAGGTCTGACTCTTAATAATAAATTTTTTTTTATACATGTCTACAGGTATTTCCTTTTTTTGAATTGAATGTCACTGTTTTAAAGTTTGTATTTACCCCTGCCCCACACACTGTTGTTCAGGTCACGAGGACGAGGAAGGAGACAATTGAAGGAAGATGAAGATGAGGAAGACTTTCCTAAAGACGAAGGCAGCAGCAGTAAAGTTGTTGATGTTATACAGCAGTCGGATGACATTCGAATGGCTGACATGGATATTAGTGATGAAGGTAAGATTGACATTGGCCTTTTGAATCTCAGACTTTGTTTTACATGGACACTATTTTCATGATTTAAAATAAAATTTACCAGTCCATGCAACTGATGTATTTGAGCCACTTTTTGGCAGAATAAATGCACCCGTCACTCCAAGATTCATTCAACAACCGAATGAAACACTAGTAGTAATTGAATGAAACCGAATGAAACACTAGTAGTAATTTTATTTCTTATATGCAACTTTCACTTTTAAGTTTGACTTATATCTCACATTATTGTTCAAATAAAGATCAAATGTCCATATGTTAATACATGTTCAAATAATTGTCCTATTTTATTTCATTCACACATGTTCTCCCACTCTCACTTTTAGACGACTTTGTTGTTCCGGAGTCTGAAGCCATTGAAGAGGATGAAGCAGAGCAGGAACTTCAGAAACAGCTGGAGAAACAGAGGAAGCTTAAACAGAAACAGCTGCTGAAAGATTCAGGAGAAAAGGTCAGTAAACAGTGTGATGCAACACTTAAGCATATTTTTTACATGATTGCAGCACCTTTGGAAAGTTGTACTTTTCTTCTGCATAATGCTTTTCTTATCTCTTTGTCCATGAATCCGCAGGTGGTTCAGCATTTTAGAGAACCTGGAAATACAAACGATGAAGAAGAAGACCCTGACAGGAAGAACAACATTGTTTTCAATGCCACCTCTGAGTTTTGCCGCACACTGGGAGACATCCCCACCTATGGCCTGTCAGGCAACCGAGAGGACCAGGAGGACATTATGGTAAATACATAAATACACAGCTTCACAAAGCAGTATAATTTATTTATTACGGTTTGAGCATGTTCTTGTAGACTGTGTTTGCAAAGCATGTCAAAAATGATTGTTATGCTCTATATGTGTGTAAATGTGTTATTGCATTGCTATCTTACCATTGTCTTAATCACAATACTATTCATGGCATTTTTTTCTTGGGCAATTTAAGGTACAAATAATAGTTAAAGAAAATAGTTATTATTACAGGCCTAGTTTTTGCTATGGGTGTAAAAATGCATTATAATGCATTGACCTAACATTTTGAAATGTTAAAATGTGGTGTTTTTAAGTATTTAAGCAAAAACTATGCACTAATGCACAGATTCTTTGTCCTGTGATCATGTTTCTGTAAAGCTGCTTTGTGCCAACACCAGTTGTAAAAAGCGCTATACACGTAAATTTGATTTGATTTGATTTGATGTGTTCTCCATAATATTTTTTTTTAGTTTAATTTATGCATTAAGTGCATTTATAATGTGAAATTAAACCTTCATCATTACAGATAAATCAGTATAGGAGTTTTTTCCAAATAATTTATTTTACAGTAGTAGTCTTAACGTCCTTTCAGTTCTGTGCTGGTTTTTCAGGAGTTGCTCTTATTTTGTGGTGGTTGTGCAGGACTTTGAGCAGGAGGATGAGCGTGAAGGAGCTGGAGGCTCAGATTCAGACATGGATGATAATGTGGGATGGAGCACGGTTAACCTGGACGAGGAGCAGAAACAGCCCGATGTGAGTCTTCCCCCAAGTCTAGTAATTACATAATTACAAAAAAATACATTATTGTTGCACTTACATTGTCTTCGCTTTACACATTCCCTTTTTTTCTTTTATGGTTCTGCTGTAGTTTGCCACAGCTTCAACCACCATTCTGGATGAAGAGCCCATTGTTAATTCTGGCCTTGCTGCTGCTTTGCTGCTGTGCAAAAACAAAGGTATTCTGTTAGCCTCTTCAATGGCAAGGTTTATCATAGTATTGTTTATTTTGCTTAAATTATAATGTTAGAATTTAATTTTCTCTTTCAGGTCTGTTGGAAACGCAGGTGCAGAAGGTGGCACGAGTCCGTGCTCCGAAAGGAGCTCTGCCTAATGACAACTACTGTATTGAAGATAAGATGTGAGTAAATGTTCATACACCCTCAATAGTAGGCTACATTTACATTTAAATCTGATATTAGATACTTTGTTTGGGAGGGCCTACATCAGATATATATTTAGTTTGAAAGCATGCATGTAACCATTCACCTTGTTATTTTAAAGCATGATTTTTAGGAGTTGCTCTTATTTTGTGGTGGTTGTACATGACTTTGTGCAGGCGGATGAGCGTGAAGGAACTAGAGGCTTGCATTCAGAAATTAATGATATTGTGGGAATTGTGGTGATAATATTTTGAATTGCTATCTACTGAATCAGAACTGGTGATCCTATGGATATGGTGTAAATGTAAAATTGTATAAAGAAGATGCTCCATTTTCTTAATGTGCAGATAATTTACTCTGTGTATTCTCTCCTTAGGGCCATTGATGACAAGTACAGCAGGAGGGAGGAGTACAGGGGTTTCACCCAGGATTTCAAAGAGAAAGACGGCTATAAGCCAGATGTGAAGATTGAATATGTGGACGAGTCTGGACGCAAGCTCACTCCTAAAGAGGTCAATGTTACTTCTTACTTACCAGAATATTAAGTCATTTCCTTTCATAGTCCTGTAAAATGTATATAGTGAAGGACAGTTTTACTTCAGATCAGTGGGATCTGATTGAGTCATATTTCTGCCATTACTTGATGTTCGGCTATAAGACCACCCAGAGAGCCTGGAAATCGAGCTGTGGTTTTCAGACAGCAATGACTGTTTCTGGTATTTTACCATAATCTCATTTGCTATAAAACATTGTGACATCACTGTAAAATCACAACACTATTCTGAATAGAGGCACTGTATATCTCATGGACTTCATGGATAATTGAACATGTAACTATTTACTCAAATAATGGTACATTTTGTTGTTCTTTTCTTTAGGCTTTCAGACAGCTATCCCACCGTTTCCATGGCAAAGGCTCTGGAAAGATGAAGACTGAGAAAAGGATGAAAAAACTGGAGGAAGAGGCGGTATGTTTTTGTCTCACTCACTTTTCACATTTCGTTCAGCACTAGGTGTGGACATGTATCTGAACAGATCATATTCACAATATGGTACATTTACCGTAACATAGCAGAAACGTATTACAGAAGCCTGGCCCCACCGATGATTGGTATCAGCAGTCGGCAGATCGCGCTAAAAGAAAATATTTCTTTATTTGTTTAGCCCTCGCATGTACTGGAAATACTGTGTTTTAGTTGTTCAGGCTGACAGAAGCATGTGTCTCACCCTACAGCTGCTGAAGAAGATGAGCAGCAGTGACACTCCTTTAGGCACGGTGGCTCTGCTGCAGGAGAAGCAGAAGTCGCAAAAAACTCCATACATTGTGCTCAGTGGCAGTGGAAAGAGCATGAACGCGTAAGTCATTTACTTTTATTTCAAGTTTATAAGAGAGAACCAGTGAAACATTGGGCACAATCAGTCTCCCTGTGTTTTTTCTTTAATTGTATTATTTTCCATAGTATAAATTAATATTAAAGACATGCACTTGTAGTATGTAGTAAACAGACCAGAATGTTTTTTAAATAGTTGAAAGTAGCCAAATTAACCAAGTTAATCAGCTTATATAACATGTTTCATTTCCTGACGTGGTTTTGTTGCAAATTAGTGTTTTTTTTTTTCTTTTCACAGGAACACCATTACCAAATAGATGCATCTGATTTAAAACCATCAATGTACTCCTCTACAGCAGAACATCTTAGTAAAGAAAACGCCCTTTCAGAAGATAGACGTCAGTGAATATAATCCGCCAGCCACACAGAAGTGTATATAAAGACTTAGACTTATATAAAGGCTTATAATTGAATCTCATGTCTGAAAGGTTCTTTGTAATTGTCTCTTTTATTTCTTAATTAAAACCATGTGCTTTAAAACAGATCAGTTGGACTTCAATAATCTTTTCCAGTGTTATATTAACAAATGGATTGTCTTACAGGTATGTATATGAATAAAATGTGTTGTGGGCTGATTTTAAAAACAAGTAAAACTGAATATTTAATATTTGTTCAGTGATAAATTACATTATACATTATAAATATTATATCAACACATTCAGACTCACTCAGAAATATATATATATTTTAAATTTGCAGTTCTTGTTATTGAATCACTTAAAAGAAACTGATTTTTGAACTAAATATACATTTTCAGAAAATATGATGCTTCAGAAAATGCATGCGCTCTTGCAATTTTGTCATTAGTACCAAGGTACTGCTGGGGTGACCTGGTCCAGAACAGTGGTAAGTTCATTCCCCTGAAGCAACTGAGATGGCGCTCCCAGAGGTGCATTCACTTCACACTCCCACCTGCTCAGTACAGGCAGGCCAGTTGGTGCTGGGTGCATTTTTACTGCTCTAGTCTGGGTGGTATGATGTGATTCAGGAAGATACCAGGGTGGGTTGGAGAATACTGGGTCCCAAGGTACTGATCCTGGAAGACTGTAGGACTGCAGACCATCTGATTGGATGATAAAAATCACATTGGAATTTTCAGGGGGGGAAACAGTACAGAGATTTAAACATTTATATAAAATAAGCAGCGTTTAGATATTGTATAGTATTTTATGCACAAAGAAAATAAATATATTAGGATATTTTAAAATATTTTACACTGTGAACAAGACATCATTAAATAATCATTAGTTCCAGTTCTGCACCTTCTTTTTAATAGCCATAAATTTAGTAATTTATTAGCCATCATTTATCTAATTTAAAAATGTATGCAGTCTGCAATATTGTTTATGCAGTCCTATGCTTAAATATTTGAATTGTGAGAATTTTTCATTTGTGCACCACCTTTTTCACCAATTTGTCATTAGACTGCACCTTTTTACTTTAAGGGCTTTTACAAAAGTGTAACTGTTCAGAAATCGCTTATATTTTTACCTCAGTTTTCAGGCTAACACTATATAACACTATCAATAAACATCTATTTTCAAACATACGGTGCATGGTGATTTTAAGGTGCATAATGCAACGCTAGTAAGTAACCTGAGTGTCGCAATTTTTTCCTTCTAATTCAGCAGGTCTCATTGCTGGGTGGGGGTAGCTAACTAAGTTAAGTAAAGCTATGCTTAGTAAACACAACTGTCAAACTTTAAAAAAAAAAAGTTAGACTTGTATGTTAATCTACACAGAATTATATCCTGAAAACTGTTAACTGTTGTTAAAGTTCAGTGCTTCCGTTTATTTACAGTAAAATTAGATTTCCAAATTTCTCTAGCACTTAGGCTGAAGCTTTAGCATTAGCGGCTAATGCCGCACCACCTAGCTACACTGAGGAACCCTGAGTGCTCCGGTAAGCCAGGGTGATATTAGCTAGCGTTCGTCCCACATAGTTTGTTTTAACACAGTAAACACGTAGGCAACAGTCCGATATACTCTCCTTTGAACGGTGAAAGAGCTAACAAGCGCTTTGCGCAGTTAATGGGTAATGCTAATGCTTCTTCAGCAGTGCTGGAGCCGGGGTTAGCAGCAGGCTACAGTCAATTATACTCACTTCTGAACAGCCAAAGAGCTAGCTCTCAGAGTGGTTAGCGGGTAATGCTTATGCTACACCAGCCCCTTAAAACCTGACTGGTAAAATCCATACATAATGCACAACGGACTAATAGGCGCACTGCCGATTTTTTGGAAAATTAAAGAATTTTAAGTATGCGTTATAGTGCGAACATTACAATAATTGATAAATTGATGGACCAATTTTAAAAGCAGTAGAGAATGTATTGTATGTTGTGGTTACTTTTTATGGATCTTACCAGAGTTTTTGCCTAAAGCTTTGGTGAGATGTTGCGAGACCTTCGCCATGCCTGTCCAGTGATTTGTCTTCTTGTGAAATGAGGGTGTTTGACTGCTGTGCTCCACCTAGTTTAAAAAAAATAAATAAATTAGTCATAGGTTCACTAAAGAATTATTCTCTGAGAAGGCCCAGAAACAAAAATATTCTCGTATTACTTGATTTCTGTTCACTGTATGCTGGGTGTCATGCCTTGGTCTTGATGAAACGAGCACAGCGTGAGCACCTTTGCTAATCCTGAAGCAAGAATAAAATGTCAAAAAGCAGCCAAAGAAAAGAAGATGCTCACATCCAGCCAAATGATCTCTAACCAAAGACATACCCATCTGTTGGAGAAAAAGTACTGTCAGTTTGTCGCAAGGCCGGCGAAATGACTCCTTCTGTAGGAGGAACTGGCTTCAAACGAGGGCGCTGGTCCAGATCCAGTGATGTGCATGGCCTAGAGGGGAGTCTTTTTAGGTCTGAATTTACTGCTACACTGTCTGGAGTTAACAGGAAATCCTCCTCGTCCATTGGGATATATGGCGCCAGGCTGTCCAAATCCAGCTGACAAATATCCTAAAGCAGGAGAAGATGGTATTTATACAACATTTCATAAATAGTAGTAAATTCTTAATCAAATTAAGTTTTTTTTCATTGAAGAATATGTTTTTTGGGAACACAGTGGATTGCAACTGTAATGTTTATGATGGCTTACAGTATGCAGTGTCCTCCATAATGTTTGGGACAAAGACACTGAATGTGCAGCTGTACATTTATACCTTGCATACATGCATTTACAGAATAAACAGTCTTAAACAAAAGGTTTAGAGGTCAGCAGTGTAAAATGTAGCTGTATTTTCAGGCCCTAATTTTTGTTTAAAAAGATCATGTAACAATTCACAGGCGTAGAATTGCTCTAACTCCTACAACCACATCCCAGCAATCAGCAGCCACCGGTTTCTCTAAGCAGCTACCTAGCATCATGACTTTTCTTAGATAAAAAAACACTTCTTTAATTGATAAGCATGGAAATTAATCGATTTTCCTTTGGGTTTTAAATTCTTAAAAACCCAATGAAACCAGGGATCTCAAAACCTGCCCCTGTATTTATTTTTCTATGTGGACTAAAACTCAGTTCATCCATATTCGTATACACAGTGATCCTGTTTATACTCACACAGGTGAGAGAGTTACACTTTGCTGAGTTCTGCTTGATTACTGACTGGCCATTGGCTGCACCATCTGGAAAAAATCACACCAGTACATATTAGCAACAATGAATGAATTTAAATAATTAATTCTGGGTGATAAATTAGGATCATGTCTGAATGTTTACCTCTCAGCACAGACTCTGCATGCTTGTCAGAGGCTGTAGATTCTGCCTGAGTGGTTGTGGTGAATGGATGGATGGGCTGGAACTTAGAATGAAGGGGGTCACATGGTTTCATCAGCCGGTCTGTCTGTTCCAAAGAAAACACCACATCTGCCATCTCCACCCCACTGAAGTAAAACACAGGCAGTACAAATGATATTGGAATAAAAATCTATGATAGCCTACATCTTTACTATAGTGGATAAAATACACTGAGATGCCAGTTTATTAGGCATTGCCTATTTGTTGCCACACTGATCAGCTTTGTGTGTCTATATAGACTAGCTTTATGGTATAAAAACCTTCATTACTGGAAAGTGACCACCATAGGATCACTGCAGACCAGATATTATATGGATGGTGAATCATTCTCAGCACAACAATAGCACCTCCAACACCAATATATAGTACCACACACATTATTATGCAAGTACCATGTTGGTGTCACAACTGTGTTCAGAATTGTGCAGTGGAATACCTGATATGTGAAGTGAAAAAAAAAAAAAAAACGGGACTATTATCGTATCCCATGACTTTTTGCATTGTATGGTAGGACATTTTATGATAAAATGGAAAAAGTGTAGCTGTAAAATACTTAATAAACTGGCAAACCATTGTATACTCACACTTTTGCACCCTCATCAGAATGCACTCTAACCTCAGAATGTAGTTGACACACACAACACTTTCTGGCTTCCCCGTGCGAATGTTGTACACCACTGTGGCCTCTGTCTCTACCCAAACGTAGCCGCCATGTTTCTGCAGCAGTCGATATTTCCCAGTGTACACCTGGCCCTTCGCGAACACTGTCCCAGACAGACAGTTGAACAGCATTAACAACTGTGCAACATAAAGCGATGGATTGGCCAAAAAAATCTTCTTTTTACCCAGCTGCAGTTGACTAGTTTGCACATGGGCTATTTGGTTTGCTTCTTTAGTTTTCCATTGAAGCTGGAAGGCTTATGTAACTAACATGGTGGGTCCTTGATAGGATGTCTTATAAATAAATCTTTTTAGTAAATTATTAGTCACACAAATGTAAGAGGCTAATGAGGCTGCATGAAGAAATTTAGTTATCTTCATTCTCATTGGCTAGGTTGAATTGTGCATTATTCGTGATGCAGATTAAAAAAGTTCTCACAGAAACTTTATGACTTAAATCTTAAAGCTTACGTTTCCATATTTGTACTTTCTGACCTAGGATGTATGTACTGTGTGATCTGCAATATTTACATTTTACATTTTCATAAAAAAAAGAAAGTAAGAAATCTGTTCCAGAATAAATGGACCCTTTAAAAATTTACATTTCCATTATTCTTCAGCTTCATTACCCTTGTGTAAAATTAAAGAAGCAAACTTTGCACACCAAATATAAAAGGTGTACAAAACAAGTAGTAGATGCTTAAAAATAACACTTTGCATTAAATGAATATAATGGGATTGTTTACTCACAGCAGAGGTGTGCTTTGTGAATATGCTGGCAGTCGGATGGATGATAGTACTGGTACACAGACTGGCCGTACAATTCTGTGTCGCTGAAGCCAGTCATTTCCTGGACCCTGAATCAGAGGAACCATAGAGAGAATCATAGAACAACTGAAACTTCAAGCAGTGAATGACAAAGATGGAGTGATGTCCAGTAAGCTATGAGTTACAGTACCCAGAGTGACAGTAGGTGAACTTCATATCTGGACCATGGATGCTCAGGAATGTTTTAAAATTCAGATAAGCCCCGATCTGGATGACGTCCTGTACAGGCAGTGACCTGCAGAGCAGAAGCAGGCAGCTGGTGCCTGAAGTAGAGGAGGACTTTTTAACTCCTGTGCAGTGAATCACCTGTGGACAGATGAGTGCAAAAATGCAAAAATGGTTATTTATGGCTTTCTTTACCCATTATAACACCATTTTTAGACAGAGTTTAGATTACCTTCCAGGGAGTCAGCTTGTTGTTGCTTGCACTCTTGATTCGCAGAAAAAGTTCACACATCTGCTGCTCTTGGCACCCTAAAGAACGTTCAAAGGCACAGTGTTTATTCTTTTTAAACTATTTATTCTATTTATTTAGGGGAGATGCGTTTGTCCTCCAAAGTCTTGTATGTTCGCTCTGGACTTCCTTAATTTTGTGAACTACCAGTCAATTGAATTCAAGATTTTGTATGATTTGTCATAGCCTGATTATCTTATGAGTGTTTTTAACAATAATCTATGACATTATCTTTCCCTGAATCAGCTCTGGTCAGTTTTCAGCTCTGGTTCTCCACATTTAAAAAAATCCTGCTCTGTACACAAAATGCAACTTATGGATTAATTTAAGAAATAACGTGGGCAGGTTAGAGCCATCACAACACACTACAAAATTCAGGGCAGTTTTAGCTAACAGTTCTTAGGTCGGTAGAATGTATATATCAGTATATATAAAGAAAGCCCTAAAAAAACTTTAATGTAGGAATATCTGTATCAGTTTTTGTTATCATGTTTTTTATTTCAGTTTTAGTGTTTGTCTAACTGGGAATATTGTGTGAAACATTAGATTGTAACCATTACTAAATCAATATGTTTCTGAATGTATCTGGTAGGTTACTTCTGTTATGTTACAAGCTAAGCTTCCTGGAACTTTTTAGTCAATTGCTACAGACCTTCAGATTAGCTGAAGAACAGGAAAGTGCAGAGAGCTTTATGTAAAGGGTTTCCATGGCAGAGCAGCTCCATCCAAGCCTTATATTACCAAACGCAATGCAGGTGAGTGGATACTTTAAGAATATAGTGTATGATGCCTACCTATCAGCTTAGTAAGACTCTCTTTCAACTCCTTTTGGTCACAGGGGTGCATGAAATCAAACAAACTCCGGCCAATCAGATCCATCTGAAATAAAGAGCATGTTGCAAGACCTAATGTGAGCAGATCTATCCAGAATTTGCCTTCCTACAGTTTATTCACAGATGATGTCCAATGAGAATGTTCGGAAAATTTGAACGTCTTAATTTTAATACAATATATCTTTACCTGGTTAATTCCCGTGTGAAAGGTGACATCTTTGGTTGTGTAGATAATCTTCCCATTCAAGGACAATATGAGCAGGAATCGTCCGAGAGCATCATTGAAAAACCCCTTCTTGTTCACTTCAGCAGGTTCCCCTACAACAACAACAACAACAACAATCATCATAACTTAAAGCATTTTTTTCTCTGAGATACTTTTCTTGGCCTAACAGCATCTTCACCACACTTACCTGGACCTGCAGAAGCTGGCGGTGTAGTGGCTGATGCTGTGCAGGGGTCTGGAGTGTTGAGAATAGCTCTGAGGTGCAGGTAAGCGATGGTAAGTCTGATGACAGAAGCTTTATCCAACTGAGCCTCAATGTTTGGAGCCAGCGGCAGCAGGGTGGCTATTTCTCTGAAGAGCTGGCTCTCCTTTTCCCGCCTGTTTCGAGCTGCCACACGCGACCGAGCCTTCCTCCATTCTGTGCACACTCTACCTCAAAATAAACACAATGTATGGGATCATGCATAAATAATAAGGATCTTGCTCTCATTCAGAGTGTTCATCAATTCTTGTTACAACTCCCTTTTACAGGTCAATCGAGCATCAACATGGTTTTGATGTATAAGTTTCCCATTGATGAATAAGTGACCTGAGATGGTGTAAGCATGTAGTTTAGTTTAGTTTTTTTTTTTTTTTTTTTTTTTTTTCAAATTTTTGTTCATTTTTAACACTGTGTAGTTAATTTTACTTCACTATTATAGCACTATGCTCCCTATTACAGGTCAATAGAGCATCAACATGTTGTTGATCTAAAAGTTTCTCATTAATGATTAAAGACCTAGGGGTGCTTTAAGCATGTAGTTTAGTATAGTATTTATTTTTCTCAAAATTTTAAACATTATTAACACTGTGTCTTTTTACTACTCCACTATTTAGTACTGATTTAAAAATTGCATAATTAATGTATAGAAGTAATGCTGAAACAAACAGGAGTTTTGTGTGTTAGAAATGATAAATAATGTTAGAATTGATAAATGATAAACTTTTGTAATATCTGCAATAACGTTTTATAAACCATTTAAAAGCAAGTCTTTTAAGTAGAATTACACAATTCTGGTTGAATGCTTGATACATTGATCATGGACAAGAATTTCGTGACAACATTGGATTTTCAGTTATTTCTTTGAATGTTTCCTTTCATGGGCATCTTTTAAAAAAGCAAGAATAAAGCAAAATGTAAACCATTTTAACTGTTAAGTGTGGTAACAAGATGCCCTGTGTTTGTTTTGTGTCCAGCTGTTAAGCATGGTGGTGGTAGCAAGATGCTCTAGAATTGTTTTGCTGCCAGTACATTGTATTATTGGATGTAATAATGAAAAAGAAGACCACTTCTGCGCAACCGTAATCCTAAAAGCTTAAAAAAAAAAACAGGCACAATATTGACATGACATATATGAATGTATCCATTATATATAAAATTCTGACCACATGCTTAAGTACAAGACTTTCTATTCCTCACACCTTTGACTGTGCATGTATAATTTATAAGTGAGCCATACATTGTAGTGCACTGCCATACACACTTATCAAGATACAAGGCTCTTAAAAGTAACCCAGGTTTTTAACCAACTGATCCGTAAATAATAATTCTACCAAAGTTAATAGGCAAATTTGTCTATTTTTTAAAACTATTTTATTTTTTTTTATTAAAATTGATGTGTAATTTCAAATCCATAGAGGTGGAGTGCTAATTCTATTTTTTTATTTTATAAAAAAAATATTTATAGAACTGACTGTATGTCTGTTCTCAAAAACATAAAAAATGTAGTCCAACAGATAACCCTTTACACATGATGACCAACTGTCATACGGAGCTTTAAAAGTGGGCGTTACAAGCCTATAGAAAAGATGGGTGTGAACAGACAACGCCACCAGTTTTAAGCATTTGATTGGTCAGAGATCTATATGCCTACATATTACTAGTCCTTAAACATACTATTTGCCTGTCAACAAGCCTGGTAGTTGTTTATAAGTCATAAGGACATAAGGACATTATGATAATTAGCACGATATAAAAATGAACAACAACTGACAATGGTGTAAACTACAGGAAATATGTATACTGAAAGTGTGTGTGTGTTTGTCTTATAAATGTTCAAACCTCAAAATCCATACAATTGATAGTGTTTTGTGTGCATTGATGTTATATTTTATCAGAATTAAAAAGAACTATTTAATCCATTAAAATAAAGATAATACAACAACAACATCTTACATGTATCTCCATTTTTTCCAGATTTGTAAAGTCAGCTTTGGAAAATGCTTGTTTTATTAATCTGTGTTTGTGAATTTGTGTCAGCATGTTGTGAGGAGTCAAAAAATCTAACTAACGTTATTTTTTTTGTGAGGCGTCATGATTGCGTCACTTCATCTTATCACTCCCATGCTGCTCAGTCTGCTGTGTCTGATACAGCAAGACTCTTAAAGGAGGTCCAGCTAAACTAATCAGCTTCTTGAGATACTTTTGCCTTACAATTTCAAATTGTGCTAAAATAACTATAATTATGAGATAAACAGTCTAGAGTTGCACATAAAACTACTTACAAACTAGATATTGGTGATCTGTCGAATAAAATTATGTCACAATATTTATTTAATCATGATACTCGCAGACAAATAACAACTAAATCACAAAAACTCTTCTTACAGAAAACATTCACAGTTGATTTTCACAGGGATTTTTAAACACTGACACTATCCACTATGTGCTTAGAAAATTATTGGTCACACAATTTGTCATGATTAAAATAAATCCCTATTATAAATCCTACCTCTACTACAAAAAGTATGCACAAATTCTTATTTAATAAATATTCTCAGTTCAAAAGATTTAGATTTAAACTGCCCCCCTAGTTCTGAATATTTTCTTGTCCTGAATAAAACAAGTACATCATGATTATTAATTCAAAGAAACATAGAATTGATGGTTATGTTTTATATCTGCAGGTGTCTTACCTGGCCTTCTTCAGCTCACCGACTTTTTGTTTGCATTTCTGCTTCAGCTGGAGTTTGTGGCCCAAAGAGTCCTTCAGAACCGTTTCTAGTTGCTTTGTAATCATTGTGATTCACAGGCAACTGCCAGGTATGTTGATAAACTGGCAAAAAGTAGGTTTGAAGGCTTGGAAATATATAGGCCCTCAGATCTCTGACCAATCACATGCTTTAAACTGGTGGTGTTGCCTGTTCACACCCATCTTTTCTATAACACCCACTTTCAAAGCTCTGTATGACAGTTGGTCATAATGTGCAAAGTGTTGTCAGTTGGACAAATATTGTTAAGCTTTTAGGAAAAGACATACAGTTAGTTCTATAGTTGGTCTCTTGATTATATCAAATAGAAATCGATAGTTTTAAAAAATAGAATTGCTTTTAAACTTTGGTAGAATCCTTAATTTGCACCAAGATGGGTTGATTTAAACTGGGTCAGTTGTTTTTATGGCCCCTTATCTGATTTTTGGTCTTTCCTGTCAAGAATGATAAAGATGAGAGCATTTAAAATATCTGTGTGTCTCCCTTGTATGATACTTTTGATGATTGTATTTGACAGTGCAGTGCAGTGCAGTTCATGGCTCATTGCTTACATAAAACTGATACAAGTCATGCATATTTACAGCCAGAGATTGGAAGTGTAGAAAGTATTGTACTGCATCTGTGGTCAGAGGTTCAGATGTATAGATACACTGCAAAGATACATGAATGTCTTTCTAAAGTGTCGCTATTTCTTCATTATTCCATCCATGGCAGCACATATTAATTTTAAGGGAAACCCTTACATTAAAATAATGGCATGTTGAAAAACTGGCAAAGAGTACTTTTGAAGACTATAAATATTTAGGCATGCAGATCTCTGATCAATCGCATGCTTTAAAATGGTGGTTTTGTCTGTTCACACCCTGATTATCAAATAACATTGAATACATGTTATTTTGTTTATTGTATTACATATATTATGGCTGATAATGAAAAAAAAAACCTTTATTTAACATTGCATAGTAGACATTGGTCAATGTTGATTTTCTTAATGTTTACTTAAAGATTTTAAATGGTTGGGCTGAGCTCTTCTACACTTACAATTCTTTTAGGTGAAAGGTCCTTCCCACAAATTTTAGTATTAATACTTATTATTTAAATAGCCCTTTCTACACTACAAGGACACAATACAGGCTATAAGAATAGAATACAAACAAGATATACAGTATCAGTCAAACATTTACACATTACATTTCATTATTAAATTTTATTTTTCTGCATTGTAGATTAATATCAAACTGAGGAAAATATATGAAATTATTTATTAAACAAAAAAGTGTCAAACAAACAAGAGTATGTCTTATATTTTAGATTCTTCAAAGTTGACACCTCAGTTTTGCACGACTTTAAGTTTTCTTAGTCAGTTTTATAAGATAGAGTCACTTAGAATGGCTGGCTTTCAGTTAACAGCTGTGCTGAACTTGTGAAATGTTAATTACTTAAATGTATTGCCCTTGTCCTGGCATCAGTTGTAAATTTGTGTGTGTAGAGTTGGTATACAGTAAATAGCTCTATTTGAGTAATGTTTTATTCCATATTATAGTAAGAACTACTCAACTAAGCAAAGCAAAAAACTAATTAATGAAGTTCAGTCAATTTGAAAATTCTCAAGACAGAAGTTAACAGCACCCCAGATAAGAGCCACCTAATGCTTCACAGAGTATATTGGTTTGTTTAACACTTTTTTAGTTACTGTGTTAACCATTGTGCGTTCCTTCATAGGCTATGTGACTTCAGCATATGTAGGGAAAAAAGAAAAATATACACATTAAATTAAAAGAGGTGTATACACACACACAAACCCAGTGTGTACAGACCCCTGGACATGCTCTGTGGGTGAAGAGCTCTTTCTTGCGCTTCAGCATGAACCCTTCTCGACTCCGCGCTCTGATTGGTTGGAACAGCTGTCAATCTTCTTTTCGCGCGCATGATTGGTTTCGGGGCGGGCTTTGCTTTGAATGGATAGCGGAAGTCGGTGTGGACGGTGAGCTTGCATTTTGACAGCGTTGGACAGAACTGGTTCAGGTAGAAAGTGATTTAAGTGCATTAATTAACGCAGGGAGCGGGTCTGTGTGAATGGAGGAGGTGTAGTCAGACTGGAGCTCGTTTAAATGCCTAATTAATTTAGCTGGAGAACTTAAACAGCACAAGCTATCAAGTTAGCTAGCAAACCTGAGCTAGGCTAGCTAGCTTTGTTAGCTTAAACTGCTCAGTGTTTTCAGTTGAAGTGAAAGTAACATTAGAAGACCAGGTCTGCAACTTGCAGTGTCCATAACATATCAGATAAATTATATTCAGAGAGCTAAAACATCCCCTTTGTTTAAAATATTCAGTTTCATTTAATAGATTTCTCCTTCTGAACTGAGTGAAATATTTATTTATTAAACTGAGGGACATATTTATTTTTTAACATAAGTGAAAGATTTATTTAACAAACGAAGGGAAATTTTTAATTATTAAATTGCGTAAAAGATTTGTTTATTTAACTGAGGGAAATATGTATTAAAGGGCTCTATTAGCGAATTCAATTGAAGGAATGAGTGCTTTATTAATCTGAGGGAAAGATAGTGCTGGAAGATATGGAGCAAAAATAATGTTTTTTTTTTCTGAATGGCGATGTACAATATATGATATAACCTATTATAATGTGTATCATTTTTTTCGTAAGGTAAAACTAAAACATTCATTATTCATGTAGAAGTATAGATACTAGAGTTTAAAAGTAATTATCAAAAGTAAAAGTACTGGGTTCAAAACATGCCATTAAGAATAAATAAAAGCTTAGGCTATAGGGCCTTACCCCCTTACCAAAACACCTTTTTTTTGTCTAAAAAGAAGTAAAAAGTCGTTTGAAAATAATTGAAAATAATTAATCCATCAAAGTATAGATTTCAACATTTCCACTTAAATAAGGTAACATAATATTTGTATTTTGCAGGGCATTTTTATTATTCAGTGCCATATCCTGTGTGTATAGCAGACATAGCAGAATTTTATGTCTAATTCCACAAATTAATTATAAACTACAGATGTTTTTAACAATAGAATTTTCTTTTCCATTTCAAGTAGCCTAGAAACAAGTGCCACATACAAAATTGCTTTGGGGACAAAGTGCATTTAAAGTGTTTAAGAAAAAGTAAATGTAGTCCACATAGTCTATATTGATATAAACAAATTTGTGTCTTATATGAAAATATATAGAAAATTCATAAGATTAAATTGAGGAAATAGTAGGGGCTCATTAATCACTCAATATCTAGTTGGCTGTAAAAGTCTGTTAGTCCTTTTGTGCCAGTAAAAGAAGATATAAAATTTTGCCATTTTTTCCTAGTCATTGAACATCTTCCAGGTCCATTACTCAGCATTATTACTGTATTACTGTATCAGTTCATTTCTTGTTCCTTAACAGCTACATTTTTTTTCAGAATTACAAATTTAATTTGTAATTTCGTCTTGTTCTTCACTCCACAATTAAACTCATTTTAACTTTACTCTTCGTCTCTTTTCTCTTACAGAGCCCTTTGATTGTAGTAGAGGAAACGTGCTTGATAACCATCATGGTGGATTCTCAGTACTACCTCCCCAATGATATTGGGATCTCAGCTCTGGATTGTGCGGAAGCCTTCCGACTGCTGTCTCCCAAGGAGAAGTTGTATGCACATTACCTCTCTCGGGCAGCTTGGTATGGTGGTCTCGTGGTGCTGCTGCAGACCTCCCCGGAGTCTCCCACCATCTATGTGCTCTTGCAGAGAATATTCCGGAAGCAGCCCCCTGCAGAGCTGGAGGCCGTGGCAACTGCAGCAGGGCTGACCTCAGAGGAATACCAGGTTAAAAATCTCTCATGTTTTACTAATCTCATATTTAATAGCAGTACAAAGTTGCCTAAGTGGTAATGGCAACTTTTGTTTTTCTCTGTTTATTTTTACAGGCATTTCTTGTATATGCTGCGGGGCTTTATGCCAACATGGGAAACTACAAGTCATTTGGTGACACCAAGTTCATCCCCAATCTGCCAAAGGTAAATGCTCCAAAGCTTCATATGCATATTCTGCTTTGATTTATGACTTTCTATGACATCAGTTTTAACTGGACCTGAATATACCTGCAGGAAAAGTTCAAGGCACTGGTGTGGGAGAGTCAGGCCTATAAGGAACGCCCTGATGAGATCGAGGTGCTGTGGAACAGCTGCTCCAATCTCCTTTACTCCTTAGAAGACAAGCAGAAACAGCTTGGTCTTGGGGACAAGGTAAAACTAAAAGTCTTGAGTCATTTCACCCTGTAGCATTTTACACATCAGCTTTAATAGACTGTCTGCACTTAATGTTTTAATTTGTGTTTTTGTTTTCTCCCAAGGGAATCACCACATACTTCTCAGGGAATTGCTGTTTAGAAGATGCTGAGTTGGCTCAGAAATTTCTTGACTCCAAGGTACTATTTTAATATTTCTTTTACATTTCTTTTTTAAATGTAGGAGGAACCATTATACACAGAATCATAATGCTATTGGCAAATAATTGTATGTATTTATTGTCTGAAATAAAGCCATTATACTTAAAACCACTGTGGTTGAACTGCTGTTAAATACTATGATTATATATTTTCTTTAGCATTTAGTTGGTTTTATATTGGGTGTCATTCAGGGTCTCATTCTAGAATAAAATGGAGATTGGGTTACATTAGAAGTTCTCTTGCAGCAAGTGCCTACATGTTTCTAAAGTAATGCGCTTATGTTTGTAATACCTTCCCAGAAATATGATTAAATATTTTCTCTGGCATTGCATTGGTGTAATATTGGGTGTCATTCATAGTCTCATTCTAGAATTAAATGGAGATTGGGTTACATTAGTTGTCTTGTAGAAAGTGTCCTTCTCAGGTTTCTTAAACGCTTATGTTTGTAATACCTTTTTAGAACCTGAGTGCCTACAACACCCGTCTGTTTAAGAAGGAGTGTGGTGGAAAGCGCTGCTATGAGGTGCGCCTTGCTTCTGCAGTGAAGAAGGGTGAGGAAATAGATAGGCTGAATGCTTCAAAATCCACTCAGCCCACGTTTTTCAATGCAGTGTATATTAAAGGCATCTACCAGTTTTATGGTTACTTGCTCTGACTTTCTCTCCTGGCTTTTTCAGACTGTGCTGTAGAAGGTGAAGCAGAGAGTCGCTGTGGCACGTTTGAGTTTGAGAATGCATCATTTACTGTTTGCAGAGGAGACTATGCACTTCTTATGGAAAAAGTGAGCCATAACCTGGAGAAAGCTAAGGTGTGTGTAAAATTATAGAAACTCTTATTGTTGGAATTGCATAGTGCTTGTAGGTCAATGAAAAAGTATAATTTTATTGTATTTTCATTGCTGTATCTGTTATTTTTATTTTTGTTTCATCCCGCAGGCTTACGCTTCAGATGAGAACCAGACACGCATGCTGGAGGAGTATGTCCGCAGTTTCACCTACGGTTCTGTGGACGCTCATAAAGAGGGCTCCCGTTACTGGATCAAAGACAAGGGACCTATTGTGGAGAGGTGAATAAGGACAAGCAGTTATCATATACAATTACTGCTCATTTAAAATCAAGGTTGTTAAAAATGTGTTTATCCTGCTCTTGATGGAATAGCTGTTTCTGCTGTTCAAGGAAGTTATGATTTGTTGGCATATTTGAATGGGAATATTTAAATTACAGATTCATGATAAATCAACACTGAAATCAAAGACATTTTTTTTATAATTGACTTTTATAAGCAGCTTTAAGTTCCACTGCTCTTGTTCATGTTTGTCAATTTCAGGCAGTCCTATTCTATAAGCAATTCCTTCCCTCAAGGACTAGACAAGCTATATTTGTGCATTTGCCCATCTTTGTCAGCTGGTGGTGTCACTTAAAGTAGCTGAATTATTTTATTAGTAGGGGTATCTGCTAATATTTGGACATGTAGTGTATGTGTAAAAAAATGATTAAAATTCTCATACAGCCATGCAATGCCATGTCAGTCACTTCACTTCAGCAGCACTTATCACAGAGCTCAGAGCCAGTACACTGCAATATGCAAAGTTATGCAAAAACTGGAACTCATGCACTGATTGCAAAATCCTTACGTGTACAATTAAAGTTTTATACATTTTTATTAATTTTTGTTTAAATAATGAGCACATTTTCTGCTTTGTAGTTACATTGGCTTCATCGAGAGCTACAGAGATCCGTTTGGGTCAAGAGGAGAGTTTGAAGGTAAGTTGTTAAAGAGTACATCCAACCACAATGACTCATAGGGTCTCATACCCTCTGAGCACATTTAAAAAAGCATGTTAGGGGTCAATAATTAGTGTGGAGCTTTTCTGCTTTTGCCATTCATTGCCTCTGTGACCACTGTGGGTGTCAACATTCAAAAGATTGCAGCCAACCTTTACATAGAGTAACACAGACAGAAGTAAAGTTTATCAGCATAAAATAGCTTTTGTTAAATAAATGATTAGTTTTAATGAAGTGCAAATGTTTGAAGATGTCAAGATTAAAAAATTATATATTTTAAAGTGGGGAAAAAAGTTACATACATGCCTAAAGGCTATGAGTGAAGCCTCCTGTATGAATGTGTGTGTAATTTCTGAGTCGCTAGACAGACACCGCTGATCACACTCATTACCACCCATTGCGCTGTCCACTATGGGTTGTAATGCCTTATATGACATACAGCTCTGGAAAAAAATAAGAGACCACTTCAGTATAGGTATATGTTTGAGTAAAATGAACATTCCTCCCAAATTCCAAATAAAAATTTTACATTTAGAGCAGTTATTTGCAGAAAATGAGAAATGGCTAAAATAACAAAAAAAGATGCAGACCTCAAAAAATGCAAAGAAAACAAGTTCATATTCATAAAGTTTTAAGAGTTCAAAAATCTATATTTGGTATCACATCCATCTGGCACCCACTATCAGGTCTTACTCCAACTCTGGTAGTTTCTATAATTTTGCCACCTTGCTCACAAGGGTAATAATTTACCATTATACCTAGTGTGGGTGTTCCTAATTTTATCCCATGAATTTTGACATTTTATTATAAGTCATTTTGACAGTTTTTTTTCTATATTACACCTTAAGATCTCTTGTTAAGCCTTTTCACCTCTTATTCTCACCCCAGGGTTTGTTGCTGTGGTGAATAAGGCCATGAGTGCTCGCTTTGCACGGCTGGTGAGCTCAGCTGAGGTCTTGCTGCCAGAGCTGCCCTGGCCATCAGCTTTTGAGAAGGACCGCTTCCTCAAACCTGATTTCACATCGTTGGATGTGCTCACCTTCGCCGGCAGTGGCATCCCTGCAGGAATCAACATTCCAAACTGTGAGTTCTGCCTTTCAGTGTTGCTTTTATTTCCTATATTTTACCATTTCCTATATTCTTGCCATACTGATAAGTCTCTTTCACTAGATGACGACATCCGACAAACAGAGGGCTTTAAGAACGTGTCCCTTGGGAATGTGCTGGCTGTGGCGTATGCCACCCAGAAAGAAAAGCTGACTTTCCTTGATGAAAAAGACAAGGTAAACAGCATTGTAATAGATTGAGATCAGTGTAGTGTAGTGTACTGTGTCTTATCTAGCATGCAAGTGGACCTAATGGTTTATTGCCTGTGTTCTCCTGGTTTTAGATTGGGTTTCCTGTGGGTTTTATACTGTAAACATTTCAGAAGCACTTAATCCGCACTTGGGATCAAAATATATTCCTAAAACATTTCTGATGCATTCTTATTTACAGTATGGTGTGGATAAGTTCAATGCAAATGCAAGAAACAATTATGTCCATTTGTTTAATGTTGTTGTTGTTAATAATAAAGGCATTATTGGAGAGGCCTAACAATTTGCATGATTTGTCATTCATTGTTTGCAGGATCTCTATATCAAATGGAAAGGCCCTTCTTTTGAGGTGCAGGTTGGACTTCATGAGCTTCTGGGCCATGGTAGTGGAAAACTCTTTGTCCAGGTAAGAGCACTCTAGTCTAATGTGACTAAATTCATTACAATTTATATATATATATATATATATATATATATATATATATATATATATATATATATATATATATATATATATTATTTAATTAATTTTTTTTATTATTTTTTTTTACTTGCAGTGATTCATATTAGACAGTGATTTAATTTTTCAGTTGTGTTTAAACCCTGACCACTAGAGAGTCATTGAAGAAAAACATTTATCGTATTTTTATACTTAAATACATATATAATATAAACTGCCCTATAAATTAGTAGTATATGCTTCATAGCTACTGTAAATCATGTCATGTTGTTTGTGTGTTCGTCATCTGAAGGACGATAAGGGAAACTTCAACTTTAATCAGGCTGAGGTTCGTAATCCAGAGACAGGAGAGTTGGTAAGTCTAGTTTGCTATTTTATTTATTTATTTATAATTTGATTCACATAGCTGCCATTTTACGAACATCTGATGATTGTCTGTCAGATCTCCAGCTGGTACAAAGGCAGTGAGACGTGGGACAGCAAGTTCTCCACCATTGCGTCCTCATATGAGGAGTGCAGGGCAGAGTGTGTGGGGCTCTACCTCTGTCTGAACAAGCAGGTGCTGGGGTAAGCAAACTAATGAAGTGACCCTCTCCCCACGGACATACATACCCACACACACTTATTTGCACATTTAATCTTTATACTCCTAAGATGTTTTTGTGATTGGTTTTAGGATCTTTGGCCACGAAGGTGAAGAGGCAGAGGAAGTGGTGTATGTAAACTGGTTAAACATGGTCCGTGCTGGCTTGCTGGGCTTGGAGTTCTACACACCAGAGAGCAAGAGCTGGAGACAGGTTTGTTCTTTTTCTCTGTCTATCTTATCTGTTAAGCTAACCTTTCTTATCTGCTCATCTTTTCTGTCTGGGAATGGCAGTTTGGACTGTTTTTCTTCTCCCTGGGTCTCACTAGGTGTTGTGTGTTTGTTTTAGGCTCACATGCAGGCTCGTTTTGTGATTCTGCGTGTGCTGCTGGAAGCAGGAGAAGGACTGGTGAGCCTAAGTGAGACCACAGGTGCAGATGGCCGACCCGACGCTCTCATCACGCTTGACCGCAGCAAAGTTCACACAGTGGGCAAGAATGCCATTCAGAAGTTCCTCTGCAGGCTGCAGGTAAGGCCATATGACTGTTTTTTTATGTTTGTTCTTTATTGTTTTGGACCATTGACCGTAGAAAACATGGATAGAGCAACAGCTCTCACGAATGAAGCCGTCTTGTGCCCCTACTGGCTGGTTGCAGTATGGTGTGTAGCTCTGCACATCCTCATATGCTTCAATGAACAAACAGCCCATTTTCAATTAAGGGTGTAAGAAAATGTTGAGGAATTTTGTTTTGAAAATAGTAGACAGTATTTTATTTCAAAAATAAAATGTGAACATTGTTGAAAAGTTACCTTATTGTAGGGCTCAGAGTGGTCCAGCAGACTAAGGCAATGCCACTATGATCAGGAAATTGCCAGTTCAAATCCTGTTCATGTAGCTTGCCATCAGCTGCTGAAGCCCTGAGGGAGTACAATTGACTTTACTCTCTTTGAGTGGGTAGATGACACTCTCTCTCTCCACATCACTCCAAA
This sequence comes from Astyanax mexicanus, assembly GCF_023375975.1. Classification (NCBI taxonomy): domain Eukaryota; kingdom Metazoa; phylum Chordata; class Actinopteri; order Characiformes; family Acestrorhamphidae; genus Astyanax; species Astyanax mexicanus. Next base: position 16,356,510 of record NC_064424.1, read on the forward strand.
GGGTGATGTCGACCAGCACAAGTCGTCTGTGAGCTGATGTATCGGAACCGAGTCACTGTGCTTTCCTCCAAGCACGCTGTGATGCTACTCGGCAATGCTGCATCAGCAGCAGTTTGAAAAGTATCGGAGGAGGCATGTGCTAGTCTACCCTCCTTGTCTTGGGGCATCACTAGTGATGGGGGGAGTCCTAATGAGTAGGTTGGGTAATTGGCCATGTAAATTGGAAGAAAAATTAGAAATATAATTATTAAAAAGTTACTTTATTTATTTAATTTAGTTCTGAATGTGAAACTCATTTTATATAGATGTTTTATCTATTTAGCTTTTATTTATTTTTATTGTTGATGATTACATGATGGCTTACAGCCAATGAAAACCCAAAACTCAGTATCTCAGAAAATTATAATATTATATAAGACCAATTGGCAGTGTGCCAATTCCTGCTGGAAAATGAAATTCGCATTTCCATAAAATGTGTCAGCAGAGGGAAGCATGAAGTGCTGTAAGATTTTGTGGGAAAACACTGCACTGACTTTAGACTTGATGTAACACAGTGGACCAACACCAGCAGATGACTTGTCTCTCCAAACCATCTCTGATCATCAGTAAATTTTACATGTTATTTGGAAATTAAGGGAGCAGAGTCTGGAGGAGGAGTGGAGACACACAGTCCAAACTGTTTGAGATATAATGTGAAGTTTCTACAATCAGTGATGGCTTGGAGACACATATCATCTGCTGGTGTTGCTCCACTGTTTTTATATCAAGTCTAAAGTCAGTGCAGTAGCTTTTGTCTGTGCTGTGAATTCTGACTGCAACTGTGTGTGCAGGTGCACAAGTCAACGGCTGATGTGGAAGGAGGCCGGGCCTTGTATCAGGGGTATTCTGCAGTGACTTCCGACGGTTCTCATGACTTCCTGCGCCTCAGAGAGACTGTGCTGCTCCGCAAGGAGGCCCGCAAGATGTTTGTCCAGGCCAACACTTGTGTCAAAGGTGTGCATCTGTTACATAGCGGTCACTGTTTGAGTTCCTCTTTAATCATAATACTGATGTTTTCTATCATTGTTGTTGCACAAAAAAACTTTTATTTACAAAAAGGAGGGAAAACATTTAAAAACCGTAAATCATACAGTGAAAAAGTCAAAATGAGACACAAGGATTTGTGTGACAGCAATGAGATGCCTCTTCTCATCTTAATTGTTTTAACCAACCTGAGGGAAAAGAACTGATGCAAATAATCTGTATTTATCTGTTATCTTAAATGAAGTTTCTCTGATTTTGCTATTTTTACGTATGTTTCAGTAAAATGGACATTGTTGTTTTATTCTTTAAACTACATACAGCATTTATCCCAAATTCCAATTAAAAATATTGTCATTAAGAGCACTTATTTGCAGAAAATGAGAAAAAAGTTTTAAGAGTTCAGAAATCCATATTTGGTTGAATAACCCTGTTTTTTTAATCACAGTTTTCATGCATCTTGGCATGTTCTCCTCCACCAATCTTACACACTGCTTTTGGATAACTTTATACCACTCATTGTGCAAAAATGTCAGCAAAAAATCTGTTCAGCTTGGTTTGATGGCTTGTGATCTTCCATCTTCCTCTTCATTATATTCCAGAGGTTTTCTATTTGGTAAAATAAAAAAAACACATTTTTTAAGTGGTCTCTTATTTTTTTTCCAAAGCTTTTTATTACTATATTTAAAGTGTATGTGCTCTCTTTGCTGTGCTTCAGGTGAAGCAGTAGAATTGGAGGAGTATGAATCTAGTGCTGCAGGGCTGATCCAGTCCTTTACCGAGCGCTTCACTGACGATGCTGAAGAAGTGGAAGCTCATCTGCTGGAAATGGCCTCCAAGGATTCTACCTGCTGGTGCTGAGAGTATATTACACCTTCACCCTGAGAGCCAGAGACCACATTGAGCCAGCAGGTAGACGCTGCCTCGCCGTAATGCTGAAATCTGATTACGAAAGGGAGCACAGGCTGCCCTGGACGAGGCAGTAGGAAATTTCCCAAGAAAATTAGAGGATCACTTGAAGGAACGCTTAAATTCAGACACACATGCACAATGCTTAAGGCTTTACTCGTTCAATCACTCACAATTCAAACTTCATGTTTTTTTTCCCTCAGCAATCTGTTCGCTAGTGTCAAAGAACAAATCTATGTCAGTTTATAATTCCAAGTATTCGAACACTTCTCGGTATCTGAGATGGGACCACGGCCTACGCTTCCCACACAGATGGAGATGTGTTAAAGCTTCAAAGAAACAGAATGTGCACTGTGAGGGTGGAGTGGGAGAAGCACTTATGTAATCCAAACATGTTACACTTTCTTGAGTTATTTTAGAACCAATACTTTCTGCATAATCCACTACTAGTATTCATTGTTGCTGCAACACATATAATTAGCTGATTGATTGTGAAATTATAAAGGAAATGAACGGTTTAAGTGAGAGGTTCTAGGTTCCGAATGGTTCCCAAAGTTGTTTGTGATTTACTGACGTTTGATTCCCTTGAAGGGGTGTAGTGTTGAAGTGTACTGTGTGTGATTACAGATTCCAGGAGCATTTCCTACCAAATAAAAGTCATTAATTTTCCAAAGCGCCTCATTATTATTCTATTCTTTTTCACCTTGAAGTTACACTATTCATTTGTGAATAATTAATAGTCTAGCTCAGAACAAGCTTTTAGTCAAGGTAGTTGAGAAGCTGGTTATCAAGTCAAAAATACTGGTAAGATTAGGTAAGTCAATAAACCTGCTTTTGACCAGTTTCACTGATTTGCTATTTATAGATATATGTTTGAGTAAAAGGAACATTGTTGTTTTGTTCTAAAAACTACAGGCAACAAACAAAAAAGATACAGAGCTTTCAGACCTCGAATAATGCAAAGAAAACAAGTTCATATTCGTAAAGTTTTAAAAGTTCAGAAATCAATATTTGGAGGAATAATTTGGTTTTTAATCACAGTTTTCATGTGTCTTGGCATGTTCTCCTCCACCAGTCTTACACACTGCTTTTGGATAACTTTTGGTTTGCACTTTTGGTGCAAAAACTCGTTAGACCTTTTGTAAGACCTTCCAAAGGTGTGTCTATTAAACAACAAGGATGCCACTGTCATCAAACTTTATTTATTTATTTATTTATTGCCATAAATCCACTTACGACCTAAAAGGATGTACCCCCTATAATGCAAATAGGTTAAATAAATAGAAAAATGTAACATGACATCATGTCAGCAACAACATTCGTCAACTTAAAGGCATCTCAAAGGCATTTCCACTATACCACAATTCACAATTTGTAAAATAGTTTCTTGAAAGGCTATCAGCATTTAAAAATAATGTTTTAAGTTCATTTTAGTGTTCTCTTACTCTTAACGCACTTGAAGTGATTGTTAATTAGCTGTAGTATTAACTCAAGTATAAACACAGCAGATGTATCATGTGGGAACCACTACACAGTATAGATTATAGAATAACTGAAAAAATGGGATCACTTTCTATATAGATTTACACTCGTACCTGATATAAATTGATTACAGCAAAATAATAATAAAAAAAATTGATAGCAGCATCTACAGTCAATCCTTACTCAAAAGCAAACAAATAAGATTGCTAAGAATGAGCAAATGTACTCTGATCAGCATGTGTTTACATGCACTCAAAAATCTGTTACTGCAGTTATCTGATTATTTAGAAGTCTGTGATTGTGTGAAAACATACCTTGGTACCAGAAATAAGCGAGCATTGTTTAAACACAGCACCCACGAGATGGTGACTAAACACTTTTGGAGAGACACCAAAATCGCAGAATTTAAATAAACTCTAGAAGTATGTGTTTTACATAATGTCATATCATATTCCGTGAGTTAATTTGCTGGTTACAAAGCATCTAATTTACAAAATCTAATTTAGTGCCTGACTCATGTAAACCTCATGTTTTTCTATTATTTGATTATCCAAGTTAAAGTGGCAGTCTGTAGTATTTTGTTTTAAACTGAAAGCAGAAGCATTTCTGAGCGGAGGAGGGTACCAGTACCAGTGTTCTGGAATGACCATCCCTGCTAAGCTTATTATATTAATTCTAGAAACTGGGCGGGTGTCGGGTCACTTTTCGCAGGTGTCTTCTGGCTGTGTCACGCGTCTTTACGTACTTATGTCACATGTACAGCCTCTAAAAGAGGATCCGGCTCAGTTTTCCTGAACAGGAGCGGCTGGTGGAGCAATGGAGACTTCAGAAGGGGAAACTCAGAGCTCAGTATCTCATTTACTCATAGTAAAAACAAAGAAAAGAAGGAGTGAAGTTTCTGACTGAGTGCGCTCTCTTCCTCTCTGACTGAACATAACCTGGAATCGAATTCATCCGCTTTGAAAGGAGCCGGCATCACACCTGTCCAGTTTAAAATGATTCTTCTGCATGCTGGGTGCAATTTCAAATCCTTACCAGGGAGAGCACTAAATCCCAAAACTTACAGGCATCAGCTTTAATGTAAATGTGTTTATCAGGTTACTGACAAACTGACAATGTGCTGCAGTACTTTGATTATGAAGTGCATGTAAACGTGCTTAATGTTAATTAAATACAAAAAAGCTAGTAATTACCATAAATATCATAACTGTAATATTATTATAAAATAGGAGTGAAGGTATAACAAAGCAGACATGTAAGGAAAGTCTATATGTATTCATATTCCTTTGGAGATTGTCAGGTGTTGTGTTTCACCATATCCGCATTATGAGGCTTCTGCAGAGAGGTCCAAAGCACCCACTCTTGTCAGGGACTTGCGGGACTTCATATCCTGACTGCAGTGCTGATAAACGAGGGGAGCGCTGCTGGCACCCAAGTCCTGAAACTGAGCATCGGAGGGCAGCGGCATTAGTTCTCCATCGCTTCTCCAGTACAGACCGTAGTCCTCAGGCTGGTCCACTCCGAACTTGACGGCACAAAGTTGTGTCAAAGCCTCTCCACTGACCCCTGCTTTCCACTGCAGGGTCTTCACCAAGCTACAGTCCTCCTCTTGAAACAGCACCTTTACAAACCTCTGCAGTTCAGAGCAAGAAAACTTGTTATAATGGGTCTGTTATTATTTATTGATTTTATTTTATTAAAGAATATCTAGCCAGCATGACTGACCTGTTGCAGGTTGATGTCTTTTTGGCTCCTGGCTTCGCTGTTACGGCGGCGGCTCCACTCCTTCAGCGATTCCCTGACCTGCTGGGTAAGTCCACTGGTGGGCACGGCCACTGGCTCACTCTGGATATGACTCAGGCTGGCATAAACACTTGTCAGATAGTATCCACCTACACAGAGTAGTAATAATACTGGTGAGTTTAAGACAGAATTGATGAAAATGTTAGAAATTGTTGTTTAATTGTAAATGTGCTTGTAAACAAACAAGCCAAAAGTGATGGGAAATAGTATTGTGGTGTCCCATGATTTTTTGCTGTTTCGTCAAAGCTAAAAAAAAAATGCTTTAATAGACCAGACGGTTATGTACAGCTGTGAAAAAAATTAAGAGACCACTTCAGTTTCAGAGCTTTCAGACCTCAAATAATGCGAAGAAAACCAAGTTCATATTCATAAAGTTTCAGAAATCAATATTTGGTGGAATAACCCTGGTTTTTAATGACAGTTTTCATGCATATTGACATGTTCTCCTCCACCAGTCTTACACACTGCTTTTGGATAACTTTATGCCACTCCTGGTGCAAACATTCAAGCAGTTCAGCTTGGTTTGGTGGCTTGTAATTATCCATCTTCCTCTTGATTATATTCCAGAGGATTTTAATTTGGTAAAAAAAAAAAAAATTAATCGTTTTCAAGTGGTCTCTTATTTTTTTCCAGAGCTGTATTTGGGCCCCCTGCATTAAAAGTGATGTGATTTCTGAGTGGCTTGTCCTATTCATTACCACCCACAGTGGGAAGTGGCACGATCAATTTACATACTGCTATCCCATGACATTTAGCATGTCAGTGTGTCTGTGATGCTTGTGAAGTTTACAATTTGTGATAAGAGATGCCTGGTCTGGTGCAAGCCCTGTTGGCAGTGTGACATTTTAATGCGTACCTTCTCCTGTAAGCCAAGGTGTTTCCAACAGCTCCATCATGTACTCCACTTCCAGAAGAAGCTCAGGCATATTGCACTGCACGATCACATAGGAAAGAGCTGGCAGGAAGTCATCTGCTCCAAATTCCTGCGCTGTTAATTAAGAAAAAGTATTATAGTATTATACAAAAGTATTATATAAGTATTATCACAAAATTATATATTTTCTGATGCTATCCTATGAATTTCCTTGCCTTGATGATGGCACCTTGCTAAACAAGGATTACACTAGGAAACAAGGATAATCTAGGAAGTGATTAGGTGTAAACGGGGTCCTTGACTGACCAGCAAAATCATAAATCATAAAAGTCTGGATCAAAAAGAAAATCCAGCTGCAGTAAAATTAAAATATACACTCTAACTAACTCTGCACCCAGCACTTTGTGCATGAGGGGACTACAGTGGACAGCAACAGTGTTTTTGAAGGGTGTTGTGTAATCACTATGTGACAGGACTGTTGCATGTGAGGTCAAAGAATTCAAACATTCAAGAGAGCACTCACCAGTGTTACTCTTCATGGCTTTATAGATGAGCTTACAGATCTGCAGGAGCAAATGTACTTTGTCAATGGGTGAATAAGCACTTTTCATGAGCGACAGCTTCTGCTTGATCTTCTCTATGCCCTGAGTGTCTGGAACCGACACTTGCACCCCAAAGAGGTCACGGGGTGAGTTCTCTCTGGCTCTCCGCATGCTCTCAGACATCCTCTTAGAGCTGCCGTCACGTTCATGCAAGGTGTGGAGGGCTGCAGAAATCTGGGCTTTTAGAGGCTTTAGGATACAGCGGAATAAGGCCTTTTCCAGTGTCTGATCTGTAAATACAGAGATGTATCAGTTTTTTCATAATCTGATTTCTGTAGAACATCGGTCATGAGCAGGTAAATAATCTGATTTTTGCTTTCATAAAAAAACACATCTCATGGAATAGAAATAATATAAAAACTTAATAATATATAAATAATATATATGACTTTATAACTTTTTTTAACACATGAAGCTGAAATTGGGCTCACATCAACTAGAAGATAACGATTATTACAGCTTGAAAAGTGTTTTTCAAACACTGCTCACTTATTTTCAATACCAGGTCTGTTTTCGTGCATGCACATCCTAAAAAATCCGAAAAATACTCAACAGTTAAGAGTTCAAATCCAGCTCTCTTTTAAATAAAGATTTAATTTTAAGACCTTGCTTGCAGAAATATGTTTTAAATTGGATTGTGAATCGCATTTAAACACACTGTGACAATTCAGGCAAAAAGCACATGCAGTAGTCATCTAGAATCATTGTGGTTTAGTACCTTTCTCATCTTCTGGCACTAGGGTCTCAATCGGGGGCTCAAGTTCTCCACACTCCAGTAGGAAGTCTTTAGCCTGGCTGATAAAGAGACGCAAGCCTTGCAGCAGCTCCACAGCCGATGTCAGGGACTGTGGCTTCAGCGCCTCCCTCTGGTCCCTCAGGAAGTCCTGAACAAGAGATCCGAATGCCATTCGCCTGTCACAAGAAAGGTCTTCCACCAGCCTCGCTACCCGCTTCCCCGGCACAAAAAAGGACACGAACGCCGCACTCATCTTGCGTAGTGCTGATACTGACTGACGGGGAAGTCGAGGGGAGGGGATGTTGGGATTACTGGTGCCTCGTGTGAGAGGAGGACGCTCAGGACTCTCTTCGGCCTCATCCAGGCTGCTGAGGGAGCTGCTGCTGTCCAGCTCACTCAGAGATGGAGCTGACCTTCTTTCCAATACCAGGCCTACCTCCTCGTCTTCATCCTCCTCTTCTCTCTCCATTTTCTTACAGCCCTGTACATAAATAGATTCGTTTTTAACAATGAACAACTCTCACTTGCTATGCATTACATTTTGTTGGTGAATACTTCTTTAGCTGCTAAAATTTGTCCCTAATTTCGGTTAGCCAATGAACCCTCCAACTCATTAGGAATCCTTCTATCACTTGCAGTGCTCCTGACACTGTAAGAGTGAGGACAAACTCAAGAAGTTAGCCACCTTGCCACCAACACAAAATTACTAGGCAGCTAGAGGAAGCTCAGAGGAAACCACCAGATAACAAGTTCTGGTTTGTATTCAGGTTTGCAGTCCTTTAACTAAGAACCTATGATTTTAAGTTACGTTTCCTGTGTCTGAAACACAAGAAATCCTGACTTGAATCTCACTAGAAGGCAGTGAAGAGATGTCCGTCTCTGTTTTTAAAACGAAAGAACATTTACATTCTGACATTGCTAGGGTATGGAGAGATCACTGCTTGATTAAAGCATTTAACTGTGGTAACATAAGCTGTTAGCTCTGTTAGCCCAATAAAACAAAGGACTAGATTACTAAACTGCTATTGAGGCATCACTAAATGTCTCTGGAAAAAAATAAGAGACCACTTAAAAATAATGGGTTTCTTTGATTTTACCTAATTGAAAACCTCTGGAATTAAATCAAGATTAAGATGGATGGTCACAAGCCATCAAACCAATCTGAACTGCTTGAATTTTTGCCATTAAGTTATCCAAAAGCAGTGTGTGAGACTGGTGAAGGAGAACATGCCAAGATACATAAAAACTGTGATTAAAAAACAGGGTTATTCAACCAAATATTGATTTCCAAACTCCAAACTCAAAGCATTATTTGAGGTCTGAAAGCTCTGAATCTTTTTGGCTATTTCAGCCATTTCTCATTTTCTGCAAATAAATGCTCTAAATTACAATATTTTTATTTGGAATTTGGGAGAAATGTCCATAGTTTATAGGATAAAACAACCATGTTCTTTTTTACTCAAACATATACCTATAAATAGTACAATCAGAGAAACTGATTCTGAAACTGAATCTTAATATTTTCTAGAGCTGTATGTGAATAAACATACAAATAAACAAAATAGACAATATGACTATTATCAAATATTACTGAGGTCATGCCCATTCACATGTTAAGTGGATAATGTAATTATCGTGACAGGCCTATCTATAATTCACTGATTTAACAATGCAAAGGATGGAAACTTACATATAATGGGAACAGTATAAACAACATTCTACCTGCACAAGAGCTTTGGGCAACTGGTAGTCATCTTCCTCTGCAGTAGGAGAGAGTGTGGGCATGACCTTTGCAGACGCCTTCTTTGGCAGAGCAGGACAAGGTTGTAGGTAGTCAGAATCTGTCTCTGCAGCTTCTGTCTTCTCTGTAGCTTCCTCGCTGGTGTGAACCACTTCAGTCTGCTGTGCAGACTTTCCTTTATTCTTAGCTTTTGCCAGCAGTGGAGGAGGTGGTGGTGGAGAGACAGGGGGCGAGAGTGAGCTGGAGTTTTCAGTGGAGACACGGACCTTAATGCTGCGTTTGAAGTGATGCCGCTTGTGCATGGCCCCACGGACAGGGTGCTCTTGTAGAAAGAGGGGGTTGATAAAGCACAGCGCCCCCTGCCCTGCCCCGAAATCTAGCTCAGAGGGGCTTCGAGTGTGAATTGGGCAGAACTCCTGGAACAAGGTTGAGCTTGTGCTTGAACTAGCAGATGAGGCATTGTCTTTTGGAGTAGGATGTGGATGTGTAGGATCTGGGTTCAGGGGGGCATCTGGTACTGGTGGAGGACCATTCCGAGGACCACGGTAGTTCAACTGCGAACTCCAGAACTCTGTAGGAAATGGGTAGAAGAATCATTCTCATAATTATATGATCTCTGTGAAAATGCTTTTAAAATGCTTGTAAAATATTATTTACTATTAGATGCCAGTATGAGGCATGTACCCTTTGGCTGGTTAAATGGTACAAATATGTACTTATTGCTGTAGAAATTACATTGTACTTTAGAGGGAACAAATCTGACCCTGTAAAGACCAATATTGTACCTTTGAGGGTACAATTATAAAGAATGTACCTTTGAGTACAAAAAAGTACTTGTATCGTACCCCTGTTTTTTAGAGTGTATGGTTAGCCCAACTGGAAACCAGAAACTGTATTTTATGGGTTCCATTCTGGCCCCACATATGAATGTCATTGATAGGTCCCATAAGGGTCAGTGTTGGGACCAATAGGACATAAACTTCACAAGGGGATCCTACAGGTCAGTACAACATTTTTCAGTTTCTGTATGACATGGCAAAAGTCATAAGAAAAGAGACTAGGTCCTGCTCCTTGAAATTTGGCATGTAAGCTTACAGTGTTTAGTGCTACACAAAAACACTGACTTCCCAATTACACTATGGGGTAGTTTCCCAGACAGGAAACTAGCATACTCTTGTGCTACACAGCATTTTATATGTAGACGTTTCATTAAGAAAGAAAACATAGGCTTAATCCCTGTCTATTAAATTGGCCCAAAGTGTCTAAATGTTTTGTGTACACCTACACCTTCTTGACAATACATATGTGCAAATGCAAACACAGAGATTGTCTAGCCCATAGAAATAGGACTCACACTGGAACACATAAACATGAACCTATTGTCACCATGCCTAATGCTGTGTATGTTTGTTATGTGTTTTTATTTTTTTAAATGATTTAACTGACGATTAAATGCATAAGGAAAAAAACATAAGGATGATCTCTGAATTTTGCACAGTATTGTATTATTACACAGGTACTGAATAATATCCAGTCAGTATTACTTTAAAAATGCATTTTTTTTAATTTAAATCATAACTAATACTCACCAACACCCATATGAGAGATGGATTCTAGCTGTTTGTGAGAGGAAGCCTTGGCTATGGCCTCTGGTAGTTCCAGAGTGAAGGGAAGAACATCCCTAAAAATTAAAATAAAATAAAAAAAACAATTACATAATTTACCTAAGAACAATTAAGAAATTAATATTTGTCAGTAATGATATGAGACATACCGGCTCACGCAGTAGAAGGCAATGAGTCTGCAGAGATCCGGAAAACTGATAGCTGAGCTCTCCAAGGAGAAGGCTGGGGATTAGAGGGAGAACGTAAGAGAATACTAAAGCGAATGAAATCTATTTGTTCAAAGCTGAACATCCATTCATTTCCATATCTAATTAACTTACTTCCCAGAATAAAGGAAATATAATTATCTGATTGTGTCTATTGGTTATCTGGTATTACTCACTTGAGTCCTTTTCTCGGATAACAAACTGCTTAACAAAAGACGGCACGCTGTCATCTGCCAGCCTGACACACAGCATTTTCTTTTGGGATGTGCTGGACTTTCGCACCAGGAAGGTCTACAGACATAAAAAAGGCATCACAAACCATGTTGCTGTTAAGCTGTTTTAGTTTAAATACCATCATTAATAAAAGATGTAACTTATATTCAGGATCTTTTTTAAAGGACATACTAGTTTCAGAAATCAACTAAAACATGATTTTTTGAGACTTGAGAATTCCCACATCTGTAGTGAGCTGTGAGTAAGGTTGAGTACTGGCCTGGGTGCTCATGGACATAGATCACAGTACAGTGGGTGGTTATGATCGTAATGATCCAGTATCTGGCTAGAATTGTCCAAATGAACAGACAAATGATTGACACCATGCCTAATGCCAGGCATGGTATAGAGGGGTAAACTGCCATAGTATAAATTCACACCACTGTGTGAACAAAATCTAAACAAAAGAAAAGTTTCGGTTTAATGCAATCAGAACAGTGACAGAAAAAGTGATATTGCTCTCTAGTGGTCAGGTGTAAACACTACACAAAATAAACCACTATCTGCAACCAATTTTTACATTTAAATTCATAATAAGATTTTAAGAATTAATGTAATGTTGCAAAACTTTATATGGCAATACTAAATCTGTATATATGATATGACTATTAATAAAATGCATAGTTAAAAACTGAAATTAAAATGTATGCTAGGAATAACTGCATTACAAAGATCTTTTTTATTACAAAGAGTTTTTATGACTTACAATGACTGCAACTTTTTTTTCGTATTGCTGGTGGTATTTTGTTCTTTTCTGAAATGATACACTGCAAACATGATTTTTTAAACTGAGTATTTCTGTTCTCTTCTTTATCTTCTTTTTTATCTTCTTTATCTCTTTGTTATAAGCCATTATATTCACATGCAGCTGACTGACATACTTGAATCATGTAGATTCTAAGCTGTGTGTTTTACAGTGTAGTCATGGATTGCAGTCAATCTAATAGTCCCCAAATTCTTGTGTTTGTGAGCCTCTCTCTGTGGATTATGTAAGCAGCCTGTTCTGCCCTCAAGCTTTTTAAGCTTGTTACTGCCTCATGCTGGAGCGCCAGACCCGCAGAGTTGCTGAGGCTTGTCTGGAGGTCACTGCTGGTCAGTCAGTTATAAATATAAGTGAGATCGGACAGTCTGAATTAGCAAGTAGCTGCTCCTCACCCCTGGCGGTTCACGCTGTAGGATGTGAAGGGCTGTGGCTGAGTTGATGGACAGCTGTAGCCATACGGGGTACGTTAGCAGCAGGCGGTCGAGCACACTGATGCTCTTCAAGGAGCCTCTTTGAGGACACGCCCTCCTCTCCCCCAACGACTGGGGGTCTGGATAGTCGTACACGGGGTCTTCCTGCATCTGAAATACATACACACCTGAGTACAGGGGCAAACTTAAAACCACACTGTATAAAAAGCACAGGGTTAGACACTAGCAGTTACTTCATGTTACCATTTCACCACAGCAACCAATTGGCATTCTCTCTAGTTAGATCAATTTCCCATTCCACCTTAAATGGTGCAGCCATTACATTCTAGCACTACAGCAGCTGCATAATTTAAGGTGGAATGGGAAACTCTTAACGTTATCTCTCTATCACAGAGGAATTGAACCAAGGGTGTATAATTATTATAATATTTACTGCTCCTCTGCTTTCACATCAGACTGACAAGGTCACCTATAGATTACCAATACTAGCCTGTAAATTAAGCATGGTATTTTCTTTATATGTATTTATATATTACATATCAGGTTCTTAAAGGGTTGTCCCATTTCTTAGGGGGAACATTTCAACCATTTGCCCTTCTTCGCTCCAAGGTTAAGGGTGACACTCGAAAACAAGAGGTAGAGTTACAAATGAGAAATGAGATTGGGTCATTGACTGGAACAGGAACGGAACTCACAACCCCAGGCCCCCGGAGCTGACACAGAACATAAGAGAATTTGAGAAAAATGAGAATTGAAAAAGTAACTGAATTACAGTTTTTGTTTCTGTTTTCTGTCATTATAAATGCTGTCACTGTTTACCAAAAACAAGAAATGTGCTCTGACCATCACCATGAACTTCCCTTACATGAATTACACTGAATACACTTTACTACAGCTTATTCTGGCTTCCTCTCTTTACCGGACATTATGCCACTGGTTTTCTGGAATGGTTATTTTCTACACAACATGTGCCTTGTTGCTCCTTTTGACTTACTGCTTGTGGGAAACTTACTGCTTGTTCCTCCTTCTGACCATGTGAGGACTGTGTCACGTCCTGACTAATTCTATAACTTCATACAGTAATGCACATCTCGTCGCCTAACCTGTTTATTCAAAAATCATCATACACCTTTCACATTATGTCTAGAACCCAAGGGCTGTACATTTCACTAGTGAAATTCAGATTACTCAATAATGGCATACCTTGTATCTGCATCTTTGGCTTATTTTTTAGTTTGGCCCACTGTGGGGTGCTATAACTACACCTACCACCTTTTAACATTGCATTACATATGTCAATTTTATATTTTATATTCATATTTCAAAAACAGGAGTTTGAAATGAAGTCTTTTCCCTGTGGGAGTAAGTTATGCATGTGGGATGTGAATCAGGCCCACTCCAGTCAAAAGTCACACTCAGTTATATTTTAATATAAGCTGATTCTATTATTATATCATGCCTGAGTTGTTCAGAGTTTTGTTCTGGGTTAGAACTGCAATATGTTATATTCAGTACATGGATCACTAGGGATGCACCACATTTTAGGGCAAGGGGTTTTTGACCTTTTGGAACTCACTCACAGCCCACATAAAAACTTAATCAACAAATCAAATACAGCACAAAAATCACACAATGTAGTCCACTGATTTAAATAACTGACCTAAATTTTCTTTGTTAGTATCCACAATGGATTTCACTTCAGACAAATACTTATACACTAATATTAATGTAAATCTTGGTAATCCATTAGGTAAGTTGGTTCCAGGTTGTACAGTCATGTGACTGTACTATGCCAGACTATGCCAGATGAATCAATTAGTTGTAATGTAATGAAGCCTACCTGCCTAGAAGTTTGAAGACCACTTTTCTAGAATGGAAAATACTGTTCATTCACACCTTATTGTGGTTTACTGTGGTTTTTAATAATACTGATGGCATGTGATGTGATGTGATGTTGTACATGTCAACATATTACTGGTCTCTTATTATGAAATTGCCTTGGCCAGTAACTATTATTGTAACACTGTTTTGCCCAATTACTTTTGTTTTGATTTCCATTTTTCAGCACAAGAAAGGATTAAAAAAGAGCCAGTTGGAGATTAAAAGAAGGTAATTAAGTGTGTATTGATTTTGCAAATATTTTTAGATTTTCTTTTGATTTGGGGAAATAGAAGAATGTATTCCATACAAAAATAAAAAAGTACAGTTTTAAGTTTAGTATTTAAATAGGTAAGACAATAGAGTCATTTTAAATGTATCTGCTGTAATTTCAACATTGCACAAAAAGTATTTAGAGTTTCGAGCAGCCAATATTGTGCTAGCTGCTAACTAAAAAACTTTAGTGTGCTGCAACTGAAATAGTTTAAATGTAATAAGATATTCATTTCTGTCATTCCTAACTGAGTACTGCTGATTCCCATTTGCAGATTGAAATTCCCTCTCACATGATGTCTCCAGACTGGAAGACTCCAGGCCCAGGGAACTTTAAGGCCTTGTGTGGATTTGAACTTACAGTGTAATCTTCTCACTTTTGATGAGCAGACTGTTAGACAGTTGTCCTGTCTAACTCCTGTAAAAAAAAGCTGTAAAATTGCACCATATAAAACTATACTGCTGTAAATAAATGTTTTTGTCCACTGTTTTATATCTCTAGAGAAGTGCAAATATCTACTGCGTGTGGCAGCTTGTCAAAAATCATAGTCAAAGATCATAGTCTGAATCTCAGTGACCCTGCAGCCTTCCATGCTCCGTTTAACTCTTTAATGTGTGTAATTCCTTTTTCTTTTAGAAGACTCTCATATTTTAATTATACACTGCTTTCAAATGTTTAAGATGACACTTAAAATAAAATCAGTAACACAAACCACAAACAAATGTAAAGTATATACTGTATAAAGTTACATATTTTATTTATCATTCATCAAAACATCTGAAACTACAATAAGCTGGAAATAATTTGCTTGCCAACACTGCTCATTTATTTCTGGTCCTAGGGTTTGTTTTTTATGTATGCAAAGACTAAAAAAATTACAAAATATTTATAATAATATTAACTAGGGGTGAGTGATATGGACCTACAATATTATCACGATATTTCAGGGTATTTTTGCGATAACCTTTTTTTTTTTACAACAAAACATTTAATATTTATGTATATTTATATACATTTTTAATTAAAGAATATACCGCAGCAGGGATATAAATATTAACATTTTATATAGTATAAATTTAGCCGTTTTATACATTCAGTAGAAACCAAAAAATCTAGAAATTATTTCTTATTTAGATTTTTACACTTTACGCCGATCTAAGAAACTGTAGTATGCTGTTTACATGACTACTTGAATAATAAGATTACTAGAATAAACCAGTTATGGACAAGCAAGTTAACACACTCACTCTGATTTTTTTGATTTGTTATTGTTAGTTGGCCACAATCAAGTTGATTTGATTTTAACAGCTTCTTTAAAAATTAACAGTGACTCAATATGTGCTCTTTCAAATGATGAAACCCTTGATATTTTTCTTAAAATCTACTCTCTTGCTTCTGCCTCAGACAGCTCTGGGCACTGTTTCCCAAAGGAACATCTTACCACAGGAGATGCTAACTTAACTATCTAAGAATTATGTTTGTACTAAGAAGCTTTTGGATAACCCACCCCAATGCAGAGGCAACATGCTCTCACATTGTTTGTTGTGAGAAACCAAACCAAACTGGGGAAAACGTTCCAGGTTAACAAATACATTAATTAATTCAAATTAGCAAGGAATTACAGGTGTGATCAGTTTCTTAGGAGGTCCTGGGATAATTTTTTCTTAGACGTCCTCTGAATTACCTTAATGGTTTTCGCTGAACTCTGTGGTCCTCCACAGACGATCTACTTAACGCGATTTCATGTGACAGAGAAAGCACTCACTGGTCCTCCTGTTTTTTTTTATTGCAGTCTGGATGGAAGAGTTTTATCACTGAGTAGAAGTGTGAAATATTTTTCACAGACGCCCCCCCGAGAAAATTATCCCGCCTCGATAGGACTTAAGGTTCATCTATCACAAAAAAATCAGCTCCCTCACAGACTCCCGGAAACTATTTGCTACATTCAAAACACTACTCAACCCTCCACCTCCTCCTCAGGCTACCTGCCTTACGGCTGAAGCTCTTGCCTCATTCTTTACTGGGAAAGTGGCAGCTATCAGCAGACAGTTTACTGATGGGACATGTAGCAGTCCTACATCATGCTCTGCTGCCCGGTATCCCTCTACCGAAGGCGTCGCTTTCTCCTCGTTCGCTCCTCTCACTGAGAACGAGACACTGGCTCTCCTAACGCGTAGCCGTCCTACTACGTGTCCACTTGACCCGATTCCTTCAGACCTTCTGCAAACCATTGCACCTGCAATCATTCCGGCTATTACTCACACGATCAATGTCTCTTTAACATCTGGTGTGTTCCCGACTGCTTTTAAACAAGCACAGGTCACACCACTGCTTAAAAAGCCTTCTCTCAACCCCGCCCAGGTTGATAACTACAGACCGGTCTCACTACTGCCTTTTCTTTCTAAAACATTAGAAAGAGCAGCTCTCAATCAAGTCTCTGGCTTCCTCACCCAAAATGACCTCCTGGACCAGAACCAATCTGGTTTCAAGAAAGGGCACTCTACTGAGACGGCTCTGTTGGCTGTGACAGAAGCGTTAAAAACTGCTAGAGCTGCAGGACAGTCCTCAGTGCTCATTCTGCTGGACCTCTCGGCTGCTTTCAACACAGTCAACCATGACTTCCTCCTAACTATACTCTCGAACATGGGGATCTCAGACAATGCGCTGTCATGGTTCAGATCGTACCTCACTGGGCGCTCGTTCAGGGTGTCATGGCAAGGACGGCTGTCCCCAGCCCACTCGTTACCCACTGGAGTTCCCCAGGGTTCGGTACTGGGACCTCTTCTCTTCTCAATATACACCACCTCTCTAGGTCGGGTTATCCGCTCACATGGTTTTTCCTACCACTGCTTTGCTGACGACACTCAGCTATACCTGTCGTTCTCACCAGATGATCACTCAATCTCTGCACGAATATCACAGTGTCTCTCAGACATATCCGCATGGATGAAGGAACATCACCTCCAACTAAACCTCTCAAAGACTGAACTTCTGGTCATACCAGCAAAACCTTCTATTCAACACAACTTTGCCATAACCATCGACTCTCTCTCTCTCTCACCGACAAAGGTTGCTAGGAACCTGGGTGTCATGGTTGATGACCAGCTTCTCTTCACGCCCCATGTGGCCTCAGTTGCTCGATCCTGCCGCTTTGCGCTTTACAACATCGGAAAAATTCGACCGTTTCTGGCGCAACAGGCCACCTAACTCCTGGTACAAGCTGTGGTAATCTCACGCCTCAACTACTGCAATGCCGTACTAACTGGCCTCCCGGCCTGTGTAGTAAAACCACTACAGATGATTCAGAATGCAGCAGCACGTTTGGTCTTCAACCAACCAAAACGGGCACATGTCACTCCGCTGCTCATTGAGCTCCACTGGCTACCGGTTGCTGCTCGCATCAAATTCAAAGTGCTTACAATCGCCTACAAGGTGATGACAGTACAGGCTTCTTCCTACCTGCACTCGCTCCTGAAGGCTTACGCTACCTCCCGGCCGCTGCGCTCCTCCAATGAACGTCGCCTCGCTTTGCCAAACACTCACACAAAGCAATCCAGACTGTTCTCATACAGAGTTCCCCAATGGTGGAACAAACTACCTTCCACTACCAGATCAGGAGAATCTCTCACTATCTTTAATAAACTCCTGAAGACAGAGCTCTTCAAAGAGCACTTACTCTCCTAACACCTCTAACAAACTAACTAATTCTAACCTCATCTCCTTCTTCCTCTTCTCTACTCCTCTATCCCATTATTTCCCTCTGACCTCCTTAAGGCCCTATCTATAGATGCTTTATTTTTAACTTCTATTATTTTTGTACTTAACCTCTTCTATTATTTGCACTTCAATATTGTAAGTCGCTTTGGACAAAAGCGTCTGCCAAATGTAATGTAATGTAATGTAATAAGAAAAACATATTAGTTAGGAAGTCAAATTTTCATTAGACATTTAAATACCATCTCTATATTTTTGGAATCTAAATGAAGAACGGCATTTATATAACAGAGTTTTATTCATTCTGCTTAGCAAAATAAAAAAAAAATCTTTTGTGTTTTGTGGGTGGGGGTTCAGGAAGGGGAGCTGATTGGTGGGAAGCCTTTAGCGTGAAAAAGTTTGGGAACCCCTGGCACAGGTTGACTCTGCGTGGGCTTGTGAAGAATTCACTTTGTTTTCAGCAGATGGGTACTATAGCAACAGAGGCCCACACGTCCAACTGGGCATTTCCCACCTCCACACTCACCGGGATGCTTTTTTAGGATTTCACGAGTTTCGCTGAAACTCTCAAACTCATTTTAAAACCCAGGCAGAGAAGATGAGTAGTGTTGAGAGCTCATGGATATTTTTCAGAATCTTCTTCTTTTCTTTTATAATGCTAGCCTTATCTACCTTTCATGCAGACTGAAGGGTTATAACACAATCATAGCTTTAAAAAGTTCTACCTCAACTTCTGCATATTAAACCCATGAATGAGATGAGATGGAGCTGCTTCAAACACCATGATCTGAAGTCTTTGGGGTAGATGGGAAAATAAAATTATGGGATGCAGTAAATTACAGAGGTACTGTTTAGGCTGGAGGCTGGAGGGACAGACCACAGCTCTGCCGATGAGGCGTGGTGTACATGAACCTGGCAAGTCCAGGCTTGGTGAGGTGGAAGCCTGTAAGTATGTGCTGTGGAGGTGTATTATTTTTGCACGACTACCAACAGTCTGTAAGTGCTACATTGCACAGGAATTTATGAAAATAGGAAAAATCCAGTGATGTTAACTCCTGTGAGGTACATTTGAGGTCTGATACTTGGTTTTGGTTGTGTTGGGTTGATATCAGAATGTCTATCACAAACAAAACTATGTAAAACATGCTATGATGCAATTGGTTATATAAGTAACAGGTAATGCATAGGTGCGATTTAATGTTGCAAAAGGGACAATTAAGGGATTTAATTTTTGAGACCAGTAAAACCTCACGTTCTAACAAGCTGATGTTTAAAATACCACTGAATATAATGTTAGTAGATCTAAACTGATCCCGAGCATTTTAAACAGTATTTGCAACCCAATATTAAAGGTGCAAGACAATATGAACAATGAAATTGTAATTTTAACCTAAATACATACATACATACATATATGAATACATACATAGTTTGTATGTCCAAAAAAATCTTACTTTAACTTTAAAGGAGAATCCAAAAAAACATTCTCCAATTAAAAAAAAAAAGTTAATATAACAATAATTTTTTTCATGACATTTCTATTGAACCTTTTATTCTGAGGTTTTCCCTCAATGTAAATGACAGGTAGGAATTATAGATTATGTAAAACATTTCAAAATTGGGGCATGGACAAAGGACATTGACCAAATAGACAGAATTGTACAATTATAAGGATTTGTTCATGCAACAAGACATGAAATAAAGGAACACATTGTTTCAACAGAAACATGCATAATAATGTTGGTGCTAATAATGAGGATTGTCATTATAAATACTGTAGTTAAGGATCTTGTTATAAATAAGTGTCATATCATTATTAATAGTATATTTAGTAATTGAAGTAGTACTACTATTACTAAGATTAGATAAAAGATATATAGTGGTATAACTACCAGAATTTTATTTTTTTATCTCACATCATTCTTTTTTATTATTATTTTTTCATCCTTGAGCTAAGAATACAAGAAAAGATACAGCCAGTTCCCTGGGCCTAATTACTTACATGTCATATAAAACAGCCCTACTTGTTGTAAATGATTACATAAGTGTTATTGCAATTTCTTATAGTATTACTGTAGGTCTTTTGTAAAAATACTGATAGTAAAGTTGGTACATAAGTCATAGTCATATGTCGAAATGCAGAAAATATCAGTATAGTCATTCTCAGTCGTTTTGTTTCCACCACCTTTCACACATGGGAGCAAACTTCCTCGGCCTCAGCTGTTTCTCTCTCTTTCTCTCTCTCTCACTCTCTATCTCTCTCTCTCTCTTTTTCTTAGCTAATATTTAACCAGCACATTACAAGAAACGTTAATAAACAGCAGCTATGTGCAGACTAACAGAGTCCGAGCTACAGGTTTACCTGGTACAGCTCTCCTCACACCCAGAAGTAGGTAAGTAGTAAGAAGCTCTGTGCTGTTTTGTGGAGAAGACTCTGCTTACCTTTCCTCTCGGCTCGCTGATTTCTCTAAATCCCAGCTGTCTTCACACCGCTCTCACACTCTGAGCTGTCAGGTCCATGAACGGTCTAAGGCAGCTGGAAGATGAGGAGAAAACCCCTAAACGGTGCTGTTTTTGTTCATGGGGAAACTCTGCAGGTTATTTCCTCTTCCACGTGTCTGGGAAGATGCAGTCCAGCCCTCTCCCGGAGTGTGTGTGAGAAACTGTGATTCAGACATTATTCACTCCCTCTTCTTCCCCTGCGCCGTTTCCACTCGCGTGTTTCTCAATGACAATCCAACTTTGTCTTTATAAAGCATCTGCGCATGCGCCCGAAAGCTTATCCTACACAAAAGTACAGGGTCCGAAACTGCGATACTATACTGTACTACACCATATCATATCATACTATATAATACATTATAATACCCATAACTTATCATATTATAGGTTGTAATACACTATAATACACCGTAACTCATCATACCATACTGTATAATAAACTATAATACACCATAACATATCATACTATATAATACATGATAATACCCATAGCTCATCATAATAAACTGTATAATACACTATAATACACCATAACTTATCATACCATACTGTATAATAAACTATAATACACCATAACTCATCACTTCATACTGTATAATAAACTATAATAGACCATAACATATCATATTATATAATACATGATAATACCCATAGCTCATCATAATATACTGTATAATACATAATACCCATAGCTCATCATAATATTCTGTATAATACACTATAATACACCATAACTCATCATATCAACTGTATAATACACTATAATACAACGTAACTCATCATATCAACTGTATAATACACTATAATACACCATAACTCATCATACCATACTGTATAATACACTATAATACAACATAACTCATCATATCATACTGTATAATACACTATAATACAACATAACTCATCATATCATACTGTATAATACACTATAATACAACGTAACTCATCATATCAACTGTATAATACACTATAATACACCATAACTCATACTACCATACTGTATAATACACTATAATACAACATAACTCATCATATCATACTGTATAATACACCATAATACAACTTAACTCATCATATCCTACTGTATAATACACTTTAATACACCGTGCTATACTGTTCTATTGGCTACTGTACTACACTGTATTATGCTATATTATACTACACTATGGTATTGGCGGCTATACTATAGTAAAGCCCATAGTAAAACCTAGTAGAGCCTATTATTTCAAATTCCTATTCCTACTATACTATACTACAGTATAATTAATAATATAATATGCTGTAATGTAACACATACTATTCTAGACTATTATACACCATGCTATACTTTTCTATTGGTTACTAAACTATACTATACTTTACTATACTATACTATGCTATTGGTGACTATACTATAGTAAAGGAACATTACCTACTGTGTGTAACATTGCACTATTGGCTACTATACTATACTATACTATTGGCGACTAATAAAAAGGACTGTATTATTTCAAATTCTAACTTTTTTTCTTAGGTGCACCAACAAAAAAGTTAGGTGCACCCAAATTTCCGAATGCATCACATTTATCACTGCAGTTTTACAGGTTCACTTTTTTTTTATCGTTGTCCACATAGGCAATATTTACTTGTAAATGATTTATTAACAATCTGTATAACAAGTTCTGTATTTGAAGAAACATGTTTGTGCTTAAAGTGCTTAAAACATTTAAACTTAATAAAATATACATATACATATACACTTTAAAAGAAGCTGCAAATATTAAGATTATTTAGATAGTTGACCATATTTTTTATCAAAAGATCATCTATAGTTAGGTTGTTCCTGGGGTTTGATATGTGGATTAAGGCTATAGTTAACTCTAGAGTTAGACGAAACTGTATTTCCGAGATTAATTAATCGCTGTTTTCTTAATTAATTTTGCTGATTACACGCCAGGGGCAGATTCTCAGTCATATTCAAATATTATTATACCACAGTGAGGTCCCGCCCTTCGCTGTGTCTGATTGGTGTAAACCACAATATAGGCCTAATATGTAATGTGTGTCGTTGAACCACAGGGGGAGTTTAAGAATCACTTAGACATTGCCTGGTCGAGCCATGGACATAATATAATATAATATATATATATATATATATATATATATATATATATATATATATATATATATATATATATATATATATATATATATATATATATATATATATATGTACATTATGTCTGTGGGTCGAGCGGCTAGTGGCACTGCGATCTAATAAAGATCTCTATAAAAGTTGGCAATACTGCATTATGTACAATTATGCTATATTAGTTTATGCTTTACTAGACTATAGTGTTATATACAATGCTTTATACTATTTTATACAATTTTGTAATAAAGGCTATGATACTATACTACTGGTAACTGGGCAATATTACACTATTAAATGTACCACGGCTATTTTATGTCTTTTTTGCGCGCGTATGTAACGTTAATTGCCTAGCACCCCTGTCAAAATTGATTTTGCTCTGAATAGTAAGAAGAAAGTTAAGGGAAAATGACCGTATACATATTAATGCATTCTATTTAGGTTATTAATATATTATATATCTGTCTTAATTTTGGCTCATTAAATGTTCCTGGGGTATTTATTTTTATTTAAAACAAATCTCATCTATGTCTGTGTGTGTGTGTCTCAGTCTTACAGGTCGGACGGTTTGTTTTGGGCTTTTCTCAGATCAACACGGACACGAGCGATGAGCAACATCCGGCCACCGGAAATCGGCCATGAAGAATTTTGTCCCGCGTTAGGTAAGATGGAGGCTGAAAACTAGCGACCTTCTGTGTGTTTTTGATGTAGTGTGGCGGTCCGGTCTGGTTCTGGGTCGTGTTGTGTCTGTGGGGAGTTGTGAAAGGCTTGCTCTGAGAGCGGGAGTCGGTCTGAGCGGGCGGATCTCTGTTTAAAGCGCGTTTAAAGCGCTGGGCTCTGTTAGCACGGCCGCCCTGCTGTGCGCTGCTGCTGCTGCTGTTAGCACGTTTGGCTAATGTTGGCGGTCTTGCGCTGTAGGTTAGCTTACCTAGCTAGCTCACATATCTTTATCTGTTCCTTAACAAATTCACAATTTAGGGGCGAGTACTGGCTTTAATGTAGCGTAGAAATTCAGCATTCCACGATAATGTCGAATAATGTTGTTGCTAGCTAGGTTAGGTTAGCTAGCTAGCTATAAAGCGCTGTCCCGCAGTTTAGCATTAAGCTAGCTAACCTAGTTAGCGAGCGAGCTAGCTAGCTAGCTAACTTCCCAGCTAGCATTAACTAGCGTTAGCTAGCAGGCTAAAGTTATGTGCTCGAAGCTTCGTTGCTCCCCGCGTAGACGGCAGACTTATGACTTATATAAGAGTGGCCAACTAGTAAACTAGTGTTTAGACTTTTTCCCCATTTTTTTATTACCATCGCCTCGTTTTATAAACCTTACCAAGCTAACGTTAATCTATTGTCTCCCCTCTCTTTGTAACTCTGTAGCAGCTGAACGATTCTATGTTTTAGCCTAAAGCGATATTAGCTGGTTTAATAAGCTATAGCTACAATTCGTTTTTACTAGTTATTCTCTAATTTCAGCAATCAGTTTTGATTTTTAACTTGTAATATCAAATCTAACTATAAATACATTATATTACTAGTTACTATTTACTAGTAATCTCTTATTTCAGAAGTCATCTTTGATTTTCAGCTTGTAATATCAGATCTATAGATCTAACTGCCACATTAGCAGGGCAAGGTATCTTTAATATAATTTTGGTTAGTCATATGTAACCATTTATCTTATTTAAGTTACGTTTGATTTCAGGCTCTGGGTAGTTTTAGCAAGAAATAGTTCCGATATTTGTGACCTAGCTTTAGATCTATTATGACATAACTTTAGGTGTATACAGCTGGATTTTGCCTAGTAGTAATATCTTCAACTAACGATTATTTTGTTAATCGATTAATCTAACCTTTTCTATTAATTTATTTTTATCCAGATAAAAATAGTGATAACAGGGATTTTCGTCATATGTTCCAAAACCTGTTTTTGTACTATGCTGTAATTGTATAAGGAGCACACAACCTCCTTTTTATAAAAATGAGTGTTTACACGAATATTTAAACCGACAGTTACATTAATTTTGTCATTATTTAAAAACAATTATCAGTGTATGTAATGTAAATACAAACTTGGCTATGATTATCAAAAACTTCCACACAACAGAGTCAGTAAAACCTTACAAACAGCTGTAAATACCACTGCATAAAACGTGGAATGTAAAACTATAGGGAGGGATACGTTTACTAAAAATTAGACATTTTTAACTACTTTAGCAGGCTCTAGTAACATTAAGTGAGAATAGAACCAAATACAACTTGTCACTAACGTTAGCTTGATTACTAAGGCTTGTTTTGTTGATTGAGCTGCCACAATTAAGGTGAAATTTAAGGTTTTTGTGGGAATCCTTTGGTCATTGCGCTTACAGTCAACCAGGAAGAGATTATTAATCATCTGCCCCTTTTGTAGGTTGTACTTACCCAAGTGCTCTTCACGGCTTAAGTTTTCGACCTTACTACTGCAGCGTTAGACAAGCTCAATGGGGATCCCAGGCCCATTACTATTTTTTTTCACTTATTATAACTTGTTATATTAGCTAAAAGTTGTCGTACACCGGAGTAGAAATGAGCCATGTTCCCTATTTCTAGGTTTTTGTCTCGGGTGCGATGGACAACAGCAGCGCCGTGAAGCTCTTTGTTGGGAATCTGGCGTTGGAAACAACACAAGATGACCTAATAGCACTATTTGCCCCTTACGGAGAGGTGGAGACCATTACTGTACTGAGGCAGTTTGCCTTTGTCCATCTGCAGGGAGAAGGGGCTGCTGACCGTGCCATCCGTGATCTGAATGGTCGAGAGTATCGTGGTCGCAACCTTGTAGTTGAAGAGTCCCGAGGGAGGCCCCTCAACTCTATCAAAGTGTTTGTGGGGAACCTAAGTGCCTTGTGCACTTCTGATGACCTGCATGAACTGTTCTCTCGTTTCGGCAACGTCTTGGAGTGTGACAAAGTAAAAAGTATGCTGCTTTTGTTCAAATGTTTTGCTTATGATGTAGCAGTGTAAAAAACACATCGTGATTTATTGCTTTAAAGGTGGCGATTCAATTGCGTAGATTTTTGTATGTTAACTTCAGTATTCAATAGTGTGTTCTCCAGTCACATTTGTGTAGTTTTAAGAATATATCTGAATCGTGCTAAAAATTAATTTGTCGTGTAATTTGAGATTTTAGTAGTTTGCTAAAATATAGAGAATTGTTATGGTCATATTTCTATCTTTGTTCTATGTTTTGTTCATGATTAGCTGGTACATATTGTTAGATGTAAAAGTACCTATTGTGATAGTTAACAAGTTACCTTATTTACAGCATCTGTCACTGATGTTCATGACAGGGTTTATTGATTTTATGGCTTTTTTTAAGTATAAACGTCCATTGTGGGTGTTTTTGGCATTTGTTTGTTGCTTTCTATTCTTTATATTGATATTGTATATTTTGTATTAACCAAAACTAAGAAATATGTTGATAAAAATTCTGGTCATATTGGCAAGCCCTTGCTGCTTGTTGTACACATTTAGACTATGTATTTTTAATTCTACATTTATTCTAATGTTTCGTTTTTTCTTTTTTCTCTGTTGCAGCTAAGCCCTCCTCTTCAGCAGGCTACGCTTTTGTACACATGGAGCGCAAAGAGGATGCAGAGAAAGCCATCGAGGCCCTCCATGGTTCTTCCTTCAAGGGCCGCCCACTCTCTGTGGAACTCTCAAAGGTTCAGCAGACTAAGCCTTCGGCTGTTTCCAAGGTCCCGTGTGCACGCTGTGGGATGCAGGGCCATTTTGCGGGAGAGTGCCCCACCAGGCCACCCATGGAGCACCATCAGAGTCAGGCAGCAGTTCTGGCTGCTGCAGCTGCAGCAGCTGCTGGACTTCCTATACAAGTACAACAAAGTGTGCACAACTCATTCTTCAACACCACAAGCTCTGACCCTACATACGCAGCCCTGAAGGGCCTGACTGAAGGCAGCGCTTCAGATGGTAAACCAGTAAGTGCTGCTGTCTATGGTGCCCTGGCGAGTCAAGTATATGGCTCTGTTGCTGACCAAGTTTATGGCTCAGGAAACAACCAGGCTGCAGACCCTGTTTCAGTAGAGGCACCATCCAGTACTGCTGCAGTAAACCCAGCCTATGGTGCAGAGGTGGATCCCCAGGCTGTGTTTGAAGCCGCTCGAGCTCGTTTTATTGAACAGGGACAGCATGTGCTGGCAGAGCAGCAGGCTATTACCAAATCTGACCGGGATCGTAGCCCAATAAGGCGTTCAGCCCCTCTATTGCCTGATCCAGTTCCTCAGCCCATGTCCCAGGCAAGACCCAAACGCAGAGCCCTGCTCCCAACCCCTCCTGGAGGACCAGAACTGCCCACGGCTAAAGATGGAGACCCTATCTCAAGGTAAGCGTTTAACAGTTTAGCGTCTTGGTGCAGGATAAGGCTGTGATATGTAACAAAATAGCAAAGAAAAAAGAAATTTATTTTAGCAGAAAGAAACCTGCCAGCGAATGAAAGATCGGCTTGCTCTAAATGTGTTTTTAGTGTCTGATATTGACTATGACACTTTTTTTTATTTAATCTATATCTTAGATGCTACGCAGAGTACTATCAACAGTACCAGCAGTACCAACAATACCAGCAGTATCAACAGTACAACTATTACTATCCACCTCCACCACCGCCTCCACCACCCCCGATGCCAGTCATGCCAATGCCGCCTCCAGGACCGATGGATGTCCACCACCTGGCCGCCCCTGGAACCACAGAATCTCCAAGACCGTATGAGCCGCCACCAACACACAAGGAGCCCCTCCTCCGCCATCCTAACTACTCCCACCTTCACACGCCAGAGCCCCCTTACCGATAGCCTTCACCAACTCTCTCACACACGTGTATGAATGTGTTTATTAATTGTATGATTGGGAGTGTTGACTGCGTGTGGTTGTGCAAGTCCTGCCTAATAACAATGCTGAAGAATTTTTGAGTAAAGGGATACATTAATTATTTCACATTAATGTGCTTCAGACTTATTTGTTGCACAGTTTTCACCAGTTTGTTCCCCCTATTTAGTTTTAGGGCAGCCCACAAGTTTCAAAGACGTTCAAGATTGGTAGTTTTAACACCTTTTTTTGAACTAACTTCATGGTGTTTCAGTATACTATCAGAACTGGTGCCTGATTATTTAGGCTTTTGAGTTTAAACTTAATTTCTTACAGATCAAGCACTTTTGTCTGTCTTTCTCAGCCTGGCATTTTCCCCAGTCAGATGAAGCGTGCCTTCTGCAGTTGTTTTTTGTAAACTAATTTTTTTCACAAATTACTAAATGTTGAACGATTTAAGTTAAGTGTTTGAAGGAGATGGGGGCACCTATTAATTTTGTTCCTATCAGTTATAATGTCCAGGAGGATTTGGATCAGTGATGTCAAAATCTATAATAAAAAAAAGACGGTATTTGTAATTAAATGAGGACCTGTGTGAATGGTGGTTTGTATGTGTGTAAACGTGTGTGTGTGCGTGCGTGTGTCTTTGGATATGCAAGAATGTTGATACATAATTTGACTTGCAACAGAAACACACAAACTTAACACACACCAGACCTATTTCCTTCAGTTCTAAACGGGTGGGATTTTGCCTTGGGCAGAGACATGCTTCCATCAGTATCAGCAACATAACACAGTTGTGCTTTAAGGAGCCCATGTCTTTTTCAACTCTTTAGGCACAGCCTTGCCAGGGCAGATGACTTGAACCTGCTCTGAACTTGAACCCGAGCTCACATTTTAGTCACCCATTGGTTGTGAGGCTAGGCCACACAAATGGATGGCTAGTGAATGTTAGTTTACCTGGCATTCGTCAATAAAATCAAGACTTTTCACTTTTAATAGACAGGCAAACTCATGCTTCATACTCGTGTTTTTCTGTTATTCCATATCTTTATTGACTCTGGGTTTGGAGATGCCATTTATTAAGGATTGGCAAAAGGGTCGGTTGCCTGCAGAGAGCAACTATGCATGCTTTGCAGGATTTAGAAGAGTTGATTGATAGACTGTATTCTTCACTTTCATGGACAATATACTGTGGGTGTACAGACTAGACAGTGAAGATCTTTCTCAAATTACCTTTTTTTTCTTGTTCCAGACAGCAGAAGTATTTTTCCTCTCATTTAAAAGCAGGCCCATGCAAACAGCTCTTGTTTTCTTCTACAATTTTGACTTTTCACGTTTACATTACGGTCAATTTTAGTGTACAAATTGATTTGGGTTTAGTCGATATGATTCTAAAGTTGCAAGGTCTATTGCATTAGACCAAGTTGATTTGAATTTGAGAATAAAAGGTAGTAAAGTATGACATGTGTTTTGTTCAATGTGATGCTCCATTTGGCAGTAATTTTAGGATATTTGAATTAAAGATAATCTGATTTAAAACGAAAAAAAATTGAAAACAAATGTAAATGGGGTTTCTATAACATCTGGTCTGGGCTGGTTATCCTCAAAGAAACAAGAGTTTATTGATCAATATTGTGTGACTTGACAAGTTATGTAGGCTGTGTATAATTCCTGCATTATCATTGACGTACACTAGTAAATGATTGTAATGAAAGTATGGCAGAGAGAGCTCTTTTTTAAAAGAACTGTTCTGTCCTTTTCCCTTTAGAATGCACCTCAGGCAGTCTACAGTCTTTCATTCCAACATTGAGAGATGGTGGGGTACATGCACGAACACATGCACACACTATACAGTTGCAGTGAACTCCTAAAGGCCTGGATACACTGAATTATTTTCTTTTTTTCCAAGTGCAAAAATGTGGTGTTCATTTTATGGCCAGTCACATTGCTGATCAAGTAACTGCTCACATGGTCAGGGATTGCATGTTGTAGTTAAATGAAGAGCATTAGAATTGAAGTAAACCTACTATGAAAGAAACTTAATTTAACATCTTTAGAACTGGCATATACACTGGCATGCCGAATGTCAGTTAGACGAAAACTTGCATTTTATGGCCTTATTCAAATAGATTGTTAAATTATATCCCATGAAACATAAAGAACGCTGCACTGACCTGCAGTATATGCATGTGGGGCCTCCTGCATTGGTTATATGTAATTTCTATCAGTTGCTTGTTCGTTCGCATTGGCCACATGCGATCATTACCACACACTGCATTGTCCACTGTGGGTGGTAATGCCTTCCGTTACATTTTTCCTGTATACACGTGGCAATGTTGAATGCCTTTACAGCTTCAGGAATGAAAATCTCCGTCCATCTGCCCACCACAGTTCGTACTTGAATTTCGATAATTCATGTTGCATTGCAATGATCACACTGACTAGTGTTTACATATTCACAAGATAACAGCTCACAACTTACACAGGCTATATGACCTTTTGCATGCCAGTGTATACTATTCCTTGTTGTATATTGCATATTTAGCCTGTTTTTGCTAGATCACTTAGCAAACTCATGGCTTCTAAATGTGTATCCAGGCCTCAAATCATAATCATAACTAGGCAGATATGCTGTTAATGTTGTGTTAAGTGTTCTTAAAGACATTTTGGTAGAGTGGAGATGGGAGTGTGGCATCAGGGCTCCACACATGTCTTTTTTTAAAAATGTGTTCTTACAAATAGTGCATGACTCTTGTTACTCTTACTGCTCTTCCAGCCACATTTTCCCTTTTCGCTAACTACAGCTAAAATGGCTCCCGGGCCTCAGGACGCCAGATTGCACATGACGGGGGGAAGAGAATTAGAGTCCCACTGTGGCATGGACGCACTCCCCACTAAGGTAACGCCCTCTGCCCCCCATCACGCCTGCACCTTGATCATACACTTCCCCTCAGTCATCCTACAACAACTGTTGGAGAGCCTCAGCTCAGATTCAGCTTCTAAAGCTGGGAATTGCAAGTCAACACAGTTGTAGCTGTAGCAATGCCACTGCTCAGACTTAACCTAAAGTGATGGCTTGCACATGCAGAGGAACCTTCAGCTCAGGCACACAAGTACCCCACGTGATCTTGGTTTGGTTGTCTGCTAGTGTTATTTTTGTTCTGCTTTGCCTTATAATATGGATTATAACACTGGAGGCCCCAATGGCTTATGGCTGTTTGTTTTTAGATGAGGCCACAAATGACATTTTTTAATAAATGATAAAATCACAAAACATGGTCTTGTGAACTTGGTGAGAACCTTGCCTTGGCTTGTTCTGTGGCATTTGGTCTTTTTGAAGCATTTCCAGTAAGACGAGACGAGACGTGCACTCAAATCTGAGGTGCCATGGCTGTGCATTTGAACGGTTAAGAAGACAGCACAGCTGTAAAGGGTGCAGTGCAATCCGAAAGGCAAGAGGTAGGGTTGACGCCTGGTAGGTGAGTAACCCAGTGCGCCACTGACCCACTCAGACCTGCTCCTTTCTTCAGATCCCAGCACAACACCTGCCCTCACTCCCTCCCCACCTCATCACTCCAAACCTTTAAGCTCTAGATCATTATTTCACCAGACATACATTTGAGTGCTTTCCGAGCTCTACAGAAAGCAGAATTATAGGATTATATCTGTAATCAATGTTAATTAATGAACTGCGAGTTCTGATATTTTGTCTACCCTGATCAACAAACTGTTCCACCTCCTCCCTCTCAGTTTGCAAAATGTAAACAAATGAACAGTTTACAGATCAGAACGTCTTTATTTCAGACCCATACTTCAGTAAGGTGTTACTTTTTCTTTTTTACTTTTTCCCATTATGGACACAGTGAACTTCATCTTTCTTGTCTACTGATCAGTAATTGAAAGTACTTTATCTCTGGGTTTGGTTTAAACAAACAATATATGTAGAATGTCTCTTATTATTGCTTTAGATCAGTAAATAATCTTTCAGGGATCGCTTTAATCAGGCTTTGTTTACTGATTTTGATTCCATCTCAGCAAAAATGTTACATCCTTGTTTTTCTGCTTTTAGGCCATTGTCTTTAAAGGCCTAAGCTTGATCTTGTAAAATAAAGAATTTTCAGAATTCAGCCCTAGTCTGTTGTGTGGAGTTTTCATTGGTATGGCATGGGATATGCTTTATTGATTATTATCTGTATTAAAATGATGGCAGTATATATTTATTTACATGAATTTACCAAAAACATTTCAAAAATTGGCATAAAATATGCCATAACACAATTTACATAATATTGTCCTTCACAGTATGTAAAAGTAAGCATACAGAAATTGTAAAACAATGTGTAGAAGTGTAAAAGATAATATAATATACTGTCCCATTAAAATATATAAAATGGGTGAAAATCCAGGGGTGGCCGGGTGCGGTTTTGTGCTACTTTTAAAAATGCCGCCAAAAAAAAGAAAGTGGGTGTTGCCTTGGATGTTAGGCCAACACGGCAGGCAAACGTGTAGAAGTAGACACTAAAACCAGTGTTCCTTGGAATATTGATTGCTACAATAAGAACCAAGAGAACTTAGCGACATAAAAGAGGACAGCGTGAAAAAAGGGGGAGAGAGAAATCACAAGGTAATGAAAATTTCTTTTAAAGAAGAGATAGAGTTCAGGAGGGGCAAAAACAGAAATGAGTAAGTAAAAATTCTTTTTTTTTTTTTTTTGCTCATACTACTATGAAATATTGTTGACTGGGATATAAAAAGAACTAATAAAACACTGTCACACTTTTATTAAAGACTTTAAAATAAATAGCAATACTGATAATAAATCCCTTCTAAACAAAAAACTAAGTCGTACACTTATAGTTGTTTTGCCTTTTGTTTAAACGTGTGACAGGCATATATTTGGGCCAAATTAAGCTCCGGAAGGCCGGTTTTTAGACTGCCTTTGGGCTGGATATGTTTGTTGGATCTGGCAACCCTGTCTATGCTGGTAGGCTAGCTTTTTAGCTAGTTGAGGTAAAGGTTAAGCTGTGCACCCTGCCGTAGTAAAATAATTACAATTATTTTAGAAAATCTATTTTTTTTTTTTTAATCTTTGAAACAGAACAAGGTCACCATTCAAAATATTTGCAAATATACATGCCTTGGAACATATACAAGTTACAAGTGTAGATGATACGAAACCCCTTTGCTCTGCAGTAAAATAGGTTATTCACAATCTGAAAACTTTGAGGGTTTTGAAGACTCCTACAGGTTACTTACTTAATAATTTTAGATCAGTAAAACAAATCAAACCCAAATTCTACTCGTTTAGATATAATAGACGTAAATTAGACAACCTTAACAAAACGAAAGGTTTGGAGGACATGAACTGGTTCATTTGTATTCAGGAAAATACAAATTTTAAAATGAAGATGCCAATTTTATGATTGCTATTCATTATATTTTTAAAGTTGCAGATTCACTTACATTTTTTAAAAATAATTTCTATTACAATTAGAATTGGCTGTAACGTTTATTATCAAATATGCTTGAATAGAAATCTTCAAGATTTAGGTGTGTAATATCAGGCAGAAAACTGCCAAAAATGCTGGCCTGTTAAAGGGTTAATGAATCACCAATTTCTTTTTGTGCAACTTGCTATGATGGGTGGGCGCATA
Organism: Astyanax mexicanus; assembly: GCF_023375975.1. Lineage (NCBI taxonomy): Eukaryota > Metazoa > Chordata > Actinopteri > Characiformes > Acestrorhamphidae > Astyanax > Astyanax mexicanus. The sequence continues at coordinate 16,389,982 of NC_064424.1, forward strand.
CATGACAGGAAATGTAAAGGGATAATGTGAGAACACATAATGTGTGTGTGTAATGATATACAGTATTGTGCAAACGTTTTAGGCACCTGTGGGAATTTCAGTAAAGAAAAAGCTTCTTATCTGTGAAGTTATTATTTATTAGCTCAGTAAGACACTAGCATTCAATAAATACAAACAGCAATTTTGCATAAAGCTTTCCTTAAAACATCTCCTAATATCTTCTCATCTGAGTTTAGTAGTGTTATTTCTAGTTCTCATTATATGAACAACTGGTTTGGTAAATTAGTCAATTTGGTAAATTAGGTGAGCTGCTGAGGGAACTGAACATATACACATGCTGGCTGAGGGCATCCAGGAGAAATCTGGAACTACTATTTGTTATTTAGCTTGTCTCACAGGATATAACATACTTCATTAAAAATGAGAATTCCTTGTTGCGTTTTATTCTGTGTTTATTTGCATCTGTTTAAATCATATGTGATGCTTTTTCAGGTAAAAAAAACACTCATATTGCTGAGATAAATGGATTAGTGTAATTTGCTTTGGTGCCTAAAACTTTTGCACAGTACTGCAAGTCTTAAAAATATAATGAATATTCAAAAGAATTGAAAATCTTAACTCAAAAAGGTACAGTGTTGTAAAAATGACCCCTAGTCTGTTTGCTGTTGCTCGAATATACGTTTCGGCTCGTGACGCGCATTAATTAACTTAAGCCCCGCCTCTTTTGCCTTTTAAGTCTTTAATGTGCCGCGCGCTCCTTCTTATTTGGGCGCCGCGCCGTAAAAGCCCGCGGTGAGGGGCGAAGAGCAGCGGCTGCCACTTCAGCGGGGCGGTGGGAGCAGCTACAGTAGAGGCAGGGGGCTGGACCTGGGGGCTTCTGTCTTTCCGAAAAGCAGCACGGCACCTTGCATGCTTAACTAAGGGTTTCTGCTAACAGGCTTTCTGTTTAAAACACTGAAGGGATAATACTCTTCACCCCAGAGGAGACGGCAAAATGACCGCGGTCGAAATGCAAGCGCAGTATCAGAGCTCCTATATGATGACTGCGACCGAGGAATACATGATCCAGGAAGACGACTGGGACCGGGACCTGCTGCTGGACCCCGCCTGGGAGAAGCAACAGCGAAAGGTACAGTAGGTCTAATAGAGTTACTCTACACTTAAACTGTGGGCCAGTTTCCTAGACCAAACCTTTAACACACCTGTTAAAAGTAGAGTTAAAAATAAGTTTTCTTTTGCCATTTGTAGCATTTATTGTCAACGCTGGGTCAAACAGGCTGAAACAATAAGCCAATGTGTGTAATATAAACACATTAAATTAGTACTTTAAGCCTAGTTAAAGGTTGGGTTACAGGCTCCAAAAATAACATAACAGAAGGGTTCAGTCTACCATAAAGAGGAAGGGTTTCAGTCATGTATAAACATTTATAATTCGCTTATGATAGATATTAGTATACTAATTTAAATAGTACACAGGAGTTACAAAAAAATGATAAGATACAATGATACAGATAAAAATACAATAAAATATAGTAAGTATGTGTCTTTTTATAATGGAGGCAGTGCAGTTACACAAATTGTGATGTGATGTATGTGATCTTTGGAAAGCTTTATACTCTTAATCAGTTTCCTACCAAATACTTATGTCACTTGTGATTCATTCTAGGTTTCTTCTTAAACTGAGTGTGGAAAACGCATGGCCTTATGAGCCAATTTCTCATATATAGATTAAATATAGTCTAAATTAATTAATATGTGTTATAGTTTGGTTGAGGGAAACTGGCCCTATTGTAATTGAAACATTCCCCTGTGTCATTAAACAGGTCTTATGATGTTAGATTCACTTAGTGAAGTAAGAACTGTACTTTGTTCAGAGTTAGAGCTGTTCTTATCTGGTTTGGGGTAAGTACATTTTACACTGATTCCCATTTGGAACAAACACACAGGCCCTGCAGATTCTCCAATTGAAGATTAGTTGAATCACACTAATTTCTCAGTGATTCTCAGAACTGAATGGAGAAGGAGACTTCTCATATTTAAATTCCACTGAGGAACAGAATTGCACACCATGCCCTCCTGCAGCTGCTATGCGTCCTGTGGAAAGCACACCTACAGTGCATGGCAGCGAGCCCTAACTACCCCAAAGTGACTGCAACAGGTGATGGCCTTGTGGAGGCAGGGGGTGGGGGAGGAGGGGTGTAAAGGAAGCAGTTAAGCAGTAACCTAGAGAGCGCTTCAAATAGCTTCCTTTACTAAAAATACAGAAGCTGCTTCTCCCAGCCTCATCATCCTGGTCCCTTCACTCATTAATCTTTGCCCCTGCAGCTTATTCATCATAATCTATAAACTGTCATTGAGTGATTGATAGACCCTCCTGCAACATTATGGCCTGCCTCAATCATAGAAGTCACCTACTTTCACTTTCAAAGCTTAAGGTTAATGTAGCAGCCATGTTTTGTCTGTGTAAGTGTAGCAGTGCTCAAAAATGTCTCTCACAGTCTTTTAGTTAGTCCTTATTTACACCAAACTCTTAAGCCACCCTGCAGATGTATTTTCACGCTTAAAAATAAAGGTGCTATAAATGGTTCTTTGAGCGATGTCACAGAAGAAGCACTGTTGGTCCCATATAGAGATACATGTGAGTGTGTGTGATGAACCTTTTAAAGCAGTGTTTCTAAAGCACAAAAAGTCTGGGCCTTTTAGTGCTTTTCCTGCTTTAACAGGAAATTACTAATTTTATCCAACAATATATTGTCCAATAAATAATTGCAAAAAAAGGACTACTGTATATTTTCCACTGATAAAATTATAGCATTACAAGTATAGCATAATAATTGTAACTGTTAAAAAATGTATTAAATATTCAAAATAAACCAAGGATAAATAAAATAAACCCACTGTTTTTAAACAGAGTTGTCATATCAGTTCATTCACCTTAACACACTCAATGAGAAATATCAAGGTCAGGCAAAATAATTGAGGTCATATCAGTATATACTATACAATAAGTTGATAATGTAATTATTGTGACAGGCATGTGTAAACAATATTAATATTGGGTAGCTAATGAGCTGATTAGTTGGGTCAGAAGTGTAGTTAGCAGGGAAAACACTGAAAAGTGTAGGGCAGTGGGCCTCCAGGACCAGGAACAAGAAACACTGAAGAAGGCTTAAAGGTCTAAAGAGGGTTTACTTGATGTAAAGGTTCTTCTGACACACACATCTCTGATACAAACATGTTTCTGAAAGCAATCAAAAGTAATTCTTCTATTCCACAGCTCAAGAAACCTTTTGAAATGCTTTTATATGTTTAAAAATTTAATTGAAAGATTTATTAGGTGCCCTTTTAAAAACAGAGGACTGAGCGCCATATAGATGAAGAACACCTCCCTTAAATAATTGAATACCCTTTAAATCATTTTATTTTGTTTACCATGAAACCCTTCTTTCGTTTGGTTCCTCGTCTATTTATTGATTGAAATATGTCAGCATTGCTTATTTGCCAAATGTCTGGAATGATCTATCTAAGAAAATAGAAGAAAGCATAAGGGGGTTGAGAATGTCATACTTTTCTCGTGAACTGTTTCCTCCTAGGCTTATATTTAATGGTCTTGTAAGCTCTCGTGGCTCACTGTGTGACATCAGTGAAGAGTCTGGAGGACTGGCATATCTCCGTTATTTGCTGCTTTGGTCTTGTGCCATTTATAACCTCACTACTAGGCTGCCTATTTCATCATCTGACAAAGTGCCCACGCTTGTTGGGCTGAGCTGGCTGCTTGTGGGCACATAAAACCTGCAGTAACTTCTGTATGTTTAATGAAGGTTATATTCTTTCACTGAGCCTGTCTTGGACTGCTTAGGTGGAAGAGCAGCCGGTATGTATGATATGCTAGGGTTGGATTTGTCTTTAAGTTTTGAATTGTCTCTTAATAGCTTGTGCAATGTTGGTAATCATTTAACTGCTCTTCAGGGTAATCAAATGAGTTAGCATGGTCTAGGCCTGTCACAATAACAATTTTCATTTCAGTGATATATTGTCAAAACCCTGTTATACCACTGATATAACGTTAACATAATCACCATAATAAAGAAATAACACCATTTTAAAGAGCTGGCATTTATGTATTTATTGAGATAAGACATTAAACTGCAATATATTTATCTGCAATACAAAATAATAAAAATACAAATTAAAATGTAATTTATATAAATGTGCTCTTCACAAAATTGGCAATACTGAGACCAGCAAAATTATTGAGGTCATGTTCATACATTGTAAAATAAGGTGATAATGTAATGTTATTATTATTAATGTTGTTGATAGTGACAGGCCTAAGCAGGGTGGAGCTAATGCTAAACCATTTAGCATCAGCCAATTATGCTCAGGTCTCTTAGATGAGGGCTAGCTTTTATTAAAAATAATGATTGAATGGTACATTGTGTCTTACTAACGTGCAAAATGTCTGTGACAATTATTAGCTCTGTAATGGTGTCACATAAATTATAATTAGCTACTAGCTATTACATTCATTCAGAATAGTTACAACTATAAATAATGGATGGTTGTAATTGTTTTAAAATGAATTCAAAACATTTATTTGTTTGTAAGCACATTATACTATAAAACCTTTTCTATTTCCAGTGGATGTTTAAGGCCAGGTGAGGTTATTAGGTATGAGAGGCTCTCAGGCTCCTGTGGGGGCTCCTGGGTTGGGATGGTGATGAGCAAGATCAGATGGCAGTTGCTATTCCAGAAGCGGTGTCCTTCTAGGGGAGCCACTATAAACTGCCAGATGTATGGGTGGGGGGTAGAGGTTAGGGCATGGGTGCACAGCTCCAGGATGGCTGCAGATCTGAAGTTTGATTAGCTGCTTTCCTTTCTCAAGCATACCTGATTTAACTTTATTAATTGCCAGGTTAATAAGACATGTGCAGTAAAGCACAAAAATTACGGGAATGCCTGTATTGGGATCAATGCCAAAGGGTAGAGTGGGCACTAAGTATGTGCATGTATTTCCACTTATTATATAAGTATATTTAAGTATGTGCTACATGCACTGTATATTATTTAAACCAAAAAAAACACAGTAGTATGCAAAATACTTTTTAATGATCCCATCAACACTGTTTTTTAAAAGATGTTGACTTTAACAAAAGATATTATGAAAATCTAAACTAACAGTGAAAAAAGGGCAAATGTTTACTTTAATAATGAAGATCTAGGTGAAATACTTAAATACCCTTTAAAATACATACCTAGGTTATCTAATGAGGGCTTCATTAAATTTAATTAAGTGGGTATGTAGTGGTTCTATATATAACAATGATAACTCAAACATTTACATACATTATTAGTTATTTGTATTTTATACATATATGAATGAGAAAAATGCCTTTTAAATGGTTGTTTCTAGACCTTCAATAATTCTAAGAAGCACTAGAAAGATACATATTGTCACTGTCACGCAAAACATGCAAACTTGTGTCTTCGAAAGGTTTTATTACTGAGAATTATTTGTTACAGGCATATTATATATTATCTTGGAATTTTGTAGAGCAAGGGCCAGATTCAATTACTGTAAAAAAAAACAATACAAATAGACAGTTTTTGCATGACGGCAACAAAAAGCAAAATACTATATGAGGAGTTTAATTTTTAAACATTAGTGGACAATAGAAATACTGCTCATTTGTAACTTCATTTAATAATTTGCACTGATGCCTTGCAGGTCTGCAATTTTTGTGTCTCCCTCGCTTTGCACATATGGTTAGGTGCTTACGGCTGGAGCCTACTCGTGCAGATTTACGTTACATAATATCTCCTGACCAGCTTGACTTTTCCGTACTGTATATCATGTAGCCCTGCCTTCTCCTCTGCAGTCTAGCTGTGAAGGAGCGAAACCTATTCAGAATACTCTTGCCGTGTATTAATAAGCAACATTTATGCGCAGTTCATTATTGCACTTTGTGTTACTAATATAATTGTTTATGATCTTATATGATCTCCTCTATTAATGAAAGTGTAATACTTTTGGGCTGACAAATGCTCTTTTTGCATTTTGTGAAACTGAAACTGGACTCCCCAGCCTTAAAATAAGGCAATAGAAGATGCTCTAAATGCTCATGGCCTCTTGCTGTTTCACCAGTTTTATCCCACTGCAGGTACTCATCTGAATCAAAATACAGATACATTACAAATTATTATTATTATCAGTGATGTGCAAAAAGGGTTTTCTGATTAAATGTGTAAAACTGTTGTTTAGCTGTTATATTTATTCAGTAGTCCTTCATGACATGAAAGCATGTCAAATTAACCAGAGTTTACAGAGAAGTCACAATCTAAATGAAGTTGTTGAAAGTAGGGCTGCAGCGATTATTCGGTATAACCGACAATGTTGATTATTTAAATTTGTTGACTACATATTTCATTATTAATTTGTAACAGTACCACATTACACAAACTGCCTGGGACAAAAAAAACAATGGTAAATGGTTCACTCACACAGTTACACTCTTCTTAGTCTGTGTCTCAAAAAGTGCAAAAAAAACCAAAACAGATTACATATTTACTAACTAAATATCAGTATGTTCCACATAAAAAAACATTTATACATTTAAATGCCTTTTAAATATTATGTTCAGCTGTTTATTTTTTAGAGATGGAGAACATGGCAGAATCAATTGCTGACTAATCAACTAAAAAATAATCAAGTTTAGTCTCCTACCAAAATAATCATTAGGTGCAGCCCTAGTTGAAAGTTGTAGAAATAACCCTTTATTGCACTAAAGCCTTTGCTATTAGCATGTACTAATTTTGATTACAGAAAAAAGATTCAGATAATTTAGATAATTTTTTGCTATGTCAAAACTTTCCAAAGAAACAGTCAGCTAAACCTTTCAGACTGGTTTGACAATCGTTTGTCCTGTGTTGCAGGTTCTCAATGTTAGCATTGTCCCAGGTTAGCATTGTTAGTGATTCTGGTTGGTAATTACTGTATGCAGTATTTTGCGTATCTAAACAAATGAAACACATGAAAACATCTCCACGTATAGAAGTTAGACAGGACTGTGAGTACCACTGATACAATTACGTGAATTATCCGGATTTTACTACTGATAATATTGGGGCATCTATCTTGGATTTTACCTCTGGGCTTATGAGGCTCTACCAACTTTTACTATAAGGAATAATGACTTGTGAGGGTGTTTTATGTGAAATCTCCTACTACTTTTAATTTCCAGCATCTCTGTTCAAATCTGCTAGACTCAGGCTGAGTTTGTCCTAAAAGTTATTTCCAATAGTGATTAATAAGGCAACGGTGCAGCAGAACACAAGGTTTATTATTATTATTATTTTTTTTTATTTAGGTAACTATTGTCCTATGACGCACAACTGTGAGAAGTTAAAGTCATAATTGTTATCAATAAAGACCTGACCAAGAGCTTGAATCCTGAGTTTGACTGACTATGTAAAGCCTGGAAATGTGCAATAAAAAAATTTATGCAGCTTCTTATGTATAACTGCCCAGCTAAATATTTATAATTCATGAATTCATAAATTTAAAATGTAGTTATTAAGTGCATTTACAAAATATGTAATATTTATACGCATCATAAGTAATACAGATTTTACAGTGCTATACAGATAGAGGTTCTGTATAGTACACTGGTTTATTGATCACAAGGCAGTGTGTCCATTAATAATAAGCTGTCACTGAGAGTGCATTTACATATACTGGTACTCAAAAGCCAGTTTTAATCTGATTTTTGCAATCTGAACATTTATGCAATCCAGATAGTACAGACACTAATTTAAGACAAAGCGTATCAATGTATTTGCAGTAACAACATATAGAGAGCAGATTGAAGGTCAGTGCTGTGTAGTATTATAAACCACAGAAAACAAAGGTCCAGTATGTATATTTGCTAGTAAAATGGATCTATGAAAAAAACTGTGGCAGAACATTTGAAGTTTACAACACATGCTTATGTGTTATCATACACCATCTGATTATGGTGCATGTAAACATATCGATTGGATTAGTGATAAAAAAAAAATTCTAATGAATTACTGCTGAATACATCACAGATGCTACATGCTAAAGATATTAAACCATACAAGAATTTAATCAGATTTGTAACAGAAGTAGATGATCCAGAATGTCATGATCCTAATAATGCACTCCAAATATCTCCATATAATCCAGGATTAAAGTAAAATAAATGATACCGGACAGATATATCTCTAGTCTCTAGTAGATATATAATGGGAAATAAGAACAGTGTGAATTTTCTTTTGTTAAAAACAGCAAAAATTTAGTTCCCTGATGTGATAATTAGAGGTGGGTGATATGGCACACTATTTCAGGGTATAATATCGTTCACAATATTAAAAAATGTTGATCTTATCGACATGGCATGATATGGCACACCCCTAGCTGCCACTGTTAAACTTGTCTATCATTATAGACTATCATATCAAATCAAATTAATTAATTGTGATGTTTTGGCCTTATGAAGGCCTGCTTGGCTGACAAAGACAACGTTTGCTTTGGACATTCAGCTAATAACAAACATACATACAAACATGCATACATCTACAAACATGAATAGTCAAACACTGCTTATGTTTGAAGGGGGAAGGTGGCCATATATAATCTGTCTTTCAAATGATATTACACTCCTGTAAAACTCTCAAGACAGGTAGATTTCATTAACTCAAGCTATATCAAATTAAAGTAACTCATAATAGTTTCGTCTACAAAATCGCGGATGTCATCCAAGTCAGGTGGTGGTACAGTTGACAGTGTTCTGCAGTCTTAATCCCAACAAACACACACACACATTATCTCTGTACTTCACACTGTAAATCTCCTATAAACTGGGGCTGAAGCCAACTGACCCATTACTGCCACACTACAGCATGCCTACCATAAGTGCTAATCCACTAGCAGGCCAGAGAAACCCCCGGCCAACAGCAGCCTCATTCCCACACATTCTCCCACACCTGCCCTCCACCTTCTCTTCCCTTCCCTTCCCTTCCCTTCCCTTCTATCCTGCCATTTGTTACTTCTGCAAAATATTGATTCTTCCTGCTGTAATTTTGAAATAATGGCATAAATATCTACTGTTAATTAAAGCAACAGGATTATGTTAATCCTTTAGGTGATTTTAAAATATGTGTATATAGAATTATGGGCATGTGCAAAAGCTCTGATTTAAATCATGCAATACATAACTAAAGTAATATAGAATAAGACATGGATAAGAAATGTGAATTTGGTTTATTTAAAACAAGAAATAGAATGAAACTGAGATGAAGCAGATTTTATTATTTGATCAGTTATGTGTGTCCTGAATATAAATCTTATTAATTTGTATCCATTAACAAAATATCATTTTTAATCCTAATTTGAATGCGAATGTTTTAAGAGGCATATGTTTTGGCAAGAACTTGGTGAAACAATATTTGATACATGTATCATGGATACGATTAGATATATCATGTTTTTTTTTTACAAGTTGTAATTTTATTTAATCAAAGACTGACTTTGTATACTAGTAAATAAATAGTATATAGTATATAAACACCATCACATGCATACCATCTGCATTAAAGGAAAGTTATATTTTATGCTATCAGAAGAATAGGATCTAAAGACAGCACACCAGTCTTTAGAAATAAACCACTGCTGGATAACATAACCTCAAATCAGTTTTGGAATTAATTGAATATTTCACCCTGATTATGATTAGTGAATGATTATTTATGTGATGGACACATTTTGGTTTGGCATCAGTGTTTCTACTCCATGTTGTTTCAGTGTTGCAGGCTGGACAGGAAGAAGTCATGTGATTGCACATACAGTAAAATGGTGTTAAAGGGACACTACACAAAGTTAAATACATTAATGAATTTATAATTGGCATGGCATAGGTAGAATTATGTAAATTAGAGGTTCTAAATGTCAGTTTTATTTGATTTTGATTAATTGTTCAGTCCGCATGTAGGCTGTTTCTTAGAAAAAAATAATGTGTGTATTTGAGAATCCGTACTGCATGCAAAACATAATATCATACACTGCTAAATGTGTTAATAATAAACTGCTAATGTTAATAAAATCTTGAGGCTGTGTGACTGGCAGGGAGTGAGTTATGCGCAAGTGACAGGCAAGATTTAAATATGCAGCCTTCTAATCTTAGACCTAATCTCTTTTTAAAAATGGTAAGCAGACAAGATAGATTAATTAAAGTATTAAAATGGACAAGGTTGGTAATGGCTGTGCAAATTATCACATGATTAGCACATGATTTTGTATGTCTTAGTGATGCCAACATTGTCAAAATCACTGTGCTAATAAATAAGCATGCTAATTATATTTCTAATAGTTTTATCAGCTCCTTCAGTGACAGTTCATTTCTGTTAAGTGAATTTTTATTTACCATACTTATGATGGTTAACTTTACCTTTCATTATCTTGAGCTGCCTCTTTTTAAAGGACCCAGCTCTCCTGAATTGGACGCATTTTGCCTTGCTTCAGGGCTGCTAGTGTGAATTCCAAGAATACTGTGCTCTCAGCTGTCCGCTGATGTCTCTTTGGCTCCCAGATATAGCCCTCTGTACCCCTCCCCTCCAGCCACCCCCTCCCTCACTCAGGGAATGGGCTATATTTGGCCATGTGTGGCAGGAGGGGGTGATTTGAAGGGTGGACACCTGCTGCAGAAGGGTCTCCTCTTCCAGCCTTACATCAAATTACGTTGGGCCTGGGCATTCTTTAGTCACCTCTCTTCTAGATCTTCTTCCCCGGCTCCACATAGGTGTTCAGCGTGTTGGTGAAGCGTCAGGCTTTAAGTCGTTCCATGTGCATCCAAATCTGCACTAATTTGTCTGTTAATGACCTATGAGTCGCTATGTGGGCCCTCACTACAGTGACTTACAGTGACTAACTACTTTTATAACTCCTGCAACCTGCATATTACTTTTAAATGGTAGAGGTTAAAAAATAAGCCTTGGATTCAAAGTGTTTAAAACAGTCTGAGATGGGCACTCCAGATCTGGGCCTGCACTCGTTCATACAGTAGAAAAGATAATCAAGGACCTGATCTTTGCAAAAAAAAAACAAGCAAAAATCAAAAATCACACACATACAAAAAAAGATTTTGGATCAGCCCTGAGAATATGGATGTTATGAACTAATCCCTGCTTCTTAAATTAGGGCTGGGTGATATGTAAAATATAATATAAATATATAATTTGATCAATCGAAACACTATTTTAATGTGTTCAAAATTCTGTCAAGAAACTTGAAAATAACTCGTTTAAGCGACTGTAACTTTTATATTTTGCACCTTTTCTTGACTGAAATAGAAGAAGGTTATATTTGCTGGTTGCTACTAATTATGTTGGTTTTATAACAATGAGATTTATTTTACCTGTGGTTGTGACCCTGTTAAAAAAAAAGAAAAAAGACATCTACAAATAAAAAACTGAATAAAGTTTTTTTTGTTGTTGTTAAATGTTGTTGTTGTAAAAACTAAAAAAGTCAAAAACATAATTGAGAATTTCTTTTTTTCAGTATCTCCCAGCCTTAATTAAAGATGTTTTCACACAGACAAAAATGCATTAGTCAATGTAGATGCTTTAAAAATGATAATCAATACTTTTAAATACATTTCAATTCAAAATATTCTGTAGCTCATCATAAATAGTAATAAATGCACTCTTTAAGCACTGACACTACCCACAATATCCTCGATAGAAAAATGCAATACGTATCACAAATGTTTTGTTAGGGATGGATAAAAAAAAAAGTATATATTTGTTGGCTGGTTTTACAAAATACAAAACTTAAACTACAAAACTCAGTTAAAAAAATATTTGTATAACACTGAACATTTATAACATTTTATCAGCATTTATCATCAAATAAAGAACAATACATGTTTCTGCTATACATATGCAAAATTATTTCCACTGCTGCTTCAGAATTTTATGAAATGGCATGATACAGGAAGATGTCTGAAGCCTCTTATTAATCGCTTATTCTCCTTGTTCTGCATCACTCTGAATCGAATATGTATTACCTTTATATCTTACTGTCACCATTAATTTGATCTTTTTTACTATTATTACTGTAACTATTACCATTTATCCTTGCTGTTCTGAACCTGACTGTCTGAATTATTGTTGTATAATCTTCGCATATTATAAAGTAAGATTATCAGTCGAAGCTGGGTTGAAGTCACAGTGCTAACAGAGTAAGTAGCCAATGTTGGCTGGGTTATAGTGGATTAGCTGTGATGCTAACAGCTGGGCTCAGTCTGGGTAAAACCCAGATGCTAACAGTTCGGTTGTAGCAGAGGGGTTTAGTCACAATGCTAACAGCCGGCTTTAGCTGGGTTAAAGCTGCATTGCTAACAGACAGCCACAGCCAGGATGGAACAGTTTTGTGTTGTGAAATCCCATACTGCCATAAACTAGAGTTTTCAAAAGGTGTACAATACTAAAACTCACTAGGTTTTGTTATGGCAGTGAAATGCTGTAACATTTCTAATAGAAAATAACATGTTCAAGTTATTTGATTACAATTAGATATGGTCTGAATGTGAATCTGGGATCCTGACTATCTCCATTGTTTCATTATCAGACCTTCACCGCCTGGTGCAACTCTCATCTGCGTAAGGCTGGGACGCAGATTGAGAACATTGAGGAGGACTTCAGGAATGGACTCAAACTCATGCTGCTGTTGGAGGTGATCTCAGGTAGGGACCTTCCTTGGGTGGGTTCATACAGTGTTGCAGGACACAGATAAGAGTTGACATCTGTCTTTGACCCATCCGAGCAAAAACACACAAGTGAACACACATTTAGCAACTTAGAGTGAGCACACATGCCTGGAGAAGTAAGCAGTGAGAGTTAAATGCCATGCATAAGGGCCCAGCAATGGTATCTTGCCAAATCTGGCTGTAAAACCCATAACTTTATCATCTGTGGCCTGGTGCTTTAAACAATGAGCCACCACTGTCACTGCATCATATTGCTCAGTCACCTAGATTTAATAAATGTTAATTTAGAAATTTGTAGAATCTTAATAAAACTGTATAATGGACCTTACCTATGTGGTTCACAACTAAAAAGCCACTTTTTTAGTGTTTCTTAACCTCCTCTTACAAAAAAAAAAAAATCTTTCTTTTTTTGCTCCTCTTCCTCGTCACCACAGGCGAGAGGCTCCCCAAGCCCGACAAAGGCAAAATGCGTTTCCACAAGATCGCCAATGTGAACAAGGCCCTGGATTTCATCTGCAGCAAGGGAGTCAAGCTGGTGTCTATTGGTGCTGAGGGTGAGTTTCATGCTGCTTTTGTTTGACACAAATAGCGTTTGCTTTTTTATACACAGACATGACACATGTAATATATAGAATGCTGCATGACATCCTTGAATTAAATTCAATGATGTCATGTATTTATATTGATTCGAAACAGCATATGCAGACTTGATCAACAGAGACCACAATACACACCTTTTTTTTAAAGGTTTTACTTGTCATATTTTTACATTCAATACTAATTCTTTTGTTGTTTTTGTTTGGCAATATTAATGACAACATCCAGATAAAAGCTAAGACAAAGACAAAGTCAACTAGTAGGAACTAGTATCATGTCCTATGACTTTTGGCACATTCCACGGAAGCTGAGGAACACTGCACTAGCATGTGGGATATGTGTGTTTGCACAGACAATTCTACCCACTGTGGTAATGATTGAAAATGGTATGTGCAAATATACAAGTGACAAGAAATCACATCCACATTCCGTGCAGGAGGCAACCACAGACAGGAGATTTTAGAGTTCCTGTCTTATGACTTCCCTTGTGAAAAGGACATATACTTAAAATCATTAAAAGTATGTTCAAATTAGATAAAGAATACTAAAAGTACATGTTCTATTTAATATACTTTATGAAAATACACATTAAATATACTTTCTCTGTATTTTCATGTATTTCCATGAATGTTTAAGCAAATATATGTATTGGCATTAAATACTGCTTAAAGTGCATTTTAGTGTTTTCCAGTAGCATTTACGTGCACACAATATGTGCATCAACACAAAAAATAGTACATTTACAATATATTTCAAGTGTATTAAAAATTATTATATTTTAAAATCTTAAATCTACTTAAGTTATACAAAAAAGCACTCAAAACTCAAAAACACAACCCAATGCTTTTATGTTTTATTTCAATACAGCTTAATTACAATTGAAATATACTAAGTTGCTGTAAGTTATTTCAAAATAGTACATTTAGTATGTATGTAAGTATGCATTAATTTTATTTTTGTATGTACTTCTCCATGTTAGGTATATTTTTTGAAATATATATACTTAAATGCACTTTTATTTTGCAAGGGTTTCTCTTTATTATCTGGATTTAGCCATTAATAGAGCCTCAACTTCTGATATAAAATAACACCAAAAAGCTATTATGAAATATATTAAAACATGACAAATGATTCCTAACTTAAAAAATATATAGTCTGCATAAGCTGATTTGATTCAAAATAAATGTGTGATATCTTGTCCCAGCATACTCTGGATCTGGTTATTTTGCTCAGTTGTCTCTTTTCTATATATCTCCATGCAGAGATTGTGGATGGTAATGTGAAGATGACCCTTGGAATGATCTGGACCATCATCCTGCGTTTCGCTATCCAGGACATCTCTGTAGAAGGTGAAACGCCTGACCTTCAGCCTGAAGCCTCCTGATGGAATTTCTGCCTGTTATGATCTTAATGAATAGGTTTTTAATGATGTTTATCGTTCTTCTAATAGAGACCTCTGCTAAGGAGGGCTTGCTGCTGTGGTGTCAGAGGAAGACTGCCCCCTATAGGAATGTGAATGTACAGAATTTCCACATCAGGTGAGCGTTCCTGTCTTTAAAAGACTCTTTTGTTAATGTTACTTTCTTCTTTTGTTCATGTAGGTTTTTCTTTAATTCACCTCACTGTCCACCTCATCTGCTTTGCTCCACCTGCTCTGTTACACATGATTGCTATCTCTTCATCATCTTTTGGTTAAGCTCCATCCTCTTACCCTTTTTTTCTGCTCTCTCTCCCCCTTTCACACCTTCCCACCATCTGTGTCTCAGTTGGAAGGATGGCCTGGCTCTGTGTGCCCTCATCCACAGACACAGACCTGACCTCATTGACTACTCCAAACTGCGCAAGGTGCTCCCCTCTCTCTTTCACGCTCTTTTACATTTTCTCTCTCACTGTTGCTCTTTTTTTTGCTCTTGTCTCTCATGCTCATGTTTTTTTTTTTTTGTTACTTGCTTGTTTAATCATTGTCTTGCAAAAACGGCCGATATTAATATTAATTTTCCACCTGTTTTCTTTCTAAAATGCATTAAAATATGACTTGATATTAAATTAGGCCTGTCATTACCAACATTACATTATCTCATTATCTCCTCGTTCACATTATAGACATAACCTCAATCATTCTTTCTGACCTGATATTACTCATTTTGTTGATTGTAATTGCATTATTATGCTATTATTTTATCATTATATAATTGGCATTAAATGTTTACAAAACATATTTCATAAAAAGTAATCAGGACACGGTTAAGTGCATTATTATACTGTTACATTGTCATAATATTAGACCCATAAAATGGTCTTAAAATGACAAAGATATTGTGTATCAAATATTCTGAGACACAATATCGCCCAAAAACAGTTATTCTGTCAGGCCTACACTGAATACAATAAATCAACTGTGCCTTAAAATGAATGTTATCAGAAACAAGTCTGAACTGGCAGAGTATGGGGGCGTGTCACTACACTTCTGTAAAGCCCGCATTATTGCAGAAACATTGGGATCTTAGAACAACATATGCAGCCAGCATTTTCTGGAGATGTTCATGTGTTTTTCAACACAGTGATGCAAAAGCACATGCTGCACACATTACAAAAACATGACTGTGGAGGAAGTGGGTATTGGTATTGAACTGGTCCTCTTTTAGAAATATGAGGAGAATTGTCAAGTGAAAAATCATGCTTGCATATAAAGTGGGATAAAATAACACCTAAAACACTTTTAAAAAGTCTTTTAAATAGAGATGGATGGATGGATGGATACATACATACATACATACATACATACTTTATCGATCCCAAAGGGAAATTCTGGACAACCAGTAGCAGCAGGTATACATAGTACACAGAAGTTACAAAAGAAGGATAAGATATAATAATACAGATAAAAAACAATAAAGAGTCTTTAGTGTCTGTGTAATGGAAGTAGTGCAGTTACACACAACAAAACAACAATATACACATCAGCCATACAGAAAGTGCAAGTATGTAGTTATATAATAATTTATCAGTGCAAATTTGTAGAGATGTAATTACCTAACAAAAAAAAATTTCCAACTTTTTCAAATGAGCTGTAGGCCTTAAATGCAGGAATAATGTAGAAAAATATATAAAATAAAGAAAAAAATGACATCTTGTGTTAAAAAAAGTAAAAGTCAATACTGAAATAAAAGTAAAAATATATATAATTATTATTTATTTATTTATTTATTTTTTATTAAGTTACTAATGTTTTCTTTTTCATTTCTCTAACTTTTCCTGAGCAAATGTTTTATTCCTAGTTGTCATATTTTGTTAATAATTATGTATTGGCTTTGGCAGATAAATACACAAAAAATGTCATATTTTATATAACAGCATCAACTCATAGTTTATGTATCAGTATACCTTTGTTCCTGTGATTTGGTCACTTTTATTCAGATTAACAAAACCACAACATTTGTTTCTGGTAATACAGTTTTAGATTGTATGTGTTGGTTGTATTTTTTCCATTGCCATTCCCTTCAATCCTACCCATTCTGTATGATTTCTAATTCATCTTCCTTTGCTGTCTTCACAGGATGACCCTATTGGCAACCTTAACACTGCCTTTGAAGTGGCTGAAAAATTCCTAGATATCCCCAAGATGCTTGACGCAGATGGTGGGTACCTTACACTCAGGAACAGGAGCCAGATTGGGGAGTGATTTTAGATACTATTTCTTATATTTTCATGGCATGACTCACTTTTTTTTTTTTTCGTTTGCAGACATTGTGAACACACCAAAGCCCGATGAGAAAGCTATTATGACTTATGTGTCCTGCTTCTACCACGCTTTCGCTGGTGCAGAGCAGGTATGGAGAACATTTATAGACGTTAAGTGCATACAGGTTGTGTGTTCAGTACAGTTCTAATGCTTATGTTCTTCTGCAGGCTGAGACAGCAGCTAACAGGATCTGCAAAGTTCTTGCTGTGAACCAAGAGAATGAGAAGCTGATGGAAGAGTATGAGAAACTGGCCAGTGAGGTACAGTCACATCATGCACTCGTTAAGACTGACTACACAGGGCTTTTGGATCAGAAGCATAGAAGAAATACTTTTAGTTGCCTAATGAACATTTTAATAAATTGAGAGTTTTTTTAAATTATCTTTATCATACCGTGTAAATTTGCTTAATAACAATAATATAAAAAATAAATAAATAAACTTAAAAAAGAAAACAATCAATCATTATTTAAGAAATTATTAGATTAATCTTTAATAAAAATAAACATTAGCTGGAAAAATCTTCACTTCATAAACGTTCAACTTCCATAAACATCTATTAATAAATTGTTACAGGTTTTAACAACAGCAAATATTAATTCAACCATAAAACAATTCCATTAGGCGAAGTACAATTACAAGTCCAATTCTAACAAGAAGAAGAAGAAATACTGTTAAACCGATATATTGTTTAAACAGCTATAATATCCTAATAAAAATGTTGCAATCTTTTTGAAAGATATATTTTATGATTTTATCATAACATCCAAATGATAAGAATAGAAATTCGATATAATGAACAATCCGAACCGGCAAGAAATATTGCCCTAAAATAATGTCACAATAATATTTTTTATTATTTTTGGCAATTTGACAAAACACTGAAAAACATTTTTATTAATTTAGAAAGTATTCTAATGCAACAAAATAGATGTTAATATATAATTGGTAAAGCATAGTATATGTTTTAAATATTCATTAGAAATTCCTAAAGAATTCTTTAAATGTTTGCCTATTTTGTAACAGTACTTTACCAACACTCTGATTTTGTATAAAATAATAATAACATAACAAAAATCTAATATAATACTAATACTATTCAGTGTCTACCCAAACATTAACAATTAGTACCTTTAAATATGTAAGTAAATAACAAAACAATTAGAAATTAAACTGTTCGCAAGACATACTATAAGCACAATATGTATTTTCCTTTTTATTTTTTCACAAACTATTACCAAACAGGAGCACAGCTTAGTGAGAACAAGTCAGTTCAATTATGTGTCTTCTTGCTTAATATAAATGAATAACTGCAGCCACAACGGTCCTTTTCAGACACAAAAGAACCCCAGGTCTGCGTCGGTCACTGTTTCTAGAACTATATGTCCAAACTAAAATATTCTATAATATCTTTTTTTTTTACTTAAGTTACTAATCGAACTAATGAAACCAAATCATGTAATGACATATAACGCTTCACAGCTGCTGGAGTGGATCAGGAGGACCATCCCCTGGCTGGAGAACCGTGTGGCAGAGCAGACAATGCCAGCCATGCAGCAGAAACTGGAGGACTTCAGGGATTACCGCCGCGTGCACAAGCCACCCAAGGTCCAGGAGAAGTGCCAGCTGGAAATCAACTTCAACACCCTGCAGACCAAACTGAGGCTCAGCAACAGGCCTGCCTTCATGCCCTCTGAGGGCAAGATGGTCTCGGTATGTGTTGTGCGATTCTGCGAAACTTACTGACACTAAGTGTCCAATTAAATAGTGGAATACTGTATTAACATGCAACATGCAAACATGAAATCAAAAGAGAACATAAAGCACACAAGATACATAAATATAATATAATAAAACATTTCTTAATATCTTATTCATATAGCTAATGAATAAAAAAATACTTTCTAGAAGGTTAGATGACACTCTCTTCCTCATCACTTCCATTGTGATGTTGGGATCTGGCACTTTCCTCCAAGTGCGCTGGATGCTTAGTGATGCTGCATTAGCAGCAGTTTGAAAAGAGGCGTGGCTTGTTTCACATGTATCAGAGGAGGCATGTGCTTGTACTTACCCTCCTTGTGTCAGGATCTCTGCAAGTAATAAGTGGAGTCCTAGTGAGTGTGTGTGTTTATTGGCAAAGCTAAACGCCTGACAATTGTATATATAAAAAAAAAAAACATTTCTATATCAACACCCAGTTACAGTATTGCTTTGCCCCAGTGTAAGCACTAAACTACAATGGCAGCTATATGGTTATTGGGCTAAACCACCCAATATTATGGCAATTTTAATTGATACATTCCCCATAATGCTCCAGCAAAGGAAGGCTTTTTGCTTTTTTTTCTATTTGAGCACAATTCTGGAGGGTTTATACACATCAAATCCTCATTCATTAAGCATGGTTCCAACCGTGTGTGTGTGTGTGTGTGTGTGTGCATTTGCACATCTGTATCAGCAAAGGGTGCTTTTTTCTTTTTTTCCCCACATTTTTTCCTCAATTTTACATGGCCAATTACCCAACCCATTTATTAGGACTCCCCTTATCACTAGTAATGCCCTCAACACCAAGTGGGTGAAGACTAGCACATGCCTCCTCCGACACATGTGAAGTCAGCCAACCCCTTCTTATCAAACTGATGCATCATTGCTTAGTAGCATCACAGCGTGCTTGGAGGAAAGCGCAGCGTCTCCATTCCAATACATCAGCTCACAGACACCCAATGCTGATCGACATCACCCTAGGAGTGATGTAGGGAGAGAGCGCCATCTACCCACCCAGAGAGAGCAAGGCCAATTGTGCTCTCTCAGGGCTCCGGTAGCTGATGGCAAGCTACATAAACAGGATTCAACCCGACGGTCTTCAGACCATAGTGGCAGCGCTTAGCCTGCTGGACCACTCAGAGACCCCTAAAGGGTGCAACTTAAGGTAGCTTAATGCATTCCTTTGAAGGTGTATCCACAAACATTTGGACATATAGTGTGGCAGTAAAGGGACGTTGAGACAATTTTACAGAAAAGGTACACAAACCTTTGCATGGTATAACTATGTTAAAATAATAAAGCAAATTCTAATCTATTTTAATGCTCTTAGCTCAACAAAACTAAATGTTTTTTAATATGTAATGCACTGCACCCCCCGCCCCTTTACAGGACATTGCCAATGCCTGGAAAGGTCTGGAGCAGGTGGAGAAAGGCTATGAGGAGTGGCTGCTGACAGAGATCCGCCGTCTGGAGAGACTGGAACATCTTGCTGAGAAGTTCAAGCAGAAGTGTACCCTGCACGAGTCATGGACTGCAGGTACCAAGCAACTAATCTCTGAGAGAGACTACAGGTGTAGACACAGTGTTAAAACAGAACACAGATACGTGATGATAGCCCTGGTCTCAGAGGGGTTTAAGTTCAATCATTTTTGGGATTTACAGTAGTGAAGTAGGAGGAGAAAAGAGTTGGTGATGTGTGTCGTGGAGGGAAAAATTCAAGCGTCATGGTTTGTGGCCATTGCATCTCAGGACCAAGTGAGAACAAGGTGGGCCTTGATTGAAGGCCACAGCATGTTCTCACTATAAGTTTGATTTTTATATTTAATTACAAAAGCTGTAGCTTAATTTCTAACAAACAGTAGGTAATAGAACCATAAAGTCCATGTTTTCTGCAGATGGTGCTTCTGGCAGTTATGATGAAAGATAGATAGAAATACTTCTCAAAATATCCAAAAGGAATTTTGGTAAGGCAGCATTATGGTAGCGATAAATACATCAATCAAGTGTAACAAGTCAAGTCAAGAGGCTTTTATTGTCATTACATCTGAGTACAAGTACACAGTGCAACGAAATGACCTTCCTCCAGAACCATGGTGCAACATGGAACAACAGTACAATAGACAACAAAGTGCAAGCGTGCAACAAATGTGCAACATAGAACTATGACACTACAATAAATACAGCAGATGAGACAATATAGTGCAGACAGGACAGTGCAGAACCGATGTGATACAAATGTGAGGAAATGTGAGGATAAGGTGCAGAGATATGTAACATACTGTAACATATAGGTCATACATGATGAAAACAGTTGCAGTTGCTGAGGTAGATAATATACAGTACTAATAGGGTGGTGGATCATTCTCAGCACTGCAGAGACATTGACATGGTGGTGGTTTGTTAGTGTTTTGTTGGTATAAGTGGATCAGACACAGCAGTGAGGATTTTCTACATTATCTCCTCCTTTTCCTTCTCCTTTTTACTCTCCATAGAGAAAAACAGAAACAACACTGTCTTTAGAATGCATAAGCAATGCTCAACGTAGAGTATATCTAGAGCCTATCACACTTTAAGGTTTTTCCTAATCCTAATTTAGCATATTTTAGCATATCTAGATATATTTCTAGATAGAGAAATATTCATTATTTAAAAGCAAAAAACATAATTTTGAGTTATGTTTCATTTTAGTGTTTGCAAAACTTCACACATTCCTTCTTTCTACTTTAAAACATCCTCATACTTTGTTTTATTGTGTTAAACGCAGGCAAAGAGCAGCTGCTGTCCCTGAAAGACTACGAGTCAGCCTCTCTGATGGAGATCCGTGCTCTGATGAGGAAGCACGAGGCCTTTGAGAGTGACCTGGCTGCCCACCAGGACAGAGTTGAGCAGATTGCTGCGATTGCACAGGAGCTTAAGTAAGGAAGAGCTACTGCTTGGTCACCTCAGCCTGATTTTTGGAGAACAATTGTCATCATAGAGATTCTGTAGAAATACTGACGGTAACGACTGTCATCTTTGTTTCCTAGTGAGCTGGATTATCATGATGCAGCCACCATCAATGCCCGCTGCCAGGGTATTTGTGACGAGTGGGACAATCTGGGCACCCTGACCCAGAAGAGGAGAGACTCACTGGAGGTATGTATCTGTGCAGAGCTACAACATCTAGCTAGATGTTGAAAAAAACTAACACAAGGACTCACATTTTGTGATTTTATAATGTTTGTTTTATACCATTGTGTCCTCTCAGCGTGTGGAGAAGCTTTGGGAGACCATTGACCAGTTGTTCCTGGAGTTTGCCAAGAGGGCAGCACCCTTCAACAACTGGATGGATGGAGCCATGGAGGATCTGCAGGATATGTTCATTGTACACAGCATTGAGGAGATTCAGGTGTGTGAACAAATAAGCATTTAAGCAACGGTGTCTAAAAAATTAGGATAACTCTTGTGGGATAAAAGCACACTATCATATGTAAAAAATCAGATTAAAAGTTAACTTTTTGTGCAATCAGAAAAAAGGAACTAGCAACAAGAGGACAACAACTTTTATCTAAACCCTGTCTGACACCAGTCTTAATGTGTAAACCAATAATTACAAATTGATACTGTTTTTGAAATATGTAAAACAAAAGGTCAGAAAATTTTATATAGCTCTGGAAAAAATAAGAGACCATCTGAAAATTATGAGTTTCTTTGATTTTACCAAATTGAAAACCTCTGGAATATAATCAAGAGGATGGATGATTATATCCATGGATGATCACAAGCCATCAAACCAAGCTGAACTGCTTGAATTTTTGCACCAGGAGTGGCATAAAGTTTTTCAAAAGCAGTGTGTAAGACTGGTGGAGGAGAACAAGGAGCCAAGATGCATGAAAACTGTAATTAAAAATTATTGTCCACCAAATATTGATTTCGGAACTCTTATAACTTTATAAATATGAACTTGTTTTCTTTGCATTATTTGAGGTCTGAAAGCTCTGCATCTCTTTTTTGTTATTTCAGCCATTTCCCATTTTCTGCAAATAAATGCTCTGAATGACAATATTATTATTTGGAATTTGGGAGAAATGTTGTTTGTAGTTTATAGAATAAAACAGTAATGTTTGTTTTACTCAAACATATACCTATAAATATAAAAATAAGAGAAACAGATTCAGAAACTGAAGTGGTCAATTTCTTTTCCAGAGCTGAATATAAAAAAGTCAGAATATTGCTAAATCCAAGCTTTGAAAAGGTATTTTTCAGATAAACAAACTGTCCAGTAATACAATGTACCATTTAATAAGTGTCATTCTTGTTGCCTCACATACAGAATATACATAATGGACTCTATACTTTCAGATGGTTACATTACATTAATTAATGTGTGCCAAAGTGTGCTGATATTTAGTCCCAGTGTGCAGAGCAGTAAGGAATGGTAAATAATGTAATTTTTTTAGCAATAGAATAAATTATAATCAAATTATTTAGTGTATACATACACAGTATCCTAACAATTTTAAAAAATCAAAACATTTCGATAAAAAATGCACAAATACATTAAGATAGCAATATTCTCTGAGCATTTACTCATCAAATGATGACATTTTTGTGATGTTGTAAAGGTCAGAGTACCAGCTTTACAATAAAAGCTCTTTAAAAAAATATTTATTTTTAAATGTGGAAGATGTGGGAGTGTGAAGAGCTGTTTTAAAGTTGAAAGAATTTTCACATTAAGGTTCTATACCAGTTAAGCCAGTGCCATAACTGTACATCCAAGTAAAGAACCATTTAGGAACCATTATTAAGTGTGCGTTTGCCCTTTTCTCCTTCACAGAGTTTGATCACAGCCCATGACCAGTTCAAGGCCACGCTGCCTGAGGCTGATAAGGAGCGAATGGCCACGATGGGCATCCAGAATGAGATCCTGAAGATTGCTCAGACTTATGGGATCAAACTGACGGGCGAGAACCCTTACACTGTCATCTCCCCACAGGACATTAGCAACAAGTGGGAGGCCGTGAGTCTGATGGTTTTCTGTTCTTTGCAAAAATGAAATCTCTGGTTTTCACAGCTTAAGCTAGATATTAAGCTGTATATCCTGTATATCCTGTAACAGGTGAAGCAGCTCGTCCCAATGCGTGACCAGATGCTGCAGGAGGAGGTAGCCAGGCAGCAGTCTAACGAGAGGCTGAGACGTCAATTCGCTGCCCAGGCCAATATTATCGGGCCCTGGATTCAGACCAAGATGGAGGTACTGTAGAACGGGCTCAGAATAACAGTGCAGTGTTGACTATTTATTGCTTTATGTACTAGTTTTAACCAAGGATGTAATAATTACCGGATATCCTTAGTGATTTTAGTCCAAACTAAATGCACCATATTAGTAATTTTTCCCTTAAGACTTAAGACTTTGCTTGACATGTTTATTCTTAAATCTGAATCCAGGAGATTAGCCATGTGTCCATTGACATTGCTGGCTCACTAGAGGAACAGATGGGCAATCTGAAGCAGTATGAACAGAACATCATCAACTACAAATCCAACATTGACAAGCTGGAGGGAGATCACCAACTCAGTCAGGAGGGTCTCATCTTTGACAACAAACACACCAACTACACTATGGAGGTACATCATTTAATTACCTTCATACAATTTGAGTTTAATCAAGTTCCCTTTTGTTCTATCTCAGTCCATATGTATGCATATTCATTTGTTTGTATTGTGTTGTGTTGTGCAGCACGTCCGTGTGGGCTGGGAGCAACTGCTCACCACCATCGCTCGCACCATCAACGAGGTGGAGAACCAGATCCTGACCCGCGACGCCAAGGGCATCAGCCAGGAGCAGCTCAACGAGTTCAGAGCCTCCTTCAACCACTTCGACAGGGTAAGGAGGGAGGATGGGCAGACTCATGATACTTTATTCAGCATTCAGTGTGTTCTTATGCAGCTTCTAGATGTTCTAGATTTAACTGATACAATTTCTCTCTTGAATTCACAGAAGAGGAATGGCATGATGGACCCAGATGATTTCCGTGCTTGTCTCATTTCTATGGGCTATGATCTGGTGAGTGTTGGGCCAGGTACCAAACACACTACTGTACTATTGTATAACACGATTACAAATGATCCCCATATTCTAATGTACACTGACAATGCCACATGTCATGGGAAAGGAACTAGTGTTGTGTCCCATGACTTTTTAGGGCTGTGTGCCATTATAGCTAAAGACTCCTGCACCGAATGTAGATGAGTTTTCTATGAGTCATTTGCCTGTTTGCATGAACAGTTCTATCCAGATAATGCTGTTTACAATTATTACCACCCACTGTAGGTGACAATGCCATTTATGATATACAGCTCTGGAAAACAATTAAGAGACATTTCTCCCAAATTCCAAATAAAAATATTGTCATTTAGAGCATTTATTTGCAGAAAATGAGAAATGGCTAAAATAACAAAAAAAGATGCAGAGCTTTCAGACCCCAAATAAATGCAAAGAAAAAAAGTTCATATTTATACAATTGTAAGAGTTCAGAAATCAATATTTAGTGGAATAGTCCTGGTTTTAATCACAGTTTTTATTCATCTTGGCATGTTCTCCTCCACCAGTCTTACACACTGCTTTTGGATAAATTTATGCCACTCCTGGTGCAAAAAAATTAAGCAGTTCTGCTTGGTTTTGATGGTTTGTGATCATCCATCTTCCTCTAGATTATATTCCAGAGGTTTAAATCAATAAATATAAATAAAATCAAAGAAACTCATCATTTTTAAGTGGTCTCTTAATTTTTCCAGAGCTGTATTTCTGGTACATATGTTACACTGTGGATTGGAGAATGTTAAATCCCCCCTATCTATTTGGGACTCATTATTTGGTCTCGCCAAAACTCTGATAAGTACTGTATTTCCTTGCCAGTGTTCAACCCCAGATTAGATTAAAGTTTACACTGTATAAGCAACAGAAAGTCATAGTCAAGATACATGTGCCCCATCACCTTTTCTATTGGTTCATAAGTCAATTCTTCCACTGTTTCAGATTTTGTGATGGTGTATATTTTTACTTGGATATTCCTAGGCCTTATAGTCACTAAAATGGCTTGGGCAAATTAGTTCTTGTACTGTATTATAAATGTATTGTGTTTTTTTAAAAATGTCTCACTCAGGGTGAAGTGGAATTTGCACGCATTATGACCCTGGTGGACGCAAACAACACAGGAGTTGTCACCTTCCAGGCTTTCATTGACTTCATGACCAGAGAGACAGCTGAGACAGACACTGCTGAACAGGTCATGGCATCCTTCAAGATCTTGGCATCTGATAAGGTGAGCCTTCTATACATAAAAAAGCCCAATGTCCAATGACTTTTGCCATGTCCCATGGAAGCTAAAGAAGATATGCATGTGGGGCCTCCTGCATTGAATGTGGCTGTGATTTCTGTCAGAGACACTCTTCCGTTTACACAGACAGTACGGGCCAGATGCCGCATTCCCAAGTTGTTGTTTGAAGTAACACTTCATGGTCAGTTTACATTCATTTAAAGGACCAACTGGCATCCTAACTGGTTGAACAAATGTTTAATTAGCATTAATTCTGGCAACCAGGCAAGCCTAGGAAGTGTTGCAATCTGGTAGAGACACTTCTGGGGAACCCTTGCTGTGTGTGGGTGAGCATTATCCTGCTGAAACGTTCCAGTTGAAAGCCCTGCAATAAGTGGCAACACCTGTGCCTGCAGGATGTCCTGCACATGTCACTGAGCTGTTAGTCAGTCACCCCTAGTAGCGATATAAGGGACAAGTTGTATGTGAAAGGTCCTCAGATTTATCACACCAGAAACTGGGACAGTGTGTCTTTTCTTAGCAAAGAATTGCATTTGCATGACATGTCTTTTAGTGGTTAAATTCAAATTATACTCCCCATCGCAGCAAGGGCTTTAAATCCTAAAGTTCTAAAATATTTATGATGACACAAGGGCAAAGCTTGTTTGAATATTTAACTGTTTGACCTCATCTACCCATCTTTTCTGTTTTTTCAGACATACATCACAGTGGAGGAGCTGAGACGGGAGCTGCCTCCTGAGCAGGCCGAGTACTGCATCAGCCGCATGACCCGATTCGTCGGAGTCAATGCTCCCGCAGATGCCCTGGACTACATCTCATTCTCCAGTGCCCTGTATGGAGAGAGTGACTTGTAGATCAACCTTTCACACACATACACACACCCACCCACACACACACTTATGCATACAAACACCCACCAATATAGTGGCACCCTTTATGTTTCCAACCAAGGAAGCCCAAAAGGTCTATCTCCAAAAATATTAAGAGGCATATTGGAATGGCTTTGCTGCAGTGCCCTGAGGAGCAGTATTAGTTTGATGTATCTGGTTCTGAATTGACATCCAATTGCTAATGGATGAGAAACAAAGCAACCAAGACGACTATGTTTAAAATCAATGTCATATTTTAATGCAGTATGGTATTGTCAGTTTAAGCCTTCTGTTCCTCATTTTGTCACCCTTTGGAGAAAAGTCAATTAAATAAACTATTTATGAATCTTATCTTGTGTCACTTTATTCGTTAACCTTTTTTTTAAATTATTTTACTTTGTTCCATTGTTCAGGAGATGTTTAAGTTTCCCAGTCCTACTCTGGGTGTCATATATCTGGGCGTTCTCTGTTTTGAGTGAATGCATGACCAGACTTTGAAACTGAGTGAAAAAACAAATACATTTATTTGTAAAATTTCAAAAAAGTTTTCTTCAACCAAACAGATACAATACAGTGCAATAAAATGAGAAAAATACAGAGTAGCTGCCTTATCACTGTTGTAAATAAGAAAATGGGACAGTGACTTTTCAACAGATGTTTGGTGTTCTTTAAGTTGAGTCAACTGAACACATACATATTAAAAATGACCCAACTTTTATTTGCAAACCATGCTGTCTGCCATAATGACCTTTAATAGGGGACCACCACAAATACATAATCTCTGCAGATGCAGTCTGCCTTAATCCTAATCAATACAAATACAGTCACTGAGAATTGTGCGTGTTATCTTTTTAAAAAAACATGCACTATAACTAAATAAATTAACCATTATCCAAAGTGGTCTGAAGTAATATGTACTGTTTGATTACTATTGAGAATTACTTAGACCACTCTACACAGGAGAGAGGAACCAGGTGTTCAAAGCTTTTAATTTATCTATAAGCTATTCTGTATCTTAAAACCCATTTAAAAAAAATCAGTTTACAATAAATAAATAGGAAACTCTTAAAACATAGAAATATATAAAGTACAAAAGTATAAAAAGGCAGTTAGCAATAAACTTTTTATATATAAAAGGTACTCAATAATTTAAAAATTTAAACATAAAAATCCCTTATAGTTAGAGCAAGCCCTTATCAGTTACAGTTACAGTTAGATCCCTTATTTAGGTTTTTTAAATTGTTTTTTGTCTGTCTGTATTTGTTATCTGTACAGAAGTTCAGTAGTTTACTATAGGCACTGCCAATTGTGCCAGGCTTTACTGCAAGGCATGTCTCCAAAAAAGTGGGGGGAGACTGGAATTAAATGAAAATGTAAGAATGAGTTCGAATCTACACCAAAGAGAGGAGGTGACAGGGTTTGAGAAAAAAGGTAATAAAGTCATAGCGAGTAAGTGCTAAAAGCGATGAGTCAGGCTGGGGTGCCACCAGTGACACCTATAAAAGCATTTTCAGCACAAATGAGAGTGCAGCTCCGAGGGACAGCCCCAAAGCCAGGAAGAAGGTCATCAGAGCCCCAGCTGTCTCTGCATCTTTAGACCTCACCAACCTAGAGAGCAAAAATGAATGAAGGTATGCATATGTGCAGCATCTACAGTCCACAATTCATGTTTATACAATATATTGTAACAAATTAATATAAATAATGACAGATTTTTGAAAAGAATGCTAGTTTAAGACTTTTTTGTGACAATGAGCACAAATATACTGTATACTTACTGTGGTGCATAGGACATGCAGAGACAGGCAAGGTACCCATTTGTCATAGCAAACAACGACATGAGAAGTATATAGGCAAATTCATGCTGGAAAACTACTGGCAGGTATGTGCGAGCTGGAATGTTGCACAGCATGAGCGCAGGGATGAAGATCACTCGAGCCACCACAAAGATCGGGAACAGACAGCTTTCTTTAGAGGGCTAGGAGGACAAATACCAAGACTTTGTGTCAAATTTTGTAGATTTTTTTTAAAGGTACAAACCAAAACCAGTGGATAGAAATGAATTTACAAACTACACAGAATGTAAAAAAAAAAAAAAAGAAATATATTCATTAATCAAAT
This sequence comes from Astyanax mexicanus, assembly GCF_023375975.1. Lineage (NCBI taxonomy): Eukaryota > Metazoa > Chordata > Actinopteri > Characiformes > Acestrorhamphidae > Astyanax > Astyanax mexicanus. Next base: position 16,419,175 of record NC_064424.1, read on the forward strand.
ACTCAACACTTACAAACTGGACAACTGAGGTGACACTTCGTCCAACCCAGTCCATTACATTGAAGACCAGAAAACAGCACAGGGCAGTGAAAATATCAGCTGAAAGAGTGAAAAAGAAGAAAGAAGATTTTTAATTCATGATCTCTTCTTGTGCTGTTTTTATGCAATATAATAAAGTGTGTGTTGTATAGTGCAATGAAAACCCACCCCATGTCCCAGTGAACAGGGCAGCTGGTTGCACTAGCACAGTGATCGCTGGGAAAACCGACAGCGTGACCATGAACACACACGTCACACACAAGGCCATAACCCAAATCTAAAAAATAAATAAATAAATATATAAATAACACAGGAATAATGAAGAATATCACGTGTGATGGAAGCTACGTGGCAGATCTTACATATACAGAACACACCAGATCCTGAACATTACAATACATATATATATATATATAAACATATTTTACAAAACCTTTTTTAAGACTGACAGCACAGGTAATTTCTCTTCATACTGCTCTTCCCGCTTCTCTTCTATATCAGTAGTCTTGAAGCCTTTAGATTCAGGGCCAGTTAACAGGCTCTGTCCATTGGACTCTGGATAGTAGGCAGGCTCACTGAGTTTGACTTTCACCAAGGTGACACTCTCTGCAGCAAATAGACAAAAACAGGAAAAAAAACTGTTTTACAGGGTTTTATATGCTGTACAATTATTTCTTATGTACCCACTTTCCTTCAAATTAAGAAGGCCAATTACCCAATCCCATCTCACATGAACCTACCCAATCCTTAGTAACACTAGGAGGGTGAAGACTCGCACATGCAAGAAACTGATCCAATAAATATAAAGCCAGCGCACTCAGAGAAAAGCAAAGCTCTCCAGATTCAATTTATCAGTCAACAGACACATGTGCTGACCAACTTCACATAATGACATATGTGGGGAGAGGAATAGAGCTATCTATCCACCCCTGAGAGAGAGCAAGGCCAATTGTGCTCTCTCAGAGTCCGGCTGCTGATGGATTCGGATTCAGACTGGCGAACCTTGGGATCATAGTGACAGTGCCTTAGTCCACTTTTTTTTTACCAATCAGCCATACAGCTCACATTCCATTAGCAGCCATAGTTACCTACTGAACATAAGCAAGTTAAACGGGCCATTAGGGGTGTGCCATATCGTATCGTGTGCAATAATATCGCCAACATTTTTTAATATCGTGAACGATAATATACCCTGAAATATCGTACCATATCATGATAGCAAAAGAAAAATTCACACATCATGGCATTCTGGATCTGGATTGACTTCTGTTACAAATCTGATAAAATTCTTATATATTTTTTTTTATATCTCAGTTAGGAGTGTGCCAGCTCATATCGTATTCAGTAATAAATTTAATTTTCACTTTGTTACAGTAGTGTATTCTTGATTTCTTTTTTTAATTCAGTGTTTTATCATATCGTCAAGAGTATCGTTATCACGAAAATACCATGAAATATCGTGATATTATTTTAGGGGCACATCGCCCACCCCTACAGGCCATTCATCACCTGATTTTCTTTGTATTCTTTTTGGGTGTCATCAGTGTGTCATTCATTCAAAGTTTCCCAGGCTATATAATGAATGATTTCTTTAAATTACCTGTTCGGTTACTAGGTCCATCTTCTAAATAAAGACGAGCAAATTTCTGAAACATAGAGAAATACATGTTTGGTTAAGTTTGCAAATCTTACATTACATTTTAAGCAATACATTTTTTAGGATGTAATAACCACCCTATTACCATATTATTTCATGTTAACAATGTGCTATCCCTTTTAAATTCATGGGCTTAACTGTGTAAAAAAAATCTGTGTAAATGTAAAAATTAAAAGTGTATTTACCAGGTGAGGAAGAAATAAGTAACAGCACAGTGCGAGTAAAGTGGCCACACAAGGAGTCAAAAAGTAGCCCAGAGCAGCATTCTCATTGTCTGCTTTAGCTAGAAATAAAAGAAACACAGAGGTTTCAGAGAAACACAGCTCAATGCAACTCAGTTTTGGTTCTGCAGGTGAGATTTGAAGGAACTTACATATCTTTGAGATCAACATAGCCACAGCAGAGAAGATACCGGCCACAGCCTGGCCACTCATAAAAAAGGAGCTATACTTCTGAGGGAGCTTCCCAACCAGACCAAACAGACTGCCCTGCAGCACTGCACTAAACACTAGCAAGAGAGAGAATGATGACTACAATGGTTACAGTGCTCATGTTATTACCAGTTACTCTACAGACATTCTAAAACATTGTAACACATTAGTATTGATAGTACAGTTAATATACTATAACCTTGTAAAAATTCAGGTACCACTAGTACAGTGACATGCTAGTAGAATTCACATTTTAGTACTGTTAGCACAATTACTATACTATAACCTTTTACATGCTAGTACAAACACAGTACTGTAACACTGTATACACATTCTAGTAATGTTAGGAATTACTATACCACAAACAATAACATGCTATGACTGCTAGTACAATTACCACGTTATAACACTAATAAAATGCTACAACTACGAGTCCAGCTGCCATAGCATTATGAATATGCAAATATTGCTAGTACAATTATAATGCCTTTACATTCTACATTCTATATATGAATAAGGCTAGCACATTTTTGTTGCACAATATGTTCTATCATGGTTAGCATATGCATTATTAATTATTAAAAACATTTATTATAATACAATATTACCAACAGTAAAAAACTCGTATTTTGGATTATGTCCGATCATAAAATTGGTGGACGTACTGTTCATGAACCAAATGGTTGTCATGGTGATGTTGTAGAAAATGTCTTGTTCCATCGTCACCTTTACCAAAGCTGCAGTGAGGATGAAGAGCAGTAATATAAAGACCATGCTGCCCATTATCCGTATCCTCTCCGCAATACTGGAAAGCAATGATAAACACAACTCAGGTCAGTACAATTCCCCAAATTCCATTACATTTTGTATACAAAGTTCCAGATACTCACTGCTGGTAGAGAAAAGAGTTCAGGAGGGTGAACATCAGCAAAGGTAGCTGAGAAATCAGCGCACACATGTTGTTGAACATGTATTTATCAGTCTGGCCAGGTTGAGAGACATTGCCCACTGTTGTTGTGTTTAGCCGGTCATTAAAATACTGTAAAATACAAACAAAAAAAACAGATGTTATAGTGAGGAAAACAGCAAATGGCATAATGCACTGCTACTGAAAGTGTCCAACGTGTCCTAGTTTACTTACATCAAAGGCAGTCACAAAGAAATTCCACGGAAGAAGCGTTTCCATTCCCAGAATGAACAGGATGATGGCCACAAGGCCTCTGTCAGAAAAGAAGGTCAGAGTTTCTAACTAATAGTGTAGTAAATAACTTTCCATGAGGCCAAAATAGTTAACATATTCTACCAGCATGATTAATAAGCTGTCTACTTACCGATCATCTGATGCACATTTCATCTTGCTCTTCTGTCTAAAAACAAGGACACAAAGAAATCATATATATTTTTTAGGATAAAAACTAAATTCTGGTCAAATAAAATAAAAATAATAGGTTTTGCTCAAACTGATCAACAAAAAAAAAACAAACAAAAAAAAAACATAAATATCATGTGTTTGATGGACACTGATCATCAAAATTACAGTATGATTTAACCCCATATGTACTGTGACTCTTTTATTACACTCTAGAAATTACAATTTAGTAAATACATAAATAAATACAAATTGGTTGTTCCTAGGTTATATCAGTGCAGGAAAAAAAGCCAGAAACCTCCAGTGGTTTCACAGAGTTTAAGAGGTTAATCATAGCATAAACTCAGTTTGCCATGAATTCTGACAGCTTGTTTTGTACTTGAGATACAACAGTCAGCTCCCATTTATAGAAACCTATGAGAATGAAAAATGGCAAAGCACAATTGAAGATTTCTTTTTTCAAAAGTTCAAAAAGATGATGAAGCCTTTGTCTTCAAACCTTTAAACAGATGAAGTGCTGATCTAGAACCAGATTCCTCTCCTCCAGACCAACAGGAGGAAACATTGAGATTCCTTCAACACGTGTTTAGTACAACAAGGAAGCGCAACGAGAAAGTAAATAAAGCACATGGTTGAACGAAAGAATGAATGGGTTTACTCCTTTTACCCATTGACTTATTTATTTTACAGAATAAAATGTTTAACAATATGACTGAAATATTTAACACTGTTAAAAAGCCAGTTAGAATTGTGATTGTGAAGAATATGTGATTATTACAGAGAGTCTGTTCTATAGTCCTATATTTAATAAACCTGTTTACTGAATTATCTATAGTTTAGCATTAAAATTCCAGATAAAATAAAGCATAGAGCCTAACAAACACACACACACACACACACACGTTTTACCATCCTAACCCAGTAGCTTACCTTTAGGAGAGGTACCGCTGTGGGTTTAGTGAGATGTAACGATGTACATACGATGTACATACAGCCACACTGGTTTAAAGGTGCTGGAAACTCACTCAGCGTCACTTCCAGGATATGCCCTTTTTGTTCACACTATGTATATCTTGTGACTGATTCAGTTAAAATGTACTGTTGTACGGGGATTGGACACTCAAATTTGTTAAGATAAGGAAAAAAAAATCCGATAATGAGATCAATACAATAGGGAGCATAAAATCATATCATATGATTTTAGTTTTAGATCTTATAATAAATTTACTAATTTTGTTTGGGGGGGGGCCTTCTAAACTACACACCTTTTTAGCAGTCGCCCACAGAAATCATTTCAGACCTGAGCTCGCAATTATTTTATGTAAACTTTTATTTAAAAGTGTAATTTATAAATAAAGAGGTGAAAGTGTAAGGAATATATGGATTCGCTGATAAACAATCATAATCAGTTTAATCAATAACATGCCTATAGACGTGCAACACAAAACCTAAAGTCTGACAGTATCAGTATAATCGCGGCAAAATTCAAGCAGGAACCCGCGCTTCTGACGCCAAAAATAGACTGGAAGTGAAAGTAGCTTTTGCTGAACAGACTAACGTACTCTTAACCCTTTATGGCATTAATTGTATTATTTTTGTAAGAAAAAAAAACTCCCAGCACAATTTGTGAGTTGTTTTTTCTTTGATAACTTTTTCAAATGTGCATTGCTGCTGCTTTATTATAAAGACCCTAACAAAAGTAATCTACATAATATTACCAAATAATAAGGGAAAAAATGTTGTTTTATAGTGAGCTTACAGCAAGAATGTAGGAATATAAGCAGCTAAATACTATTATTTACATATTATTGCACATTATGACCCTTGTACTTGTACGCATTACTGCATTGGACGTAAATATGCCTTATAAGATAATATTAAAATAAAATAATTAAATGCATAAAAATAAGGTATAGAATGGTGTAGCAAACAAAGTTAACCAAAACATGGTTGCACCAAGCCATAAAGGGTTAGTTTAATTATTTGTTTAACATCTAAACACGACTATTACTTTGCTCCCAAATTTATTTGGAAATAAATTCCAACAAAAAATAAATAAGATAAAAATAAAAATGATCAGCACAGTTCTTTACATTGTAACTAAATATTAACTATAACCTTCAGCAACACCAGCATATAACTACAGAGCATGAGCGGAGAGCTGTTTTAAAGGCTAATGTGTAAGTTTATGTAGTTAACTAGGTCTATTCCATTTTTAACTAGTTAAATTAGAAAAAAGATAAATATGAATTAACCCACCTCCTAAACGCTGAACACACAGGCGCTCAGACTTCTGCCCTCACAGACTCTTGTAACTCCTCACCACCCTAGTAACGTTAACTGTTAAATGCAACAACAACAAAAAAAAAATACAAAATTTGGCGCCCATTATACGTGATTTCCTCCATGGGGGTGTTCAGAACTCTACACGCCTCGTTCTGGGCGGGTAATAATCTCACTAGCATGTCTCTGTGAAGTGAACCCCATATGATGAAATTCATCATTATTATTCACATTCTGAATAATATAAGCCGGTGTTCTGTCGAATTTTCCTACCCATCGATACATGCTTCCCAAAGGTACTGCGCATGCGCCGACCTACACAATTTAATTATTTCTCGAGTTTTATGTATAATTACTCGGGTTTAGGGGGGTTTATATGCATTAAACGACCTGGACGCACTATCATTGCACAAAAGTGTAAATGGAAACTAAAAATTACACTTATTATCATAAATAAATACAAAAGCAGTTTGTAATGAGCTATATTTACTATAACTTTGCCATGGTACAATGAATTATGCAATCCAAATCTAATAACGTACATCTACTGGAATATCACTGGGTACATGCCCTAGAATAGTGCTTCTTTTGTATTTTTACAGTTAAATATACATTGGGGCAGCACGGTTCGACAAGGTAGCAGAATTCGACAGAACACCGGTTTATGGAAACCCTACCCACTTCCTATCTCCTCAGTCACTGCTGTCAAACCAGCCCCCACAGGTCAGGGTTGCCAGTTGTGAAAAAAAAATCCAGTCCAAAGTCTAAATCCCGCCCTTCCGACGCATAAACTAGCCCAAAAATATATGTCTCTCACACGTTTGAAGCGAATGGTAAAACAAATGAGTGTACGACTTAGTATTTTGTTTATAACATATTTATTATCAGTATTGCTATGTACCTTAAAGTCATAAATAATATTGTAAAATTAGTGTTTCATTATTTCTTTTATATCCCATTCAAGACCATTTAATAGTAACACAATTAGCTGACTTTTACTTATAAGTACATATACTAATTTCTGTTCTTGCCCCTTCTCTCTCTCTCTCTCTCTCTCTCTCTCTCTCTCTCTCTCTCTCTCTCTCTCTCTCTCTCTCTCTCTCTCTCTCTCTCTCTCTCTTCCCGTTGTTCTCCTTGTTGGAGTCAGTCTTCCAAGGAACACTGAACGCGGTAATTATTTTGACAAAAAAAGCACCCCGCCACCCCTGAATTTTCACCCGCGACTGGATTTTCTAACGAGCCCAATTTGGCGGGAAAACCGCATACCTGGCAACTATATACCCCCCCCCCCCCCTGCGAACCGAGAAACACGAGGAAGTCCTCAGTGAATGGAAAAAAACTCTATTAAAATCTAACTATCTAACTAATTGTCCACGTTATTCCTTAGCAAAGTAAAACAAAAAAAGTACTCCGTATGTTTCAATTTTTCTAAAGCAAATGTCTTTTAGGCAGTAAAGATTACTAACATTAAATATTACTGCTTGTGTGTGCTGACAGGTTGGTGCACTGATTCTGAAGATACAGCCAGAGCTTTTAGTTTAAAACCTTTAAAAATAATATATTATGTACTAAAAGGTTTGATATTGCTCTGTGCTGAGTTAATAAGAGCAATTTTCAGTACATAAAGGATCAAAAATGTATAAACTATGATTTTGATCAATGGGATGGGCTGATCAACAGACACATCAGTATGGCTCAAAGTCAATTTTATGTCTGTCTGAACTCCTCCCTCTGCAACTGGATGCTGGAGCAGACCTGGGGAGTTTTATAAATGAGACCCCAAGTTTGTTCTATATGAATATAGAGCAATCTGGAGCGCCCCTTGGTGGTGTAAAAACCACGAAAAAGATTCTCAAGTGCGTCCTCCCCTCTCTATAAACTCTTTTTAGACAAAGTAAAAAACATTGCCCACACGGTGGCGCACAGTGAACGAAGAACAGAGCTAATATAGTTGTTTTTAAATATAAATAATAAATAAATAAACACTTTTATCCCAAATTCCAAAAAAAAAAAATTGTTATTTAGAGCATTTATGTGCAGAAAATGAGAAATGACTGAAATAACAAAAAAGATGCAGAGCTTTCAGACACTAAAATAATGCAAAGAAAACAAGTACATACTGATAAAGTTCTAAGAACTCGGAAATCAATATTTGGTGGAATACCATGGTTTTTAATCACAGCTTTAATGCACCTTGGCATGTTCTCCTCCACCAGTCTTACACACTGCTTTTGGTTACCTTTTGCCACTTCTGGTGCAAGTTCAGTTCAAGCAGTTCAGTTCAGTTTTTTTCCATAGCTGCATATGTATATTTCAACATTTTGACAAAAAAAAAAAAAACAGAAATGGCCATAAAACTACAAATATCTACTATTATACTACTGTTCATACATGGACAGAGACATACCTAGTACTAGAGGCCCAGACGTGAGTAAAAGTACAAGTGCTCTTTCAAAAAAGTGACTTGAGAAGTTGAACTGTTCTTTAAGCTCCACACTTAAATGGAAATACTAAAGTATTCAAGGTTCTTTTCTGCTTAAGTACCGCTACTACTTACCGCCACTCTGGCTTTAGTGATAATGTGGGTTTAAAATGATTCCTAACATTTTTATAATTGTAAAAAAAGTAACGATGCAGCACATAAAGAATGTATTAGTGTAAAAGTATTAAACTCATGGAAAATACGTACTGACATTAACATGGAAGTAGGGGAAAAATTATTCTCTAGTAGACACAGATACCACATTACAGTAGATAGTGGAGGTGGTCGAGCAATTAATCATAAGGAAAAGCTATTCTTTCTAGGATGTAATGTCCAAGCAACGTTGAGAATTTCTTTCTGTACCAACCCTGCAGGCACGTAACAGTATTAGATGTCATAACCAACATTCAACCTGAAATTAACGTATATTGATGCTGGTGGCCAGCTGGGAAGGCATTGCATCCGGGTAAGACTCAAAATCAAGTTTTAAAGCTTGTCGTTCAGTGAGCTACTGCTGACCTTTAATCAGGAGGTGTCCTTGTTCTCCACCCAATAATTCTGTGTAGGCCAACCGTGGATCCACTGCAACCCTGAATGATACACTGAAATGTCACTTTTCTTGGGCCAGGAACTGGTATTGTGTCCTAAGACACAAGAACACTGCCCTGACCTGTGGGATATCTGTGAGGGGCCTCCTGCAGTTTATATGTAACACTGTGAATCAAGAAATGTTAAATGCCCGTACTTTCCAACTTGGAAATTGTTCCACTTATTTGACACCCACTATCAGGCCTCTCTCAAACTCATCATTCACTTCACTTTACTGCAAACACACTGGCCAGTGTTCAACCTCACTCATGAGGTAACACCTCACAACTTATAGAGGAATGGGCATTCCCAGGCCATCTTCTGAGAATATTTCATCAGTATACATAACTACTACCCCATTATGTTTAGCATTTCGTGTATTGTGTGGGTTTAAACAGTATATACAACAGTTCTAATAAATAAAATGTTAAAATGGCCTTGTGCAATTCTTTTTCTTTTGTTTTCAGAATTCAGATAATATAGATTAATAATCCAAATCAATACAGAATATTCAAAATGCTTTTATTGTGACAAAGTTAAAAAAGTTAAAAGGTACATAAAGGTATTAGGAATAGGTCAAATAACATGTTTACAGGAGAAAATCATTTGACCTTTCTTCTTTCAAGTAATATAGATTAATGTAGATTAATAATCCAAATTAATACAAAACATTCAAAATGCTTTTATTGTGGTATATAGTAAAAAAAAAAAAAGTTACATAAACAGTGATCAGAAACTGACATAAAGGTATTAGAAAAAAAGGTCAAATAACATGTTTACAGGAGAAAATTATTGACTCTTCCTTCTTTACAAAAAATGTAGGGCAACATTGAACTTTCTTGTTTCATCACCCAGGTATTCTTTAAGAAATTTCTGCACCTCTGGATTGAAGAGGTCTACATGGAAATCTCTGGTGTTTACGGGTTTTTCAACTTCACACACATCTTTCAGTCCCCAGCTGACAACTCCAACCTAATAAAGACACAACAACCCATTGTTATTATTAAACTTCTCAGAGTTTCAAAGCTTGATCTTCCTGCTATATGTTAGATTACCCTGAATAAATATTAGATTAATTAAAATAGATAATAATAAGCTGATTTAAAAACATTTAAACACAGGTAAATCTGAATTGTTATGTATCTATGAATATAGATATATAGTAATCTTTATTAATATAAACATACAGTTTTTATGTATTCATAAAAAAAATCTAAAATCATTAATTGTTGTGTATCTATAAACAAAACTAATCAAATATACAGTATATACTGATCTGAAGAAAAAGCTGATTCTGACCTGGATAGCACGGTAGGTTTGCTGCATAAATGTGGCACCGCCAGAATCACCTGTTGAAATATGGCAGACATTATTTTTTTTTACATAATGTGATATTGGATAACATCAAAAAAATCCTTGAGATCACAGAAGATCACGTTTCTTTTCCTTCTCGTCTTAACATTGATATTGATTTCTTGGGAGCTGGTGGATACAGATTTAAAAATGAGCTGTTTGTAATTAAAATACAATGTAAAAGTACTTTTCCTAAGATAAGCATTTAAAAGTACTAGAAAAGTAAAGTTTAGAACTTTATATTAAAACGATTTGAGACAGTATGTAAAATTCTCATTTAAAAATAAGTACAGTGTTTTTCATGCTTCCATTGACTTTTATTTGATAGCAGAGAGTTTGAATCCAAGACATTTTGGGCCCTATTTTAGAGATCTATAGCGCACTAGTCAATTGCGCTTTGTGCCGCTGGATTTAGGGGCGTGCCCTGTGTCTTTGGTATTGAGAGGGCGCAAAAAAATATGCCTTGCGCAGCTCCAACGGCCAAAAGGCGTATTCTAATTCTCCTAATTAATCATAGGTGTGCTTTGGAGCTAACGTGAAATAAACCAATCAGTGTGACAGTATTCATTCCCTTTAAGAATGTTTGTGAATCAGAGGAGACTGACTTGGCTGTCGCACTGTGAAGATACACCAGCAGCTCATTTATCATAAAAAAAAATAGAAAATTTTAAAAAGACCATAAAAAATTGACACATAAAAAGTAAAAAGAATTTATAAAATATAAAATGAAGAAAATAATAGTAAAAGTAAAGTATAATGATAAGAATGATGAGAAATAATAAAATAACAATAAACTAAGAACATGTGAATTAAAATATAAACATAAAACAAAACTAATTTAATAAATAAATAAATAAATAAATAGAAATAAAACAAATTCAAAATTAAAATAAAATAAAATATAAACTCATTAAAAACTTTGATCTGGCTTTCTGATTATTACATTACTTTCAGTTTCAAATCGTGCACACCAAAACCTCAACCTATCCTTTGAATTTGACAATATTTTATTAACTTTACAGGTCCTCACACATCTTAAGTTTATTTAACTGAGCTGAGTTTTATAGAGTATAGTTAAGCCTCACTGTGAACTCAGCTCCACGCTGCGAAAGAGAGAGGGGTGCAGCGCATTTTGCCTCGGTTAAATTATTTTTTGTTGCTTAAATAACAGTAAATATGGTGGATAGAGTGTGTTGTATACCATTGATTAACTGATTGAACTACACTTGATCTGACCTTATTTATTAAAACGTTTTTTTTTTCTTTTTTCTAAGAAAACAGAGGCATTCCTGCCTTGCGCATAGCTCCGCTATGCCTGCCTGCAGGATTTTAGAGCGTTGGACGAGATTTTAATTAATGAATTAATGAATTATATTTTTAAATAAATGTGCCCTGGTGATAAAAAACGAGTGCTAACATATAGCTTTATAGAACTGTGTATTTTACGTTTTGAAGTTTTGAGTAATTGAAGGGCAGCCCCAGACAAGAGCGCAGTGACAATGTGCTTTTATGTTTTTTAAATTAAACAAATATTAGAAAGTGAATTTCAGTTAAACAATAGAGAAGTCCCTCTCTTTTCTTTTTTTATTTCCTGAACTGCAGGGTTTAAAAAAAAGTATTGAGAATGCTGTCATATTCTCAAACAGCAGAATCTGCTATATTAAGCTACAACTATTAAGTCCATGTACTGAACATACATATACATCCTTATAAATAATAATAAATATAAATAATAATAACTTATAGTTACTGTGCACATTTTAAGTATATTTTATTTTATAGTTGGTTGCTGAAGGCTCTGGGTGAGGTGTTTTCTTGCTGTGGTAAAGGAGTGATGGGATAAGGTATTCAGTTCTATTTTCTGCCACCAAGATGGAAACAAGGCAAAAATTTACCTGAACACACCTCACTTCCAGAACACCACGTTTATATGTTGTTAATAATATATATATAATATATATGGTGTTAATATATTCCTAAAGTACAAAGCTATTTTAAGGACACATGCGCAAGGGCTTAAATAGACTGTTGACGGGGATAGCAGAGTGCACGATAGGGCCCTTAAGTTTCATTTGCTAATTTCCAACAGATAAATATATAATTATTTTAAAGTTAGTTAGCAGTGTTGCAGTTCTCCACTGGAAGGTGCATAAAACTTAAGGATTTACGCGTGGAAAGCACCAAGGAAGGAGATCGGAGTCCACCACACCAAGATCAAAGGATACCTCCAGATAAGTGCTCATTACACACTTTTGAAATCATAATTAAACTAGCTTTTGTACTTCATTCTATTGTACTTAAAGATTAATGCATGTTTATCTGGCTTTCCAAAATGTGGTGTTTCTAAACAAATTAAATAACCTGCACATTTACACTGCAAAACTCCTTTGTTCTGTGTTGCACTACACGACTCAAATTTGGCGATTAATTAATTTGATACATTGAAAATGTTTTTTAAGTAACATACTGTTGAATAATCTTATGTATTTATGTAATTATCTAGGAAACATTTATTACAGTGCTACTGTACAGTTAATGTGCTCGGAAAGTCATCCTAGATGGTAAATTACCTTTGCAAGAAATCTTGTCCACATGCTTCTTTTCTTTTCCTCCAGTACACAGAAAATTGCCTGTAATATAGTCCCTTGCAGTCTCAGCAGAAATATTTAAAGACGTTTTGACTTCATCAATGCATTGGCCAGTCTGAGGAAAGGGGAAAAACAAAGCGTGCGGTTTATTTTACTATATTTTAGTGGTCCTCCAATGATAAAAAACTAAAAAGAAACAATCCAACTTCTACACTGTCAAAAAATACTGTACATTTAATACAATGACAAAATCGATAAATGATTCACAGGATCAAATTAATTACATTTAACATACACTAAATTAACTCTCACTTCATGTGGTATGTTTGTACATGTTAATTTAAATTAAAATAAATTAAAATGTTAGTTCAAAATAGATGAAAACCAGAGTTAAGAAAACATACAGGGACTTAAACGTAATACTGTACAAGCAGGTAAAAACATTAATACAGTCTCTGTTAGTACACTCTGATTTAATTTAATGAAAAAGTAGAAAGAAGTAATTTTACCTTTTTCTTTAGTTTGATCTGGACTTCTTGTTTTGGATGAACCTTTTTATTAATATCATTTTCTATTGGTTTAGATGCCATGAAAAATGCGTCTTCCAACTCCTTATTCAGCAGTGTATCCTCTGTAAGTGAAAAAAAAGTTCAGATTTACAAGTTATGCTGCATGTTTGTGAAAGTTATGTGACATTAAAGACAAAAGATCAACATTTTTATGATTTATTTCCAAATATTTATATGTGTATCTGATACACAGTTCAGTTTAGATAGCACCATTCATTTGAACCCATCCATTTTTCTTGTGAGCAAAAGTATTGGAACATGTGACATGTGTCAGGTGTGTTTTGTTGCTCATTTATGTCCTAAAACACTGATTATTCAAACAACAAACATTGCTAAATGTCGACCAGTTTTAGAGTTTTGCCTGTGCACACTGTGCATTTATAGTTAGAAGAGTAACCAACATGAAAAATAGAGGGCAATTGTGAAGCTGAGAGAAGATAGAAAATCAGTCAGAGCTATTGCTCAAATATTGGTCATGGCCAGTACAATGTCCTGAAGTAGAAAGTCATCACTGGTGTACTAAGTAAGAGATAGATACTGGTAGATAAAGGAAAACATGTGCTGAAAGACCCTAAAACAACTGTTAGTGACTCGCCGCTTTTCTTCAAAATATACAAGTGTGTTCCTACAGTTAAATAGTGCCAAAATAGAGGCAATAATGATTGGCACTCCACATCAGACTCTGTAAACCTCAATAACCAGGATTATATTCTCTGGCCACAACTTTTCTTTCTTTTCATCAGTCACCAACCTTGGCGTGAGCTTTGACCCTCACCTCACCCTTGAGAACACTTTAGCAAGATCTCCTTTCACCACCTCATCTTTGCCAAACTTTGTCATACTCTGACCATATCTAATGTAGCACTTTGAGATTTGTTTTAAATGTAAATAAAACAAATAAATACAAATAAAGTGTATAATAATAATAATAATAATAATAATAATAATAATAATAATAATAATAATTATTATTATTATTATTATTATGCAACCAAGTAAAGATACATTAAGAATGAGAAAATCAATAAACAGGAGATGGCTCACTAGGGGATAACATGGTCATAGACTGTGGAACAGACTGAACTGTGCAGTTTGGGTCAAGCATAGATGTAGGAGGTTTTTTTTTCAAGATTAGTTAAGACACTGTGTAGTAACCCTAAAAGTGGAAGAAAAGTTAGCAATGGCAAATAAATGTTAATCCTGGAGAACGGAGTGAGGTAGAGGATGTAGTGCTGTGTGCACAAGCCGACTCAGCGCCAAGGCCCAATGGAGCGCCGGAGAGATTGTATAAAAGTGCACAAGCTGTCTTGAGTGTTTTTGTTTAAAAACATGACTGCAGCGTAGAAAAAAAGGGATTACACCAAAGGATATTCCAATACCTAGAGAAAGATTTTGCTGCCATTAATCAGTTCTGCCCTAAATGCTGTCTTTAACGTTAAGATGATTAAAGCCTAAATTTGAAGAAATATTGTATGTCATTCACTCTTCATATTTAATATTTTTACTTATAGCAGAAATTGTGTACTTTTAATATTTTGGTAAGTTTTCATAATGCACTAAAGTAATAACAAAGCTCTTAAAAGGTGAATGTTTTCTCACTCACTGTGTTTTTGACATGTCACACCACCACCAGTCAATCTTAGAGCGCCGCTCGTCTCCTTGGTGCAGGGAATGCAAATGGGTCTAAAATTGAAAAAGTCATACAGTGATATGAAAACAGGTTCTCACTACAGAAGTTGGATAGCTTTTTTTTGCATGTTTAAACGTTGCAAAGAATCTTTTTCTGCAATGCATTTCTAATTTCATTACAGTGGTAATGGTAAGAATGTCCACAAACAGGTCCACAAAAGTGGACAAAAATGCAGATATATTAATAAAGTCTTAAAGGACCACTATGTAACTAATTGTCAGTAGTAAACGATGAAATGATCAGGATGTCTCATACGATATTAAGGAAACATGTTGAGTGGAAGCACAGGCAGCTCTTGTCAGCACGGCTTCAGCAGTACGTTCCTATTTTAAATGTGCAGGCCCTCTGGGTTTTGTGTTTGTTTTGTCATCTGACCCCTCCTGCTGCTCATTCCCCAACACTAACTCCGCCCCCCGAGGTTGCCAGCACTACTGCAGCGCAGCACAGCAAAGGAGCTAGCAGAGCTGGTTCAGTTAAACCTCAGCTGCTACACAGCTTAAAAAGCCTCAGCATGTCTCAAAAATGCTCAGTGACCAAAGAAGGAATATAACAAGAGTGAATATTGGCAGTGAGTTCAAACGGTGGAGACTTAGAGCTCAAAAAGACTCCAAGACCGACCAAGAACTGCTGCTTTTCTCCTGAACAGGTAAGCTAACTGGCTAGCTAATTCAGTCAGGTACTTTCAACTTCAGCCTCATTACTTTCGCAGACGGTCAGACACACCGCAGAGCTTTAGCTCTCCCTCGTGTAACATAGTCAATATAACTCTAGATAAGGGTTTTAGAAGAGTTTAGAATTGCTGTATTTCTCCTCTCGCTCATACTATCCGCCTCTCCTACTACTTAACGTTGTTTAGATTTAGCCTACTGAATTTGGCAACCCAAATAAGTTTCGTGGCTGGGGAGGGGTGGGCGGAGCAGACTACTCTCTGTGGTGTTTTGAAATTGGACTGCTGTAGCCATTTCACACACTCGCTCTCAGGTCCAACATAATGCACCTTTAAAATACGATTTTGATTCTATGTGTAAATTTTCATGGGTGCAGAACAGCTATTCAGAGATGTTCAGCCTAAGCAGTATGATTCAAAAAGACCACTCACCTCATATCGACGCTCACTTTTACAGGTCTTTCCAGTTCAATAAGAGCCACATCATATACATAGTACTCTGATATTCCCTCAGATACTTTGTCTTTGAGTTTGTACTTAGGATGAGGCAGGATATTCTTTGCTTTTACATCTGAAAGAAGTAAAATTAAAATAGAATTACAACAACATATTTATTTACTTTTCTTACATATTTTTCCTTTTTTGTGTATTATGATTGTATACAGTACTTGTAGGTATCTCAAAATGAATACTCCCAGGTTCATCATCAAACTTGAAGCAGTGAGCTGCAGTTAGAATAAAGGTTGGAGTCACCAGTGATCCTAAGCAGTTTGAGAATTTGCCATCACGCTGTGAAGATAAAAAAAAGGAAAAGGAAAATTGCTTATGTCTGCATTTATAGTAAATATTGGTCCATTTCTGACTGTCATGAAAAATAGTTCTCAAAGATTGTTAGCCAGCAAACCCAGGTAAACCACACTCCACAAAAATTAGGAGGCGCTCCTATAAAAAAATTAAGCTTTCTGTTAAATAAGTCCAACACCAGCACTTAACAGTATAACCTCAGAATTGTTAGAACTGGGAATCTCAGCAAAGTCAAAATTAGAGTAGCAATCAAATGACAGATCCAGCATCCAAGAAATATTTATTTGCCGATTTCTCTACTTTTAAAACAAGTTGTTTGAATTTATCCTTTTGGTTTCAGTCAATATCATTGATTATTATATGAAGCTATTATCACTTTGGTTAGCCAGAATCTAATCTCCTGTGTGGTGATTTATATGTTATCATGATAGCTAAACAATGCTAACTTGCTTTAGTATTTTAATCACAGCCCAATCCAAAATCCAACATTTCCCAATTGTTGTTGAATTGATGGTTTAACATTTATTGAACGATGGATATAAAACATACTTAGCTGATGTTAAACTAATTTAACTGATAGAAGCAACATTTTACAAACTGGTAAATGTTCAGTATTACATTTGTTAAAAGAATTGATTGTCACAAAGGCAACATAAAC
This sequence comes from Astyanax mexicanus, assembly GCF_023375975.1. Taxonomy (NCBI): domain Eukaryota; kingdom Metazoa; phylum Chordata; class Actinopteri; order Characiformes; family Acestrorhamphidae; genus Astyanax; species Astyanax mexicanus. Next base: position 16,436,353 of record NC_064424.1, read on the forward strand.
AGTCATTGGATAGCTATGTAATAACGTATACTGTCAGAACATTTGTAGATTGGATAACTTCTACTGCCTACTAAAATACCATTTTAAATGCGACATTTAAATGTTTTGGAAAATAGTTTTTAACCATTTGTGTGATCATAATTGCAGAAACAAAATAGACTGTTTCAGTGATTATTGAGGGAGTGCTTACGTTAAAAGAGAACTTTGTCATCCAGGGGTATGCTGTGTGATCATAGTTTTCATGTTTTTTATCGTAAGTTTTGAAGAGTCCACACAGACCCACACTAGTGCTTTCATCTATGTATAGAAAAAAACAAAACATACTGTGAGAACAAGTAGGCACAGATGCAGTAGTATAGCTACAATTAAATAATTTAAATGACTCAATGATGGAAAGTCACACTTGGAGATACATAAAGATAACAGGTCTTCAAAGTACAGAAATACCGATCATTTCGTCCAGCGTTTCTTGCATATTTTTCATGTCCTCCAGTAAGAAGATATGCTTTTCTTTGTCTCTCTTTGTCACCCACTCATTGACATTCTCTCTCACTTCCTCTGCATCCTCACCCACTCCAAACACATACAGATCTGTAAAATCACCATATTTACATCAGTAACGTACATCCATACAACCTGCAGTTGCTTTATTTGTAAACATTTGAAACTAATGGAACATTAGATTAGAGCAAATATATATTTACAATATGATTGTTAGCATTGTCCCAGGTTAGCATTGCTTGCGATACCAGTTGATAACAACACATTATATCTTTTTTTGCACATCCAAACAGCATGGAATCATATCCACAGATACATTTGAAAAGTACTGTAGGTTTGACTGATTTTCTGAGAGAAAAAATAAACAGGGCACAAACGTATACATAATCCACACATACACACACAATCTGGTAGTGTGTTATCAAGTTATACAATGTATTTTTCATTTTTCATGTTTGCTATGTTGGAGCCTTGTGCTAACATTTATGACAAAGTAAAAACAAAATGATTCATTTTGTTATCATATTTATTGAAAAGAAAAAAATCAAATTTTGCATGGTCATAATGTATTGTGCCACTGTCATTACACACTAAAGACAAACGCAAGCCAAACTTATTTGTATTTTTTACGCATTTCCTCAGTTTTTCACATTTTAAATAAAACATGAAAACATTAAAACTATTTTTATACATTTTGCTTTTGACAAATGTATACATATTCATTTATCTGAATCTCATATTTGGGACATATTTGGCAGTTTTTTCCATACTGTTATATATATACTATAATTGCTACAGTGTATCACAAAAGTGAGTATCACCCTCACATTTCTGCAGATATCTAAGTATATATTTTCATGGGACAACACTAACAAAACGACACTTTGACACAATGAAAAGTAGTCTGTGTGCAGCTTATATAACAGTGTAAATGTATTCCTCCCTCAAAATAACTCAATATACAGCCATTAATGTCTAAACCACTGGCAACAAAAGTGAATACACCCCTTTGTGAAAGTTCCTGAAGTGTCAATATTTTGTGTGGCCACCATTATTTTCCATAACTGCCTTAACTCTCGTGGGCATGGAGTTTACCAGAGCTTCACAGGTTGCCACTGGAACGCTTTTTTACTCCTCCATGATGGCATCACGGAGCTGGCAGATATTCAAGCCTTGCGCTCCTCCACCTTCCGCTTGAGGATGCCCCAAAAATGTTTTATTGGGTTTAGGTCTGGAGACATGCTTGGCCAGTCAGTCACCTTTACCCTCAGCCTCTTCAATAAAGCAGTGGTCGTCTTAGAGGTGTGTTTGGGGTCATTATCATGCTGGAACACTGCCCTGCGACCCAGTTTCTGGAGGGAGGGGATCATGCCCTGCTTCAGTATTTCACAGTACATACTGGAGTTCATGTGTTCCTCAATAAAATGTAACTCATCAACACCTGCTGCACCTAGGCAGCCCCAGACCATGGCATTCCCACCACCATGCTTGACTGTAGGCATGACACACTTATCTTTGTACTCCTCACCTTATTGCCACCACACATGCTTGAGACCATCTGAACCAAACAAATGAATCTTGGTTCCAGTAACCCGTGTCCTTTGTTGACAGGTCTTCAGCAAACTGTTTGCAGGCTTTCTTGTGTACAGGCTTCAGAAGAGGCTTCCTTCTGTGGTGACAGCCATGCAGACCAATTTAATATAGGGTGCAGCGTATGGTCTGAGCACTGACAGGCTGAGTCCCCACCTCTTCAATCTCTGCAGCAATGCTGACAGCACTCCTACTGCGCCTACAGTATCTGTCAAAGACAGCATTTGGATGTGACGCTGGGCATGTGCACTCAGCTTTTTTGGACGACCAACGAGAGGTCTGTTCTGTGTGGACCCTGCTCTTTTAAAATGCTGGATGGTCTTGGCCACTGTGCTGAAGCTCTTTTTCAGAGTGTGGGCAATCTTCTTGTAGCCTTGGCGATCTTCACGTAGCGCAACAATTCATCCTTTAAGATCCTCAGAGAGTTCTTTGCAATGAGGTCCCATTATGAGGACCACTATGAGAGAGTGTGAGAGCTGTACTACAAAATTGAACGCACCTGCACCCTATGCACACCTGAGACCTAGTAACGCTAACAAGACACATGACATTTTGGAGAGAAAATGACAAGTAGTGCTCAATCTGGACATTTAGGAGTGTAGTCTTTTAGGGGTGTACTGACTTTTGTTGCCGGTGATTTAGACATTAATGGCTGTATATTATATAAGTTTGAGGGAAGAATAAATGTACACTGTTATACAAGCTGCACACAGACTACTTTTCATTGTGTCAAAGTGTAATTTGGTCAGTGTTGTGCCATAAAAAGATATACTTAAATATGCAGAAATGTGAGCGGTGTACTCACTTTTGTGATGCACTGTATTAGACAATAAGCATAATGTAAAAATGACATTTATTACTTTCTATAAATCTACCCAACACTTTGCTTGTTTATTCTAAATTATTTATAATTTTCTTACCAAGATATGGTTCACGGGTTGTTTCTTCTCCATCATACACAGTTTGTTTAATTTCATTAATCTTGTGAGTTGGGTCCCCTCCCATATTAGCAATACCTGCCGACACAGTGAAGAAGATACAACAGTAATTGAAGATTTACTTTGACCGTAACATTAAACTATAGAATTGTATACAAAGGAAGAATCAATACCATCAGTGAACATAATTATGACATGCTGGGTTTCTTTGAAGAGTGTGTTATTCATAGCCTTCACCAAACTTATGCTTTCCAAAATATCTTGATAGGCTCTGGCAATATTTGTTCCTGATTTGTCCCCTTTAGCTGCAAATGACAAAAAACATCACATTTAAAGATGTTAGTACACAGTTCAAGAAAGAAAGTTCCAATAGATGGATTAAAAACAATGTTTGTTATTTTTCTAATATAATAAAAAAGAAAAACATTGCATACAATAAATATATTCTTACAGGGCAGTGTATATGTGACGGTTAAGAACTTACCATCATATTTAAAGGACTTCAGTTGCTGGATTGTTTCATCCAACTTTTTCTCTTCATCTTTTTCTTTCCCGTATTTATCAGTAATGTTAACTATTTTTGTCACATGTGTGGCAAAAATAAGGATGTCATAATTTGGAAAAACCTCATAGTATCTGATCTGTTGGTAAAGAAGGTGAAGTTAAAGAACATTCAATATTTTATTCATTTCATCTGAGTTAATGATGTGAACAACACATTGAAAAAAAGAAGATACTCTACACAAGATATTTTAAGCTAAATAAACTATAGAAAAAAACAGTCATGTTCTAATAATTAGAGAGAGCAAAACTAATGATTTAGTGGGTTTTGTTGCAGCATACATTGTCAATGAGCTTTATCATGATCTCCTTTGCATCTTCAAAATCTTCTTCATCTATGCTGTCTGATGCATCCAGGGCGATGTAGATGTTGAGCTTTCCTTTCTGTTCCAGTCTGATTTTCTTCCCTTCCTGACCTATTAGGAGGTGTCAGTGTTTTAATTGGTGTTTTTTTTTCCTCATAACAGTAAATTGTTACAAGTTACAATAGTACAAATCTACACTGTGAATCCTGTTGTACCTTTATCCTCTAAAGTGGTGAGAGTATTCTTTAGAGTACCTCCAAAAGCCTGTGCAACTTCTTCTGGGGTGTCATATGTGAAATCAGCTACAACATGAAATCAAGAACATGAACAGAAATTAATCAAAGCTATCATCAATAAAACACTCAATATAACCCTTCTACTGACTGTATGCTGTGGAATACACTGTGGGAGTAGTTTCTGGCTGTGTGTGATGCACTACTATCAGAGACTCACCATAGCACTCAGGCTCTTGCCCTGACCACGTTCCATCATCCTGACACACACGCTCTCTGGATCCCAGCAGCTTCAGCTTGTTATCACAGCGGTAGGAGACAGTGTCATCAATGTCAAAGATGTGGCCTGTTCTGCTGGCACCAGGAGGAGTGCCTGGATCAGGGCAGTGGTGAGCTGTGGGTTGGATATTATTAATAATTAGACACAGATATGCAGTGTTTAAGGTTTATACTGGGGGAATAAAAATGTATTTTTAATAGTTCTCTTTAGATAATATCTTGTTATTTCACTTAATGCATCCTGTGGAGCCTAGGATTCCTGAAATTGTTTATGTCGTTGGGCCGCCATCTTTTTTATTGTTCAGAGTTCTACATAGTTAGGCCACTGTCTTTTACTGGTTTTCCAATGAGCTTAAACAGCATAATTTTAGCTCTGAACGACACACTTTACACAAGAGCTACAGGACAAGCACTCAAAGTAAAAAGAAGCATGTAGACTTACATTATACAGTAATATTACAGGATTTCAAACAATACTTCACTTAGTGCTATACATTTCTCATAAGCACTGTTCTGCATGCATTTCCACAGTTACAATGAGATGCACAGTACTGCAGTGCAATTCACTGTACTGAGCCTGAAGCATCTCTGATAGTCAATATTATACCTGTTAAATGCATAAGGTTGCTTTAAATGGTCATGTGTCTGATACTATACCAGTATTTAACACTGGTCCTAATGGTCATCCAACTGTACTGTATTTATGTTCACCAAATAGAAAATGTAAAAATGATGGATAATACATTGAGCAATCAGCATACACACAAGCACTATTACCTCTTCAGGTACCACTGCTATCACTATGACAATGTTGTAACATGAAAAAGAAAAGATAAATAATGATAATATAAATAATACGATCCCCAGAAAGGACCTTTACTTACTGTCACGACTACAAATGGGCGTACTGCCATTCCACTTGCCGTTGAGCTGACAAATACGTGTAGATGATCCCCGCAACGAATAATCAGAGTGACATGTGTAGGAGGTTGTGTCATTCACATAGTAAAGCGTCTGATAGGGTTCCACGTCTCCATTGTCCAGAACTCTTGGATTAGGACATGTGATCTCTAAAGAAACAGGGGATAAAAACATTGCTGACTGAAAAACACTGTGTTATGTTTTAATGTCTGTTTAAAAGCTGGACAGTCAGACTTACTCTTGCACTCTGCTGGTTTTCTGGAGGGCACAGGATTCCACTTGCCTCTGGAACATTTGCGTTTTTTTACAGGATATGGGTAATAACCCTCCGGACATCGGTATCTCAGGATACTGCCATCATTGGATTCGTTAGAAAGAGTGAATTTGCCTCCCCTAATACTTAAGTTACTGTCCGAGCACTTAAGCTCAGATGGAGCACCTACACAAAAACAAACCAGTAGGATCTCAGACATGGTTAAAGACCAAACAAGGTAAAACAAAAATATAAATGCAATAATTTAAAGTCCATGTAAAGTATTGGCCTCTCCTGTGAGCAGCGGGACTATTTTAGTTAAACCGCAAATCATATATAATATTCTGTTAATCTGTAGGTTGTATTAAATGATGTAGAGAGAATTCTGACTGGTCTCTCCTTGTGTTCAGTGGACCAAAGTGTGCTCTTTCTAGACAGTTTAGTTATGCAGCTTCAAGGCCGAGTGTTAAACACAGGGTATATATGACCCCCCCCCTGCCTGTACTGCCCATTGTGGCCAAATGATTTTAAGACTGTAATTTATTGTAGTTTATTTTGAATGTAAAGTACAAGCCCAGATCAGACGGAAAGCACAAAGGTCAGGTTTGTGCTACACATAAAGCTCATTTGTTTAAAGTAATTCAAAGGAATAAGCTATAAACAGACATCTGTGTAAATTTGGAAGTTCCACAGAACATGGGCTGAATAAGTGCAAACAGAAGCTCACTGCACTTTTTTAACAAGTGATGTTACATTAAGTTACACGTCAGAATTAATCGACATTAAAACTTATTTAAATCTCAGGTAAATACTGTATGTGTACCTTTTTATAATAGTACAAGATCATTCCATCTAAAATAAGCATCTAAAATAAGCAAAATGAGTATAATATATAAAATGAAGAATAGCATATTGTATAAATTGAGACAGAGGAGGCAGACGTGTTAAAAATGTCCAGCAATGCTATGCTTTAGGAATATTGTATGATTTATCCACTTATCTGATTCTCTTACATCCCCTCTTCTTTATCTAAGTTGTTTGTGTTTTGTTACTCATTGACAAGTGTGTGCAAACATCTCTGTAAATATCTGTCTTTCTATCTGTAAGCTGATATTATTTGGCCTGATATATGTGTGTGTATGGCTGTTAAATGCCTTTTGTCTTTTGGCTCGATCAACCAACTGATACATTCTTTTGCCGTAATAAATGCAGAGGATGGAAAAGGTGTTTTACATAGTACCCAGCAGGGTTCAATTATCTATTAGTACGGTTTTGGTGGTGTTCTTACATTACAAATTCCAAAGAAACTCATCAAGAACAATAACTTAATAGAACTTAATGTACCATTTGTAGACCTTAGTAAAGGTCTACAAATGGTACATTAAGTTCTATATATTTTACAGTTCTATATATAACCCACTGAATTTTTTTTTTCCTTTTTGAGAGAGTATCCAAAGCATTGTTTCTAGCTGTCAACAAAGATTAGTATTCAATCTCAAAAACAAGAGCGAGTAAACTCACCGTTCACAAGAGAGCATATGGTAATCGTCACAAAAATCAATACATTCCAACAAAGCACCAACTCCATGGTGTCTGTTAAGGCCTAATGAAAATGAGTTGTGAAAATAGGAACTAAAATAGTGGCACATTTATACTGAGGGGGCAGGTCTGAACAGGACTTTATGGTCACTATTTAACAGCAAATCAAACAGAGAGGCTCATTGGCCAACAGCGGCAAGTTGGTTTGTTGTCAAATGTCATGAGTCCAGAAGGCATGGTGTCATGGTGCTAATTTTTAATTTTAATTTATATTAAAATGTGGACATTAATATATATATATATATATATATATATATATATATATATATATATATATATATATATATATATATATTCAACCACAGTGATACTATACAAACAAAACAAGTAGTACGCTATATATGCCCAGTTATTGTTAAAGGGTATAACAATATTTGGAAAAATTATTGGAAAATTTGAATGGATGTTTTCAATTTAGTGCCTTCAACCACAAACAGCAGCTCCTGTTTTTTGGAACACAGTGAATGAAATTTATACAGCATGGTGCAACACAACACTGATATTTTTGTGTTCAAACTGTGTTTCTCAATCCTGGTCCTTGGGTACCACTGCCCTGCTTGTTTTTTTTAGTGTGGAATGTGTTGCAGGTCTGAAACGCAGGATTAGATGTATATTAGCAAATTAAATTAATTTGACCAGACAAACATTGAGTGTGCAAACGTGTGCAATCACACAAAGGTCAAACTAAATTTAAGAAATGTAAAACACTCCCTTTTTTTGCATTTTTATCACTGTAACTTAAAATAAAATTTACGTTAAGTGGCATTTCGGGTCTGACATGCAGAAAAAGCAGAATTAAATATTAGCTAAATATTCTTCTGTGAATTACAATTCACTTATGCAATTTTATGTCACCTCTAGATATAAGAAAAACACTTTCCCCTTAACTTAAATATCTAAAACTATCAATCTCAAAGGCTAAAGTCATGTTAATAACTATTGTTATAGAACAATCCTCGCCACTTACCACATTTTTGCATTTTGACTGAAGTACTTACAGAACTGTCCCAGATTGTGCAATCCGTTCTGTTCCACTTTTCGAAACACATTTCATAAAGTGGGACAAAATACATTTTTGACCTCTGGCCGTTGGGTGGTCTTTACATGGGGTGCTTCCTGTTTGACATTTCATCCACCCTCATCTAAAAGGGGACATTTGAAAAGTCATGTGATTATGGTCCCATGCCATCACAAATTTCGTCAACCCATAGTTATACTGATTCGCATTTATTTTTAGGATGATTTACAACATATAAAGCTTAGATGTTTCACATAAAACAGGGTAATATGTTATGGCACTTTTTTATTCTATGGCATATTTAAATCTATTTAAACATTTAAAAATATTAGACATGTCAGTCAGCAATAATTCAACAATGAATATTCTATAAGCATTACCTAAATGATAATTGAAAACCAGCTACATTAACAAGAATAAAAATAATGTGCAATATAAAATAATATATAGTTGTGTAAAACTGGAAATATGGAAGCTTTTTTCAAAGATGTATCTTTTGAACATTTTGTACTTACGGACAGCGTAAACAATACATGAACTGGTTTTGAAATGCAGTGGAAATGCTGTGTTCAATTGCAAAACTCTGTCCCTTTCTTTTAATCTTGTAATCTTGGGATTACCTAACCTTCTTGAACCTTTAGCAGTTCCTCACAGCTTTAAAAAAGAAGTAGGGAGTTCTTTTACTTGTGCATCAACTTAGTCAAAAGCATTTTTCATCAAAAGAACACAGATAAACCAGGAATGGACATGAAAGAGTGCTATATACTAAATAATATATACTAAATAAACAAATGTTCAAACTACCTTGATTTCTTGGTAATCCTCTATAAAATATATAAAAAGCTTAAAAAAAGAAATATGCACCTTTAAAAATGAGTATACCTGTATTCCTTCTGAATTAAGTAGACTTTTTGGCCTGTAAAATGACTCTTTTTCAAAGCAATGCCTGTTTATCATGCAGGGTTTTCCATTGATCATTGAAACTTACCTAAAAAAAAGTCTAAAAGACCAGTGGGTCTATTGCGCAAAATAAACATTAAAATAAAAGTGAATAAGTGGACACACGCAAATACTCACACGCACCCCTCTACACTTCCCGTAAATCAAATGATTGCCCACAATTCTAAACAGAGGGTCCAAAGTCTCAGAAACGGGTAACCTCTGTTTACCTGATGTATGCCTGGTTGAGCTGTTATAATCGATTTTAATTTTCTAAAGTAGGCAGTCCAGCACACTCAGCCCACCATGTTTAAAATATGTTGTGTTTGTCTACATATGTATGATTGAACTTCACCAATATGCATGTCTGCATGAAACACAGCTAAATGCTAACACTAGGTGAAACACTTCATTATATTTTCTGTAACTGGTTTACCTCAGCTGACACACACTCTCAGATCACACATATTGTTTTAATTGTATCAATTTAATTGTTCTTTATCAGCATATTATATAATCTACCTCACACAAACAAAAAAGGACAGTTAAAGCAGTTAAAACAAGCAAAAGCACAAAATATTGCACGAATATGCCCCTATTAAAACATGTTTTTGAAGCCAAAATTTGAGGCTGCCCTCTTGCTGCACAGATAAGATGTATTTCAAAGTACAAGTTAACTGCTAAAGATAGCACACAAAATATTATCTTTAATTTAAATCTAAGAGTTTAGGTTTGAAATTCCACAACAAACCACAGCAAACATAGTTGCCTAATATTGTTACGTAATTTGATAATTTGCTACCACAAAAAAATGTTATTGGTTTGTTTATTTTTATAAGTTTATTATGTTATTTAATTGCAGACGGTTTGAACCCAAAATGTTTTATCTGATTAACGTCATTGTATGTATTAATACACATCCTTTCATGCATTTCAGGACTGCTCGACTTATGCTCTTCCCGTTTTTGTCTAGTGATGAGGAGGAACATAAAGCATATTGTGAAGGAGGAAACAAGCAAAAATGGTAGAAGATAGACATTACTATCTGCTAATTATTATTGAAATAATGTGTTAAAAATAAAGAAGGGATGAGCAAATAAACTGGTAAAATAGCAACAAATCAATATATCAAAAAATCCAAAAATATATACAAAAGGTAAAACTAAAATCTCTTCAGATAGACAATGAACAATCCACCCAACAATCTACCTTATCCACAACTAAACTAACCAAAATACAGTGGGACCGGTGTTGTGTCGAGTTATGCCAACCATGCGTCCTAAAGGCATTGCGCATGCGCTGACCGTCGATTGTTCATCACTTCTCGTGTTTTTTTATTATTATTTATAAATCTGTTTCTTGTTTTTTTGTTCATGAAACACTCAGGACTCACTGTTATTGCACAAAAAGTGTAAATGGAAATTAATAATAATAAATACAATTTTTACTTGAAGAAAAAATAAATAAAACAAAAGTAGTTTGTACTGACCTCTCATTGCCATAACTTTACCATGATATAGTGATTTTTGCTATCGAAATATACTAGGTAGCTACATCTACTGGAAACATGCTCTAATATGGTGCTTCTTTGGTATTTTTTACAGTTAATTATACACTATGGTAGCACAGTTTGACAAGGTAGCACAATTCGCCAGAACACTCTACTTGACTTGAACTAACCTGTTAGTTCCACTTAAACAAGGAGGAAAACGGTGTAGAAATATTGAGCTTAACAAAGTGAGAGAGAGAGAGAAGTAGTGATATCTGCAGTGTAACATTTGCGGATACAGACTCACATAGTCATGTTTACACACACACACACACACACACACACACACACACACACACACAATGACTCTGACTCTTATCCACCGGCTCTCACTGCCTCTCGCTCACTCCCAGCTCCGCGCTGCTGCTCCTCATGCAGGCTCTGTCTCACGTGTTTTACATTTTAACGCCCGCCTCCTCCTGCTTTAGCTCCGAAAACGATTGGCGGTGGCCATCGGGTCAGAGGAAATTCATTGGCCCGTCAAAGCAGAGATCCGCCTTGTCAAAAATCGTCCAGGTAAACACCTCAGAGATGCAGCTTTCTGAGATATTCTGATATTTTGTGCACTTTGCCCAAACAGGCTTTTACAATGAGTGAGATGTGCCATGTCTTGCGCCTGCAGATAAATCGCTTTTTTCACTGTTATCCAGGCATAAAATAGCTCCACACTTCATTGGTAGAATCCGGAGAGCTCTGCCATTTAAAACGAGGCATTTAGAACTTAAAAACTGCACAAGAAGCTTATTAACAGACACTGTTTACATCCCATAGTGTGGGTAAATCTCCAGGTGCCGCCATCTTAAAATGAAATCACAATAAGTCAAAAATAGGATATTTGAGCAGATTGCAAAATTAATTTCTTGGAAATGCATGATTTTCCAGCTGTTGCTTAAAATGTCTGGTTACTATAGATAGAAGAATGCAAAGAACCAACAACAAATTACATAAACTCAAAATGCGTACTCGACGGTTGATTATTGTGACTTAAATTTAAGACGGTGGCGCCCGGAGATTTACCCACTCTATGGTTTGTAAACAGTGGCTTTTGATGAACTGCTTGTGCAGTTTCTAAATTCCTTGTTTTAAATGTCAGGGCTCTCCAGATTCTACTGATGAAGTGTGGAGCTACTTTGAACCTTTGAAAAAAAAAATTATCTGCAGGGGCAAACTGTGCCCCACCTCACTCATTCTAAAAGCCTGTTTGGGCAAAGTCCACAAAATACTGGATCTCAGAAAGCTGCGGGAGAACAGAGGTGGGCTATTCAACAAATGTAAGTACATTTTTATCATGTTTTAATACACCCAAAGTCTATTTCTCAACAAAGTTCTCCTTTAATGCTTTGCCGTCCACACTATCTCACTTTAAGAAAAGTCGAGTCATTACAGTTTCTGTATCCTAATTAAACGGAAACCGTACACCCTGCTGTTACCAAAGTACAAAGGACAACTCACTGCTAGATATGAGGGTTTAGCTGTGATGCCTTTAGCTGTTTAGTTTGAGTAGGCAGCTTTCCTGAAGTTTCAGATACAGACAGTGATGCACAAGAAAATTATTTAAACGTTTAAAAACACTTAAAGATTGGAAGGGATTTGCATATTTCTAACTCTATAGTGCATAGATAATATTAAACTTTTCAGGGCACAAGCCTGAGCTAAACACATGATCCCCAATCTCTCAGACAGTACTGCATTAAGAACCATCATTCAGCAATTACTGATTGAACCACAGACTGCACACATTACAAAGGTATTGTAAGAGGTAAATAAATAAATAAATAAATTATATATATATATATATATATATATATATATATATATATATATATATATATATATATATATTATATGTATATTTATTATTTAATGTTGATTTTATTGTTTGATTTTTATATTAATAGTTAAAAGTTACCGTGAGGCAATGCAATGTGAATCTGTTAAAATAATTCCAGACCCCTCAGAAAAAGAGAGTTTGAGTTAATAGGAAAAACTCTAGTTACAGTATGGGTGTGGAGAAAGAAGGTATGGGTACAGTCCTGACATATCCCCGGCATAGGTTGTGTGGAAAATTTAGAAACTGAAACCGCGATGATGATTCTTTACTGTGGCACACTGTCAGACGTGTTTGCAAAAATCATGGAACAGAATAACATAAAACATTTCAACGCTTGGTACCCACTTTTTTTTAGGGTTTTTGTAGCACCACTGACTGTCATGAAGGATCAGAGCACTTGCAAAACTATAGCAAAATATTATTGTTTTGCAAAAAAAAAATACATTTGTCAATATAAATTTTTCTAGAATGAATAAAATTGATTAAAAAAATCTTAGTTTTTCTGTCTGACTAGACAGGGAGAAAAACAGTGGTGTCAGTGGGCTGTTGGTCAGTGATCCTCTCTGTTTGATTTGCTGTTAAATAGTGACCATAAGGTCTTAGTCCTGTTCAGGCCTGCCTCCTCAGTATAAACGTGCCACTCTTCTAGTTCCTTATTTTCACATCTGTTTTGCAGAAAGCCTTAACAGACAGCATGGAGGCGTTGCTTTGTTGGAATTTATTGATTTTTATGGCGATTTCCATATGTTCTCTTGTTAATGGTGAGTTTATTGGCTTTTGTTTTTGAGATTAAATGCTAATCTGTGTAGACAGCTAGAAACAATAATTTGGATATAACCCTCAAAAATGAGATTTCTCAATCGGTCTTTAAGGGTTATACGTAGGAAAAAGTGCTTCTTGATGATTCTGTGTGATTTAAAACCCTTTAAAAGAATTTTTATTATTATGCAAAACATAACCTCATTCTTTGAGAGATCGTTGAACCCTGTCAGGCACTATGTAGAACACTATTTCACAATCAAGCCAAGAAACATCAGCTTACAGACAGATATTTACATTGATGTTTGTATGCACTTGTCAATAAGTAAGAAAACACAAACATCTTAGGTATAGGAGAGGATATCAGGGGATGTATCATTGCTGGACAAATGTCTTAAACAGTCTTAAAGCATTTAAAATTTACACTATTTCCTGGAGTATTAAATATCATTTAGTGTAAATTAACAGCAATTGTAACTTAATGTAAAAATATAACAAACATATTAAAAAGTGCAGCATCCAAAAAGGGACTTACGTATAACAATTCATAAAGTTTGTTACAGCAATGATCAACCAAAATAATACAGAGTTTTCCCCTGAACCCAAAAGTCAATTCAAGCAAAGACAATGATAATCTGCTTTTCTTTGTCTTAGCCTTGGAGCTACTGTAGTTTCTTTGAAAATGACAGATACAGTCTTTCTCTTGTCTGTTTACACCTTATACCTGTAAAATATATATAAAAAAATACATTTTACTGTATAGTGGTAAATGTTGCATATTGACTTTGACTTTGCTTCTTACTAAGCATGATGAAAAGCAATGGTGGGGGTGGGACAGTGCAGTATTGATTTACTGGATAATTGTGGTGCATGGAGACAATTACAATTCAGAAGATATTTTTGTTTGTAGTTGATGGAAATATTGTATTTGAGACATAGGATGCTGAATTACATTTACATAATCTGCAAAATCTCTTTCCAATAAGGTAGAACGAAGCCACACCCCCTGCCAAACCTTCCCAAGCGTCCTCCACTGCAATTATATATTAATACATTTATTCAGCCACCTTTCCTTTGCTAAAACTGTTAGTTGTTTTACTCTAGTAACTTTAAGCAAGCTTGCATGAAAATTTTCATATACCCCACTACTCATAAGAGAGGTGGAATATCTGCATTTAACAAAACCAGGCAACGTACCAAAGCTAAACTTTGGTTTCATATAATTGATAAATTATTGTACTTTCATTTTCTTTATCTCTATCTTTAACCATGTCTACTGGTCTGTTTTTGTTTAGGTGCTCCATCTGAGTATGAGTGCTCGGACAGTAACCTGAGAGTTAAGGGAGGCACTTTGACTCTTTCTGAGAAATACAATGATGGCAGTATCCTGAGGTACCAATGTCCGGAGGGGTATTACCCATATCCTGTAAAAAAACGTATTTGTACCAATGGCAAGTGGGATCCTGTGCCCAGCAAAAAACCGGTAGAGTGCAAGAGTAAGTCTGACTGTCCAGCTTTTAAACAGATGTTAAAACATAACACCGTGTTTTTCACTCAACAATCTTTTAACATTCTGTTTGTTTAGAGATCACATGTCCTAATCCAAGAGTTCTGGAGAATGGAGAAGTAGAACCCTTTCAGGTGCATTACTATGTAAATGACACAACCTCCTACACATGTCACTCTGATTATTCGTTGCGGGGATCCTCTACACGTATCTGTCAGCTCAATGGCAAGTGGAATGGCAGCACGCCCATTTGTAGTCGCAATTGTAAGTAAAGGCCCTTTCTGGTGATTTAATTCTGCGTATCTGTCTCTTTCTTTTTGTTGCACATAAAAGGTGGCTATCAAGCACCCGTGTTAAAACCCGTGTATTTTTAATTGGCCTCTGTAGGTAATACTGAACAATTATAAAAATTCATTACAACATTCTGTAGAATTTTACCTTAAAAAGACAGCTTGGATCACAGCTGCTTCAGGTTCAGTATGCTGTAAACGGCACTGTGTTACTCTAGCTTTAGCTCCTGAGCTTACTGAAAGCAAAAAAAAATCTAACTTTAAATGAAATATTCAAAATATGTAACAAAGTTTTTTTTTTTTATAAATGATTTATGTTAATGTGCTTGATGTGTGACAGCAACATTTTAAATAAACAGTTTAATGAGTTGTTTTTTGAAAATTTGGGTTTGCATTATGGGTGGACGATATGGCCCTACAATATTCTTGATGTTTTGAAAAACACTGAAAATATTTGGTTTATTTTAAGAATATACTACTGCAACATAATAAATGTTTAAAGTAATTTTATGTAAGTATAACAGTTTCAAGTGTTCAGTGGAAACAAAAAAACTGTAAATCTTTTTATATTTTATTGAGAATGAAATGAAAAAAGTAGAGAAGCAAAAACAAAAAATCCTAAAATACTTAATATTAAGCGCCAAATATGTAGGGCATGCATATGAACTGTAGACAACACAATAGTTGCAAATCAAAATAGACTGCTATCAAGTAAGAATCACAATGTATTGTGTATGATACGATATGACACACTCCTATTTTTGCATATCTGTGTCTAATTATTAATAATATCCAACCCACAGCTGACCACTGCCCTGATCCAGGCACTCCTCCTGGTGCCAGCAGAACAGGCCACATCTTTAACATTGATGACAAAGTCACGTACCGCTGTGATAACAAGCTGAAGCTGCTGGGATCCAGAGAGCGTGTGTGTCAGGATGATGGAACGTGGTCAGGGCAAGAGCCTGAGTGCTATGGTGAGTCTCTGATAGTAGTGCATCACACACAGCCAGAAACTACTCCAATGTATTCCACAGCATACAGTCAGTAGAAGGGTTATATTGAGTGTTTTATTGATGATAGCTTTGATTAATTTCTGTTCATGTTCTTGATTTCATGTTGTAGCTGATTTCACATATGACACCCCAGAAGAAGTTGCACAGGCTTTTGGAGGCACTCTAAAGAATACTCTCACCACTTTCGAGGATAAAGGTACAACAGGATTCACAGTGTAGATTTGTATCGTAATACCAATTTACTGTTATGAGAAAAAAAAACACCAATTAATACATTAACACCTCCTAATAGGTCAGGCTGTGAAGAAAATCAGACTGGAACAGAAAGGAAAGCTCAACATCTACATCGCCCTGGATGCATCTGACAGCATAAATAAAGACGAATTCAATGAGGCAAAGGAGATCATGATAAGGCTCATTGAGAGAGTATGCTGCCATAAAACCCTTCAGTTATTAGACCTAGCGATGCAATGAAATTAATTTGGCTGAATACCGAATACTGAGCACATTTTTTGTTAAAGATTATCATTCATTTTGCCACACATAATACATAGACCATTTTTTTTTTTTGGAAACTCTAATTTGTAAAAAAAAAAAAAAAGATTTAGATTATTCTAGCAGACTAACATTACACAAAAAAAAATCATTACAATTACGTATTAAACATGTATATACATTACATTTATCTTTTTTAATTTTATCATGCATTTCATGCATTTACTTGAGCAGTGCTGTTCTATTCATAAATGTAATGATAAATGTACCTCTATAAATGGCTATTTTACTTATTGATTAGTGCTAGAAAGTCGCATGTAAGTGAAATTTACACAGAGGATTCAGGCAGATGCAGAATCTTGTAATCAGATTCAGGATAAGATAGCTCAGCTAACATTACGATGATTTCCCTAGATCAATATATTTAGTCTAGAAAACATTTACTACCCTTATAAAGCAGAATAGAAATTATTTATTTAGTTTAATTATTGCGAGTAGAGCATACAAATGAACTTAAAATTCCTATTTGTAGGCTCTTTCTGTCAGCCGTTTCCTTCATTCTTTAACAGTGCTGTAAGCACTGCAGGGGAGAGGGGTGAAAAATGCTTTCGTCACAAATTTCAGTCACAAAATTGAATTCAGTGCATCTATATCTATATCAACAGTAATTTTTAGTGTTTGTTTTTGTCGCTTAAAATATGTTAATGGTACTTTTGAGTAGATAATGTTGTTCAGTGTGATTAAGCATCTATTACATTTTTATTTTAATTTTCAGATCAATTTAATTCTAATAATAATTTTCTTCACCTTCATTTTTTTATCAACAGATCAAATACTATGAGGTTTTTCCAAATTATGACATCCTCATTTTTTCTACACATGTGACAAAAATAGTTAACATTACTGATAATTATGTGCTAACCGAAGAAAAAAACAATATCTTCGAAACCATCCAACGTCTGGCAGCCTTTGAATTTGAGGGTGAGTTATTGACCTTCACATAAACATTTTACAAATATGGTACTGAGCTTTTGAAATCAATCAAAAACCATACCATATTAGACATATAGCTTTTATACTTTTAAGATGTGCTGAATATATTTTTTTAATTCACTTTGTAACCCTGTCATGTATTTTTTTGTTTTATTCATACATCATTCAGTAATAATATATTTTAGCTTTTAGTCCATTTCTTCAAACTTTCTTTCTCACACGGTGTACCAATCTCTTCAAATGTGTGTTTTTTTATAATTTGCAGCTAAAGGAGAAAAATCAGGAACAAATATTGAAAAAGCCTATGGAAATATTTTGGAAAGCATGAGTGTGATAAAGGCTATGAATAACACACTCTTCAAAGAAACACAGCATGTCATAATCATGTTCACCGATGGTATCGATTCTGCCTTTGTACACATTTCTATAGTTTAATGTTTCTGTAAAAGTAAATCTTTAATTACTGTTGTATCTCCTTCACTGTGTCTGCAGGTGTTGCTAATATGGGAGGAAACCCAACACACAAGATTAATGAAATTAAACAAATTGTATATGATGGAGATGAATTCAATCGTGAACAGTATCTTGGTAAGCAAGTAAATGAATATACGAAATACAATGTAAAAAATGTATTCCAAAACACAAAACAAACAGATCTTGGGGTAGATATAGAGAAAGCAATAAATGCTATTGTTAAATCATGCTTAATGGAATTCCTGAGTCCTTTAACATAACTTAATCTGTATTCTAGGTTCTACATTTTAGAATTCTATACCAAGTTTTAACATACTCATAAACACGTTTTTTTTTTTTTTTTGATGTAATGTAGGTTTTAGGAAATTGAGCCTAATACCAATTGTAGTGTAACAGTAAACAATACGTCTACGTCACACCACAATGCATAACTATAGGTTGTGTGGATGTACGTTACTGATGTAAATATGGTGATTTTACAGATCTGTATGTGTTTGGAGTGGGTGAGAATGCACATGAAGTAAAAGAGAATGTCAATGAGTGGGTGACAAAAAGAGACAAGGAAAAGCATTTCTTCTTACTCAAGGAAATGAAAGATATGCAAAAAATCCTGGACGAAATGATCGGTATTTCTGTACTTTTAAGACCTGTTGTCTTTATGTAACTCCAAGTGTGACTTTTCATCATTGAGTATTTTAATTATTTAATTGTGGCTATATTACTGTATCTGTGCCTACTTGTTCTCACAGTATGTTCTTTTCTTTAAACGTAGATGAAAGCACTAGTGTGGGTCTGTGTGGACTCTTTAAAACCTACGATGAAAAAAGTGAAAACTATGATCACACAGCATACCCCTGGATGATAAAGTTTTCTTTGAGCGTAAGCATTGCCTCAATAGTCGCTGAAGCAGTCTATTTTGTTTGGGTGAAAGTTAGAGCCAGCAGTTTCTTTAAAATGACATGTTTAAGGTATTCTGTGGTAAAGTCAGCCTTATTTTACCTGGTTTTTGCACACTTTCCTTTATATTGAAATGCTAATGTGTGTTGTGCTGTGTTTTCGTCTTCTAAAGCAGCTAATTAGCTAATGTTAGCATCACAGTTATTCATTGTTTTGGTTTAGCCAGGCTAGTACACACAACCCCAGACAGCAGAAACAGGCTAATTATGGTAAAACAGTACCACTTTCGGCTGTACTTCAGCTTTATATTAGACCTTTAATGATAATGACACAGATTTGCTTTGAATATTTTTGTTTTATTCTAGGACTCTATTGTTGTTGTTTTTACAGCCAAAATGTGCACAGTAAAGCTATGATTTAATTTGAGCAATACAACAAAAGTCTGCTGTGCTAAGCTACCAAGTTAGATTGCATCTCTTCTATATATACATTTTCAGTGATATCTATTTATCATTACCTGCTTTGGAAATATCTTACAAGTTAGGCGCTAAAGACTATGAAGGATATCTGAAGTTAAGTGACTGGTATAAAGAAATGTTCATTGTGTTCCAAATTATTATGTACGTTCCATTTATTTTTTTTCTTAAACAGTGAGTTTAAGTTTTTTTTTTCTACCTGAACAATTATATTACAATGTTAAAGTTATTCCAAGTGGACCTACTGATACTGCATGGCATGTATTTTTTACTGGAATAGTGCAGCCACAGAAAACATGAAGAAAATAGAGGACGCTTAATTTTTTCATAAGAATGCATTCTTTGTTTTGTTTCCGTTTCTGCGACTGTTTTTTGACACAATTTGCAGTGTGGTTTACCTGGATTTGCTGGCTAACAATCTTTGTGAATTATTTTTCTGAACAGTTAGAAATGCACCAGTAATAACTGTACATGCAGACATAAGCAAGTTTACTCTTCCTTTTTTTATCTTCACAGCGTGATGGCAAATTCTCAAACTGCTTAGGATCACTGGTGAATCCAACCTTCATTCTAACCGCAGCTCACTGCTTCAAGTTTGATGATGAACCTGGGAGTATACATTTTCAGAGACCTACAAGTACTGTATACAATCAGAACACAAATATATTTGTATATATTACAAAATGTTTTATTTCGAAAATTAATACAATTTAAATATAGAAAGATGAGTAAACATCTAATAGTATTTTTTTCTTTTAGATGTAAAAGCAAAGAATGTAATGCTTCATCCTAAATACAAAATCACAGAGAAAAAAACTGAGGGAATATCAGAGTACTATGTGTATGATGTGGCTCTTATTGAACTGAAAAAACCTGTAAAAGTGGACATCAATCTGAGGTGAGTGGTGTATTTTAAAGGCAGAACAGGAGGAAAAAGGAAAAATAGTAATAAATAACAGTAATAACAGTATTGTTTTTAGATTTACCACAGTTATAATGTATGTATCAATATTCTATATAGAAATGTCATGGGTAAACATTTGTCCTTCGATTACTTTAGAAATTGAAATTAAACAACAAGTTTTTACCATCACCACTGTAATAAAATCAGGAATGCACTGCAAAATAAGATTTTCAACAAACAATCAAGCATTTAATGTTAAAACTATATTTCATTTATCAAAAAAGCATTTAAAATTGCTACAGTAAGACCCTTTTCTCATATCTCTGTATGACTATTTCAATTTTAGACCTATTTGCATTCCCTGCACTAAGGAGACCAGCGGGGCTCTAAGATTGACTGGCAGTGGTGTGACATGTCAAACACACAGTGAGTTTAAAACCCTTCAGCTTGAAAGAAGAATTATTAAATTGTGTAATTGATACATTTTCCATTAATCAAATTCAATGTGGGCACAACATAAAATGCAGCATAACATATAAATCTAAACATTACTTTATTCTCTTACAGAGGAAATACTGCTAAGTAATGAGTTTGAATATGTGTATTTTATGCAAGCTAAAACAAATCATAAAAATGTTTATCCAAAAAAAAAGGTCCAGCTCAAACTGAAAGACCAGGTAAAATGACTTCTTTTTACTTGGGTTACATTCACAACTTATTTATAAGAAATGTAATAAAATGCTTTTGTGAAAGGTACGAAACTATAGATGTGTCTGTAAAATGTCAGTTCTCTCTATTAAACTGTATTTGGGAGGTACTTTAGGTTGCAGATTTTCAAGTCTTCATGTTTTTTATTTAATGGTTTTTGTCTATTTTAAAATACTTAGGTTTGTTTTAAGTGTACAAATTTGTCACATTCAGTGAGAGTGAACATAGTGTACTTTAATGGTACTTAATTCTATATTGAGGACCATTATATTTTACTGTTGTACTTATACAGTATGTTTATTTCTGATAGTGTAGATGTTTGAGTGTTTCTTGAGAAATCATCTAGCACTTATGCTCCGCTACAAATATAGAAAAACACACATTGTTTTTCACTTTTTTCAGTTGGATGCATGCATAGTAGAAGCTGGAAGGGTTTTAAATGTTTCTCATGAGACTGCAAGGAAACTTATTACAGAAAATTTCCTATGCACTGGAGGACAAGGAAGTACTGATGTGGACGAGCCCTCTTGCAAAGGTAATTCATCATCAAGGATGATCTTAAATGTATAGAAGCACTGGAATGTAATATGATGTGTTTTTCTTTTGTGTTCAAGTATTTTTTTCTTTTAGATAATAAGTCTGATGTATCAGTATGATGTATCAATATAATCAGTACATTGTACAGTGTATCCCTTGGTAGCTTCAGCTTCAGTTGGTGTTTAAAATTTAAAAGTTTAAAAGTTCAATCTCATTCTGTAACAAATCTACTTTAAAAACTACATCTGAAGGGTAGGAAATTGAGCATGTTAGAATTTTAATCTTAAGTGATGAGCTTTGTATTCTAAGGAAGAAATATTGGATTTGTGTCTGCCAACCCCTAAAAAATCAATATCAGTATTAGTATAGGAAAAGCAAAGGGGATTTCATGCCATCATCAACATTAATGTCTTTTTTTGGCATATTTCAACAGGTGAATCTGGTGGTGCCACATTTTTGCAGCAGACGTATCGTGCAGTCCAGGTCAGAAATTAAATCAGCTTTTTTCATCAAATGTATATTTGATGATTAAGGTTTTTATATATAAATCACTTAATTCCTTGTTTAATTAATTAATTATTTGTCACAAAAACAATAACAGAACATTAAAGATTCCTATATATCTGTATTTATAGTTGGGTAACAAATCCAATAAACCTGTGTGTTTACAACCTTATAATCAACTTAATTAAAGAAAATATTAAAGCAATTAAACATACATGTGTATAGGCAGTAATATAAAGCCTCTGTTTATTTGCTATAACAGAATGGTATATTGCTGCCATGCAAATTGTCAATGTATATTTTAATTAATGACTACAGTAATGCAAATGATGCTGTTGTTCTATCTTTAACAGGTTGGAATTGTCAGCTGGGGACTGAAAGATTTGTGCACAGGTCATGTAAATTTAAATATGAAGGAAAAAAACAGAGATTTCCACATAGATCTCTTTAATCCAGAGGTGCAAAAATTCCTTAAAGAATACCTGGGTAATGAAACAAGGCAGTACAATGAGGCACTACATTTTTTGTAAAAAAAAAAAAAAAAAAGTAAATGTGTAAATGTTGTTTGACCTCTTCTCAATACCATGGTCATCATCACAACACTGTTTTTGACCCTCAAATCTTAACAAAATAACTTCATTTTGATCATACTTATGAGACTCCAGACTACTCACAAATCATATTTTTCCAGCTTAATCACTTAATCACTTTATACATACCCCCAGCAATGACAGAGTGAACAGTTATTGGGAAAATTGGAAATTGATGAAAATGCAGTTGACCTAGAGGTGCATCCTGATAATCATTTTCTGTTTCAAAGATGCATTTTGGTTCAATGAAAATATTTAAATTACCTTGATATTTTACAATGAGAGGGTGGTCTGTTTATTAATAGAGTATAAAGAGTTTGAAGGTATAAAAATAATATTATTACTATAATATAACCTTTAAGAGGGTGACCCCTCCCCACACACAAGAAGTGGAGGTTAACACACCTCTGTATGTGTAATAATGTGTTCATTCGGAGAAATTATTGAACAGTGTTACACAGTGTTTATGTTTGTACCAATTTGTAATTTAAACAACTATTTCTGCGGATAAAAAAGGCAAATTATATTGATACTGTCCCACCTTTACCTCAGTCTCTGATCACTCTATATGTATCATTAACTATATGTAATGATATGCCAAAATAAAAGCATTTTGAAAGCTAATTATTACAATGTCTTGTATTCATTTGCATTATTAATTTATATCCATATTAAATTCATATATTATTGTAATACATATTAGACCATAATATGTATAACATAATAGACCAGTAATTTTTTTTTCTATTACTTGTATTGCATACTGTTTAAAATTTGTAACACATTGATCATGAGGTATTACTTTAGGGGAAGGCATAGCAATGCCCACACTTCTATAAGTTGTAAGATGTTATCTTGTGAGTGAGGCTGAACACTGGTCAGTGCCTTGTGACTTATCATATATTGTATGTTTGAGTGAGGCCTGATAGTTGGCGCCAGATGAATAGGCCATTCCATTCCCGAAGTTATGCTGGCATTTAATATTTCTGTATCTACAGGGTCATGTGTGTACAGAGAATATGTCCTAGACAACATTTCCACACACAGTGGACAAGGACCAGGGCATTGCAGTGTTTTACGCAGAACCATTCACATACACACACCTAGGACCCAGTATACCAATGCCAATCATCCAACAGTGCAGGCCGCAGATCTCATTTGTCAGTCCACCTCTCCTCCCACACCTATCTCATTCAATTCATCTACCACATGCATTTTAGGTAATAAAGTAATACAAGTAAAAAAGATACTTGTTTTTGTAGTACATAGCACAGATAACTCTCAGTGTGGTATATGAGGTTATTTGTTCTAATTAAGATCAAATGCCCAACTGTCATTTAAGTCATTAAAGTGTGTATTTTTGTGTATAAGATAAACACTCTTGATGCGACACATCTTTCATTTAAAGCAGTTTTTATATACAGGGGTTGGACAATGAAACACCTGGTTTTAGATGACAATAATTTATTGTCCTGACGGACAGTTCTGGTGAAAACAGGAGAGTTGAGGTGCACATTGAATTCTGCCGTGATTTGGGCAGCCGTGGTTTTATGTTTTTTGGAAACAATCCGGGTTAGCACTCGAACATCCCTTTCAGACAGCTTCCTCTTACAGCGTCCACAGTTAATCCTGTTGGATGTGGTTCATTCTTCTTGGTGGTATGCTGACATTACCCTGGATATCGTGGCTCTTGATACATCACAAAGACTTGCCGTCTCAGTCACAGAGGCACCAGCAGGACGTGCACCAACAATTTGTCCTCTTTTGAACTCTGATATTTTACCCATAATGTTGTGTGCATTGCAATATTTTGAGCAAAACTTACACTGTTAATTGAACCTTCGCACTCTGCTTTTACTGGTGCAATGTGCAGTTAATGAAGATTGGCCACCAGGCTGCTCTAATTTAGCCATGAAACTTCCCATACTAAAATGACACAAATTGGCTAAATTGGACCAGCCATATATATATATATATATATATATATATATATATATATATATATATATATATATATATATATATATATATATAAATTGGTTATAATTTTGCTAAATAAAAACTTTTATTGTGTTCCTGTTATAAAAAGTCTCCAGCAAAAAGTCCAGATGAAGTATCCCTGGTTAAAATGTATGGCTTTTCATACAAGTATGACGTTTGATAGAGAGTGGAAGAAGAATGCACAACCATTTTATTACAGAATTACAAACATCATTTTATTTGTACTCGTCTCTTCTGCGATCTTGAAGAGGATGTCAGGAGAAAAGATTGAAGAGAGACTGCAGGAAGAGTGGAGGAAGGAGAAAAAGTGGATTCAAGAGAGAGGAAAAAGGTTTTAAAGAGAAATAAAACTGGTAAAGATGGAAGGGAATAATTAAGGATGGAGCAGTTAAACCAGTAATTTGAAAAAAAAAATGAAGAAAAGAAGAAGGATATAAAGAAAGAGAAAGAAGGGTAAGAAGCCAATGGAAATGAGTAAAGAGAGAAGATCAGAATGATGCAAAAACTAGAGAAGGAGAAAATGAGGATGGGATAAAAAATAATGGAGAAGAATGCAGAACTGGAAAGACTGGCAGAAAGTAAATGGAAGGCAGAGGTGACAAAAAATTGGAGTAAAGCTCGATAAATTATGGGCATAAAATGATGAGATAGCATGGTGGACGCATGGTGGTTAGCTTCAGGTTGTAGCCTGAATGTTCTGCCTGCTGTGTTTTTCTGGATTGTTCCCTCATTGGCTGGACGCAGCCTGCTTTTCCCTGATTGGCTGGACGCAGCCTGCTTTTCCCTGATTGGCTGGACTGGCCAGATTTATTTGAATAAAGTTGAGCCGGAGGGCGGAGCTGCATTAAACGCAACGCAACCCGGCATGCACCGAGGCATGCAGCGGCTCTCTCCATTGATTTTATGTATGATGTTATTATGATGTTATTTTAGTAAGCAGTCGCTGTTAACTGAAATTATAAGATGTAAAATGTTAACATTGTCTTCCTGGTCTTTCCTAGGCTGTAGCAATGAAGAAACAAAAAACACATATAACAATAACAATATTCTAAAGTTTATTGCAGCATATATATATATATATATATATATATATATATATATATATATATATATATATATATATATATATATATATATATATATATATATATGATTTTACAGCTTGGTCCCCCCCAGTTCAAAATTTCCATCTGCGCCCCTGGTTAAAAACGATTAGCGACAAATCAAGCTTCTATTTCTGGTGGGTTTTTTTGTAGCTGCTTGTGTTTGGAGACTGACTTTTATCACTCTTTCTGACTTCTTTCGCAGTTTCTGTCCAGCGGGTGCTGCTGAGCCCCTTCACCGTCACAAATTACTCACAGGCGGACACACTTCACATTAGCCTTGCGCCAGCCGCGCCAGTCACTAGCCAGGTAGCAAGCTGCACATAATGTCAGACAGTTTTAATGTTGTGGACCAGATTTTGGCGAAGCTATTTGATAGTCTTCCTTACGAAGAAAAACAGCAGGGCAGATCAACTGCTCAGATTATTTTGGTGCAAAAGGTGGGGAAAAGTAACAGGTCTTTTCAGCTGTCCTGGTATGACAAAGTAAGCTGGCTGACTGGAAGTGCTGTAACAAATAAAATGTACTGTTGGCCATGCCCTTTGATGAAACAGTCTCAGTGAGGGTAGAATTTACGTATAAATAAACCAACACATTTTAAGATGTATGCCGAAATTGAGCTTCCCCTCATTAAAAGACCAGCATCCGCCACTGGCATAGAGCAGCAGCAGAAGAGGCATTGGTTTATAGCTGTAGTAATTATCTTATAAATAAATCAGGTTAAACTGCACCTGCACAGCCATTTAGCTGTTCTTTTGAACTTCTGTTTTTGTTCAACAGTTTTCATACAGGTTATAGCTTTTCGGAAAGTTGAAAAAGTACAGCAAGAAAATAAAGTGAACTGGAATAGTTGTAAACTAATAAAAAAAAAACTGAAATCTGTATCATTTGCATTACCTTTCGCACATTATAAATCTGCATTGCGTGTTAGTTGTTACTCCCTGAGAAGACGGAGAAAAACATTGCTGATAATCAGTCTGTGAGGTATGTCACTGAGCCGCTGGTCAATGATCCTCTGTGTTTGATTTGTTGTTAAAAAGTGACCATCAGTCCTGTACCTACTCACGTCTGGTTGTTTATTTCAGAGCTTGTTCAGGGAAATACTTAAAAGACAATGGAGTCAGTGCATTGTTGGAATGTATTTATTTTTGTGATGACTGGCATCTGTTTCCTTGTGAATGGTGAGTTTTTTGCATTTTTCTCAAAGCTTTTTTATGTGTATTTTTGCTTAGTTTAAAAAACATAATTTGAATGAATAATAAAATAAGCTTATCACGGTAAATATTTTTTTCTATGATTAAGAACCTTTTAAAATAATTTATAGTAGTACCTATATGAGGTCTGGAATTTTTCAAGGTCTAGTAAAGTTTTCCATCATACCCTTTGCAAATGACTCTGTAGAATCATTTTTCAACAAAACAACATATTAGCCAAGCTTGTTTAAAGACCACGTAACAGATATCAGAGATAATGTTTCATTGATTTACTTAGAGATGTGGGAAAAGATGATGCAACCTAAAAACAGTTAAACAGTGAGTCAGCATGAAACTTAATCTGTCTGTTGACTTTTCATTGTACATTGCCAGATTTGATCAATATTACATATAATACAACATCAATCTCCAACTATGAAATTGGATTGACTGAGAGAACTGATATTACACATTAATTTACTATTAGCTTTTGCCGGCCTAGTGTTGGAACAATACTTGTGATCGGGCCTTCCTAATTAATGGTTTGGGTACTCAGCCTTTAAACTGGAAAGGAAATGGGATAACATTTAAAATAAATAATTAAAAATAAACATTCTGATTGTTCTCCCACCATTTATCACCGGTTCTGGTTATTTACTGGTTTATTTTGATGTAGGTGGTCCATCTGAACTTCAGTGTTTGGAGACTGTGCATCCGAACATCACGGAGCATCTGAACAACACAGAGAATCTGAACAATACCAACTACCTCAACATCACCACGGGCACCTTTACTCTTTCTAAGCAATACAATGATGGTAGTATCCTGAGGTACCAATGTCCGAAGGGTTATTACCCATATCCTGTAAAAAAACGTAAATGTTCCAGAGGCAAATGGAATCCTGCGCCCACTAGAAAATCAGCAAAGTGCAAGAGTAAGCCTTAACGTTAGATAAGGTAACAAACATAGTGCTGTGTTCTTTTCACTCAGCAATCTTTTTATCTCCTATTTGTTTAGGAATCACATGTCCTAATCCCAATGTTCTGGACAATGGATCTGTGAATCCCTATCAGGTACTTTATTATGTGAATGACATGATCAATTACAGGTGTCACTCCGATCACATACTGCGGGGGTCCCCCACTCGTGTGTGTCAGCTCAATGGCAAGTGGAGTGGCAGCACAGCGATTTGTAGTATTGACTGTAAGTAAAAATCTCTATAGGAGTCTTACTCCTAATATTTGTTTATTTACTTCTGTCATGTGTTACATTAATGGGAAGAAACCAACTGTATTGACACTAGCATGAGCAAGTGATCAGACACAGCAGTGCTGCTGGAGTTTTTAAACATCTCAACGTCACTGCTGGACTGTGGATAATCCACCAACAGTGTTCTGTAGGCAGCATCCTGTGGACAGCATGTGAGCACTGATGAAGGACTAGAGGAAGACCTACACATACTGTGCAGCAACAGATGAGCTTCTGTCCCTGACTTTAAAGATGTCCTTCCGCTAAAATACACTTTTTCTTGTTCTTTGTCAAATACAATAGGTCTCTCTGAGTTGTATATGCATGCTGCACATGAAACTCTTCCTTAACCTCCCTTGACATTGCAAAGACTGTTATTAGTTTAAAACAAACATTTCTAACTGTTGTTAGTCTCACTGCCTCGCAGTGCTGTTAGCAAATCAGAGGCAATATGTTTGCGTGCATGAAGTTTATATGAGCAAGAGGCCTAAAGCAGCGTTAAAATGAATGAAAAAACAATGGAATGAGACTATTCAATCTAGTAACGTCTAGTTTGGCCAGCTAGGTAGAAGTATCTAATACAGTAGATAGTGAGCAGACATAATGTTTAAAAACTACAGCAGCACTGCTGTGTCTGACCCTTTTGAAAAAAAAAAAAGTACATGCAGCATCTCTTTTGTCATATCTGTGTCTAATTATGAATAATACCTAACCAACAGCTCACCACTGCCCTGATCCTGGCATTCCTCCTGGTGCCAGCAGAACAGGCCACATCTTTGACATTGATGACACAGTCTCCTACCGCTGTGATAACAAGCTGACACTGCTGGGGTCCAGAGAGCGTGTGTGTCAGGATGATGGAACGTGGTCAGGGCAAGAGCCTGAGTGCTATGGTATGTCATATGTTATTGTAGTGTCACATCACACACAGCCAGAGATTCTCAACAATAGTCCAACTAGTCCACAGCATACAGTCAGTAACAGGGTTAAAAATGGTGAATGTTCTGTTAATGTTCTTGTTTTCTCATTGTAGCTGATTTCACTTATGACACCCCAGAAGAAGTTGCACAGGCTTTTGGAATCAGTCTGAAGGCTATTCTAAACAGACACAAGCAACAAGGTACAGCGGAGCTTCACAATGTGCACTTATTATAGTTGGTCACCAATTTATTGTTAAAAAAAAAAAAAAAACTATTTTAAACCACACTAATGCTTTAACACTGACCAACAGTTCAGCCTACGAAGAAAGTCAAAGCAAATCTCAACATCTACATCGCACTGGATGCATCTGGCAGCATAGATAAAACGGATTTTGAAGAGGCAAAGAAAATCGTCATGAAGCTCATAGACAAGGTATTTGATTAAAGCCCCTATTTTCCTCTTTTTAAGCTGCCACTGAGGCAACATCACTGGGTAGCCAGAGGAAAGTGCAGCTCCCCAGCTCAGAAACATCATCCAATAGACACCTGTACTAACCAACATCACATTATAACTAATGGGGAGAGAGCAACATCTACCCACAGAGAGTGAGAGCAAGGGCAAGCCCAGGTCAAGGCCAGTGCCCTGGGCAACCCACCCCCCAAGCTGTGCCATCATGTAGGCTTTCTTCACAATAGGCTAAAATGTATTTGCTGCAACAAGACGACGTAAATTGTTGTCAATGATGGCACACTGTTTGAAAAACTCATTTTCATCGTGTTGTTTATAGCCTTACCCTTGTGAAAAGGAAGTATACATAAGAGCATTAAAAGCATGTTCAAATTAGGTAAAGAATAGTAAAAGTGCATTTTCAATTTAATATACTTTATGATAATACACATTAAATATACTTTATCTGTATTTCCATAAAATGTATTTTAAGCAATATGCTTTATATTATATGTTGTGTTAATAGAAAAAAAATATATAGTGGCATTAAATACTGTTTAAAGTGCCAATAAATACTGTTTAAACATTAAGGTGTACACATTAGGTGCATTATTATGTAAAATAGTACATTTACAATATACTTAAATTGTATTAAATAAGGAGTTCTTCATCAGCTTAAGCTGCAGATGTTGTACGAAGCACAATTTAATGCTTTCACGTTGTGTTTAAATATAGCTTACTTACAACGAAAATATACTTAAGTTGCCATAAGTTGTTCCAAAATAGTACATTTCGTACGTCTTTAAGTACATGTTTTAATTTTAAAGTATGTATCTTTCAATGTTAAGTATATTTAAAAATACTTAAT
Source organism: Astyanax mexicanus (assembly GCF_023375975.1). Lineage (NCBI taxonomy): Eukaryota > Metazoa > Chordata > Actinopteri > Characiformes > Acestrorhamphidae > Astyanax > Astyanax mexicanus. The sequence goes on from NC_064424.1 coordinate 16,466,801, forward strand.
ACACTTTCCTTTTACAAGGGTAAATACTGTTTTATATTATAGTTCAATGGAATTTTGACCATTTTTCTACTTTATCTGCTTTATTTTTCAATAGGTCAGCTACTATGAAGTCTTTCCAAATTATGAGATCCTTGTTTTTGCTACAGATGTAGCAAGATTAGTTAGCATTGCTGAGGGCAACGGCGAGCTGCATGAAACTGTCAACAATTTAATGGCTTTTAAATATGAAGGTAAGCTTTTGATATGAATTGAATCTTTTATACCATTGTGGTTCAAGTGCAATTTTTAAGTAAAAAAGATTTTAGAAAATAGGTATTTTTAAATATAGTTTAGTTTTGCTGTAAAAGAGGATGGCACCTTTTATATAGAGCCAGACCAGATTTCAAGACACCAAATGTTTGGGGTAAAGCAGTGGTGTGTACATTATTAAATGAGTCATGTTATGTCCTTTATTGCATATACTTTAAATGCCTTGACTGCTTGAAGTCTGCAACTTACAGGCAGCTCCAGTATACTCACTGGTTATACTCTACCAGGCTTTCTATGCCATCGGCTTTTTGTCCTAAGTTAGCTGACAAGTTATTTTATTTTTACTTCAGAATATTAAATTAAAAGCATTATTTTAAGCATTTACCTCATCAATTAAGATGAGTAACCCAGGAAATGGGCAATCATAGGTTGAAGCAAAAATACTCCCACCACCATGCTTTACAGAGGAGGTACTATGTGGCAGTTGTATATGTGGCAGTTTGTTATTCACTTACAGTGTACAATCCTGCTACCAAGCTCGTCTTGATCTGATTTGGACAGATTTCTGAAAACTGTGTACCCTCTCATTTTAATGTGATGTTGTTTTTTATTGGCAGACAGAGGAGCAAAATCAGGAACAAATATTGCTAAAGCCTTCAATGAAATATTGGCAAGCATGAGTAAGGTGAAGGCCACCAATAAAACGCCCTTCAAAGAAACCCATCATGTCATAATCATGTTCACTGATGGTATTGATACTGCCTTTGTACACATTTCTATAGTTTAAAGTTTCTGTAAAAGTGAACCTTTAGTTACTGTTGTATCTCCTTCACTGTGTGTGCAGGTATCACTAATATGGGAGGGGACCCTACACACAAGACTAATGCAATTAAACATGCAGTGTATGATGGAGATGAAGCAAACCGTGAACAATATCTTGGTAAGAAAATCATAAACCATATTTGAATGCACATGCACGCTGGTTTATTGATTGTTATTCTGTTTAATTGTTAAGTTTTTAGGGGTGAGACTGTTCAGGGTTATATGATGAGTGACAGTACATGCTAACACATACATGCTGTCAGACTCATCAGACAGTTGTACCTTTCACATTACACAGAATTTTATCTTGTAATCTTGGAAATCTTTTAGTTGTTGTGATTTGCTTACTACACAACTGATCAAAGTTACAAATGACAAGATATCCACAGTGAGAACAGCAGCTGTACAGTTCTTGGATCACGTCTTTTAGCAGGTAACACATAGCGACTAAAGCCCTATACAGACCCGATTAGTTTACAGGGGGACGTCTGTGAAAAATATTTCACACTTCTACTCAGTGATAGTTTTCAACTAGTCAACTCTTGCACCCAGACTGCAATAAAAAAAAACAGGAGGACCAGTGAGTTTTTAGACTTTCTTGATCACATGACATCACGTTCAGTAGCTCCTCCATTTCCACTCGCCGTTGTGTTTATGTGGATCTCAGTCGAAGCGCACGCCCAATGTGTGATTGTGGTGCATGGCAGTGGACATATAGCTTTTTTTATTAACCACGAGGTGATGAAACTCAGAGGTAAACAAAAACAGTAGGTAATTCAGCCTGTTATGTTCTCAAAGGACGTCTGAGAAAAACACATACATGGTCGTTCCGGACAGGAATAAAATCACAGATTACCCCAGTATGCCCTGAGAAACTAAGCCTGTCCGGATAGGGCTTAAGTCAGTGCTGACTGACCGCCGACCTAAGGCTTTGGTTGGGGATTTCCATATAATACAGAACATCTAGACAAGCTAGATAAATGTAACACAAAACAGAACCACAATCAGCAATCAATCACAATCAGCACAATCAGCAAGGTATATCTGAAAAGAAAAAAAAAACATTCAATTAACACCTTTTATAATTAGTTGGTCAAATAATATGTTTAGTAAAAGTTTAGTAAAAGGGTGCTCAAACTTTTGCATAAGACTCTATATGTGTTGTTTATTTGTCCTTCTGCTTTATGTGGAGTTATGATATATTGTGCTAGAAATTCATCCTGTTATTTTTATTGTAGATCATTTTTTAAGCAATTGCTGTTTATTTTAATGTACATGGCCATTTTTGCAGATCTGTATGTGTTTGGAATGGGTGATGATGTGCAGAAAGAGGATATTAATGAATGGGTGACAAAAAGTCCAAACGGAAAGCACTTCTTCTTACTCCAGAATGTAGAAGATGTGAAAGAGATCTTTGATGAAATGAGTATGATTACTTTTATGTCCTTCTTTTTTCTGTTTTTGTATTAAGCATAGTTTGTTATTGACTTATCCTTGTCTTTTTTTTCCAAAAACAGCATGACTCTTTAAATGATATTTTTTTTAAGACACCATTTCATATCTCCTATTCTAATGCTGCATTCCATTTTCCTCGGATGTTAGAGCTGGGAATTACATCACACCTGAGTTGGCGTATCAGTTAAACTTTCTAATAATTTCACACTACTTTGAAACAGGTAGCAAAAAAGTTTTTAAGAACTAGTTTTACAGTTAATTACCAGTTTTTTTATGCCAAATCCAACCAAAATACTGTATGTTCTACTAGATACTACTGGATTGCTAAAGTTATTATAAGGAGACCAGTCATAATATATATATATGGAAATTTTTATAATGTTTAACCCAACATCTTATTATAAGTCCCACCCATTAACAAAAAGAGCCAGTCAGCTAGCTGGTTGAACAGTGAGTTGAGGAGAGTTGAGTATGAGCGCACTAGTGGGAAAGCTTCCGCTTAATGAGAAAATTTGCACAAGCAAAGTAACCATAAAAAGGGTGATGTTGCACAGCATAAGCATCTGTGAGCTGATGTATCGGAACCGAGTCACTGCTCTTTCCTCCGAGCACGCTGTGATGCTACTCAATGCTACATCAGCAGTTTAAAAAGAGGCGGTGGCTGACTCATTAGGACTACCCCTATCACTAGTAATGCCCCAACACCAGGAGGGTGAAGACAAGCACATGCCTCTTCTGATACATGTGAAAGTCTTCACCCTCCTGGTGTTGGGGCATTACTAGTGATAGGGGTAGTCCTAATGAGTGGGCTGGGTATTTGGCTGTGTCAATTGAGGAGAAAATGGGGGGAAAAAATAGAAATAAACAGAAAAAAAAAGAAATGCTAATAAGCCATATAATACAACTGATTTTACTACTGTAGATGTGTGATGCAGCCATCTTGGATCCTGAATCTGGGGTTAGTGAGGCACTACCAACTTGACAAGTAGGATATCTGACCTGTGTGAGCATTCCAGTTAAAATTTCCAACTTGCAAATTTGAAATGTTGACATCCCAGTTCAAATGAAATGCAGCATACTTCCACTATTCCGACAGCAAACAATTCACTGCTTTGTTGATTGAATGCCTACTTCTGTATCTGCTATTTGTGCATTTATAGAGAATGTGTTTCCTCCATGCATAGATGAAATCAATAGTGTGGGTCTGTGTGGGCTCTACAAAGAAAAAAAAGATCGAGTGGAGCGTGAAGGATACCCTTGGCTGATAAAGTTTTCTGTATCTGTGAGTATCTTCATAATTTTTTGATTTTGTCTGTTTGCAGGCTAAATCTTCTAGAACTATACCTCTTCTAGAAGAACCAGAGACACATACAAATGCAAGTCTATGCAGTTATACTTTTACTTTTTTCCTGTTGTTCCAGCATGAACTTGGCAAAGTCTCAAGCTGCTTAGGATCACTGGTCACTCCAACATTTATTCTAACCGCAGCTCACTGCTTCAAGTTTGAGGATGTTCCTGAGAAAATTCATTTTGAGATACCTAAAAGTACTGTATATAATCAAACATGAATAAATTAATAAAATAAAACTAATCCAATATGACTAAAATAGGTAACTATTTGTAATTTCCTTTTTTTTAGACTTAAACTTAGCAGCAAAGAATTTCATGCTTCATCCTAAATACAAACCCAGAGGAAAAGTGTCTGAGGGAATATCAGAGTACTATGAATATGACGTTGCTCTCATTGAATTAGAAGAACCAATAGAAACTGATAACACTATCAGGTAAGTGCGCTATGTGAATCTCCCTTTTCTGATTTGGGTTAAATACATAAACTGCAGAATCTGCCAGCTACATTCAAAACCTGTTCTAATGGATTCTCTGTATTTCAATCCTAGACCCATTTGCGTTCCCTGCACCAAGGAGACGAGCAAGGCTCTAAGATTATATGGCAGGGGTGTGACGTGCCAAAAACACAGTGAGTTAAACATAGTTTATCCTCAAGGATTTGTTAGCAGACAGAAAATCTAAAGAGATTTACCATTGGTACAGAAATATTACATATATTTTTATTTGTTAAAGCCATAATGGTAAGTTTAATCGTACATGTAAAATGTACATGGTGTAATATGAATATGTTAGCTCAAATAGACAGTGTATAATTACAAATGCAAAATCATAACATTGCCTTCATATGCTTCTGTTTTAGAAGAGGAGCTGCTGAGTAAAGAGCTTGTGAATGCGTTTTTCTTGTCGGCTGAGATGGAAAGTATATTTTTACAACACAATGTCAAGATCAAATTGGGACACAAGGTAAAGTTCCATCTCACTTTGTGTTGTGTTTGAAGATTTCTGATTGGAGTCTGAAGCAGATTTTGAACTTTGGTAAGATTTGAATCAGTGTTCTCAAGTCTCACGCTTTGAGCGTGTGACACACACACCTCAGCGAGTTCACACGCTCACATGCCTCACATGGTATTTCTCACGCTCGCCAATCCATCGGCTGTATATTTTGTTATAATGTACTCTTGTTGAGCCAATCAGAATATAGATCGCCCCCCAATCTCACTCCCACCAAACTTTAAAACTTCAGAGCCCTGATTTGAATCTATGTGATGTAAGAAAGGAATATGTTGTAAAACTTGGAATTAATGTTGCAATCAACTGGACAAAAGGGGTATAAAAAAACAAAGCCTACAGAGCAGAGATCATTTAAAAATGTTAATCATTTGAATTTATTTTTGTCAAGAAATGAAAAGCACACAAATTAGACTGTTCCACATGTGTGACAGGAGTTTTTTCAAAACATTCCGACCAAATCTCACCCTACTTTGACAGCACCCTAGGCTCTGGGACTCAGCAAATGTCATTGATTCAAAGAGCTAAAGGCTATTTAGGATTTAATTTACTAATTACACTGTCTTTTTAGTGTAAAGTAGAGTATGTATTATAAATGAAATTTGAGTATACTAACATATGTAAGATCTAAACCAGTCGATTTTGGAGTGTGGTTACAATGGACACTATATCCCACAATGCAATGAACAATGTAAAGAGAGAGCTACTCACACATGGAAATATAAGAAAAAAAAACTCGTGACGAAAATGGTGAAAGTGAATACAATATAGTATTAGTGTGTAGTACAGATTTAAAACACAGCCATGTTTTTTACAGTAGCTGTTTTAGTGTACTTGTTATTTGAAGCTGCATCAAACTTCTGCAGTTAATAAGAATACTCGAATTATGCACTAAGCATCCCATGTTATATGTTTGACTGTATGTACGTAAAGGACACACTTTGCTTTTCCCTTTCCTCAGAGAGACGCATGCATTGAAGATGCCAAAAATGCTTTAAATATATCCCATGAAAAAGCAAGACTGCTTATTACAGACAATTTCCTGTGCACCGGAGGAGAGGGATATAATCAATTAGACCATGTTTCTTGCAAAGGTAATTTATTATCAATTTTTCGTCAACTTCATGAACACAGATAAAATGTAGAGTACTGTTGGCTTTGAATGTGTAAGTGATTATTATTTTACTATTTGATGTAAATGTAATTATTACACAGTTAATACTCTTATTATGATTCAAGGCATTTTTTCAGTTTGACATTTGTGCCTTTGCAATGTGAACCATTGCTAAGAGTATTTTTTTAAGAAATAAAAAGTTTGTTGTAATTTTGTTTAGGACTTTTAAAAATCATAGAACACCTTAAATCAGGAATAAGCTTTAAAATATTCCCTTTTAAATGTTATGTTACGTTAAATTGAACTACAAAATATAGGACTTTTATTTTGACACATGTTTATGCAAGTTACCATGGTGTAGTAGTGTTAAATAACTTATTAAATAAGTATAATAATGTTTATTCATGTGTGTTCTACTGCCTTAATTCCCCTGGGTTATATCAGAACATGTTTTAAAATTGATAAAAATAGTATGTATAGTAACGTATTTCATGTGTGTCTCACAACTTTATTTATATATATATTGTTTTGCTATGTTTCACATTTACTACACAGAAATGTAATCTAGTATTTGTTCTTTACTTTGTGTCAAATTCATTTGAATTGACTTAAATAAATGCTCCAAATGACTTGGAATACAGAAAAGGTCCAAAATGACCAAAATGTATATTACATTTATCTCACTTTAGGCTGAGGCTAAAAATAAGTGTCCCTAAATAGATTTTTAATGTTGTTTATATGGGATTTTGTCCATAATTAAATGCCTGCCATTATTTAACAGGTGATTCTGGAGGTGCCACATTTGTGCAGCAAACGTATCAGGCTATCCAGGTCAGAATTTAAATCATTGTTTTTCTTCACATTTATAAACTGTAGTAAGAACCTAACACTGCGTTTTCATGAAAAATATTTAAAAGAGATTAAAAAAGGTTAAATGAATAAACATGAAACCCATTAATATAGATATCACAAAGAAATTGTAATATCAGTTGCATCAAGGTCATGCTTTAAAACAGAATTTTAATGATAATGGGTTGATGTGTTATCTTTAATAGGTTGGAGTTGTCAGCTGGGGACTGAAATACCTGTGCTCTGGCGGCTTCAACTGGAAGGAACTTGAAACAGCCAGAGATTTCCACATAGATCTCTTCAATCCAGAAATACAGATTTTCCTTAAAAAATACCTGAGTGATGATCAAAGGGGCCATCCTGTTCATTTTTTGTGAAAAGCAGAGGCGTGTTCTCCTGTAAACATGCTATTTTTCTTTAATATCTTTTTTACTGTAAACTTTTGATCAATGTGACAAAACAAAGAATTTTGAATATACAGCTCTGGAAAGAATTAAGAGACCACTTGAGTTTCTGAATCAGTTTCTCTGATTAACATTGTTGTTTTATTCTATAAACTACGGACAACATTTCTCCCAAATTCCAAATAAAAACAGTCATTTGGAGTATTTATTTGGAGAAAATGAGAAATGGCTGAAATAACAAAAAACAAGAAAACAAGTTCATATTCATAAAGTTTTAAGAGTTCAGAAATCAATATTTGCTGGAATAATCAGTTTTTTAATCACAGTTTTCATGCATCTTGGCATGTTCTCCTCCACCAATCTTACACACTGCTTTTGGATAACTTAATGCCACTCCTGGTGCAAAAAAATAGGCAGTTCAGCTTGGTCTGATGGTTGTGATCAGCCATCTTCCTCTTGATTATATTCCAGAGGTTTTCAGTTTGGTAAAATCAAAGAAACTCATCATAATATGAAATATTCTTGCTGAGCAGACAAAGAAACAGTAGCAGAGTAAATACAGGCAGAGATGATTTATTTGCATCATTCTTTACTGCATGTTGTAATACTGCCTCATTTAGTGAAAACAACAATGACAACACAACACTGTGTGATTCAGTTGTTCATAGCATTAAAGTGTATTGGATAAAAAAAATCCACATTTGTAGCAAGAATAAAATAAATTATATAGTAATATATGCTAAAAAAAAAACAAAAAAAAAAACTACCTAACAGATCCAGCTTTATTCAGTCTTAAATGTATGCACAGATTCACAGTATTAAGTACAATGCAAAAAATGATAAAATATGAGTGTACCTATGATGTGGTGATACACTTTTGGGACTAAGAAGTATATTTTAAACTTCCTTTTGTTAATTTAGCACTACCCACGGAGCCTTGAAGTCACAGCATGTCCTTCACAGCATATTTCACCTTTCGGCATCACACTGGTGTCTGTTTTTGTCCATGTGGAAACCCATTAGTATGCTGAGACTGGCTGTGGTTTTCCCAAAAAGCTTGCCGCACCTTTTCCAGTTCTGACATTACAGGAAGTCTAATGTCCAAATGCATCAGCAAGTTCTCCAGCCATTCTTCTAACTTTGCAAATGTGGGACTAGAAAGAAAGAAAATTACATAAAGAGTAAAGACACAGTTATTTGGACAGTAGACACGATATAAACTTTTTTTTTATTGAATTATTGCATATTTGTCATAATTAATGCTAAAAGATCTTTACGCTGAATACAATACACTGACATGCCAAATGTCAAAGTACATAGTACTAGTATCCCAGTACTAGCAGTTTACATAATGCTATACCATGTCAGTGTATTAGGCAAACTTTTATCAAATTCAAAGCACATTTTAAATGATCCTTCATGTATTTATGGAGCAAAGTTATCTAACATGCAAATAAGTGATTCTTAAGCAACTCAAGTCATCTTAAGTAATCAAATTGAAAATAACTTTCTGGTAAGTCATCAAAGAAGTCATTAAATGATAGAATGTCTTCAATTTTGGTGATTTTTGAAAATATCTAACATAAATTAAAACTGCATTTCACAATAGAAACACTGTATGAACATTTACACATGAGGGTGGTGGTCGAGAAGTTTTGCTTCCCGTGTTTTGTGAGATGTTTTGTTATTATTGAAAAAAAAAACATAAATTAGGATTTGTGTCGGAGAATTCTTCAGTATACCATCTTTATCTGTATGTAAACTAAGGTTTTAAGGCTTTTTTTGAGGTTTTAATTAAGTGATTACCTTACTTCATAAATAAATTAAATCATTCTATGAATGCATTTTTTTTTTATTTGATAAGATTCTTGTAGTGTAATATTGCAGTTTTTTATAGATCTAAACTGTTCACTGTGACACCATAAAAGAAAATGTATATAGTTATATGAGGAGACCTACCGTTTTTCTGTCTCTGTGTCACAGCAGAGAGCCGCAAGAGGAAAGAACGAGGGTGGGCATTCAGTGGGATAGTAGCGCTCCAGAAATTCGTTCACACCTAGGCCAAATTCCATAGTGCGAGGTAGATAGTCTGGATCAGCGTACACTCTGCCAATAATCTGAGACAAAGGAAAGAAATTCACGCTATAAACATTTTTCTTTTATATTCTGAGTGATCATAACTGTTAGTAAAGTAATATTTACCTCACAAAGAATGATTCCAAAAGAGAAGATGTCAACTCGTTCATCATAGCTTATTCCTTTGAGATAGAAAAGAGAGACCAAGATTTGTTGTAGATTCCAGCCCAGCTAAAGAAACAATCTGGCCAAATTAGTGTATATTTTGGTTTGTGTTTGTTGCTGGTCTACAAGATATGTTTAACCAAGATGATTGACTAACATGAAAAGCAAGGCTATGGCTGTGTTCAGACTGCAGGCGAACTGAATTTTAAATTACAATATTTTTATTTGGATGTTAATTTAACTTAAACATATACCTATAAATAGCACAATCTCTTAAGTTTGTCATTGTGAGTGATGCAAAAGAATCCGATTTGAGAAGCCATGCTAAAATGCATTTGTACAAATCTGACTAACTACATTTCAAACCAGCTCAAAATATAGTTTTGGTCTGATTTTCAAAAAGTTTTTGTGTAGTTTCTGGCTGTTCAGACAATCAAAAATGTGGATACAACCTTGATATTTTGGCTAGAAGTCCGAACATAGCCTATGATGACCAGCTTTACCAAAATCAGATACAACATATACTATACTGGTCTACAGCTGGGAACAAGATAGCTTACCAGCATAAAGTATATGTTTGTTTGAATAACCAGCTTTTCAATCACCTTAACCATCAAACGCCATGATAGACCATACCATCAATATAATTTTGTCCACCACACAGGGAAATTCAGGGTAATACAGGCAGGAGCATTGCTTTTTATAATCCCTGTGTTCATAATCCTGTTCACTGAGCACATAGACAGACCAACCAGGATAAAAATCCTTCCCATATAGCATATTGATTGGTCTGATTTGGTATAGGATTTGTGGGTATCATGGAGCAACTATCAATATGCATGAAAAAGTACGATTTCTCCAATCAATTTCAGTTCAATTCCAATCTGGATCAATGTCTTTTTTTATCTTTCAAAACAGCTCTCACCTCGCATCATCTCTGGTGCCATCCAGTATGGGTTCCCCACCACTGTGTATCTTTTCTTCCGCTGTGGCTTTTTCAGGGTACCGGTAGATATTTGTTCAGGAGTAGAATTCCGTCTCTGAGGTTTGTCCTCCATTACAAGTCGTGCCAGTCCGAAATCAGCCACCACCACTGTCTTATTCTGTGGAAATGGAGCAAGACTATTAAACAGGTCTACAAGAAAAAAGAAATTATATTATTTTAATATTTTTAGGATATCCGTGTCTTTGTTAGGTTTTTACCTCTTTGACCAGGCAGTTGTGCGAGTTTAGATCTCGATGTATAACATTCATGGAATGCAGGTAGGCCTACAGAAAGAGAACAGAAGATGAGAGGAAATAATCATATTATCTTGCTACAGTCTGATTACAGCTACAGCTGCATTTTATCTCGTGCAAAAATCGGTTGTGTGGGGTTAGTTATGTTGCCAGCTATTTAGACATTAATGGCTGTGCATTAAATTATTTTCAAATTAGCAAATCTATACTGCTGAGTCCTATAAAAAATCGAATAAAATATAATCAGATTTTTATCAGTTTTTGGTCTTTTTCTATTCAAATAAATAAGAGGCTTGCCTTGTATGACTGAAGGCATTGCAAAGTTGTCCCCAAAGTGAACAAACTTGCCTATAAGGACTTTGGTTTGAATCAGTATCAGAATCAGAGTTTTTTTTACTCCTCCCTTCCCATTTCGTATTGCATTTTGGAATTATAGTATGCATCTGTGATATTTGTGTATATTCAACTTATTTACTAAAATCTATACTATTCATGTCATACTTAAAAACTAGTTCTTATATGCAACTAATACACTGGGGACAATGGGGACTTCTTCATTTTCAATGAAAGTGCATCTAAAAAGTTTGTATTGCAAGTCATTTTAAAGCATTTGTATTGGTCAATTCATTATGAAATAAAGCATGACAATAAGTTGTGATGAGGTGGGTCGTAGTTCTTACCATTCCTGCAGAGATGTCCTTTGCATAGCTTACTCTAAGGTTCCAAGGATAATTGCTATCCTGTTGTATAAAATGATATGGGGCAATGATATACCACAGGCTAGATATAATAATAATAATAATAATAATAATAATAATAAGAAGAACAAGAAGAAGAAGAAGAAGAAGAAGAAGAAGAAGAAGAAGAAGAAGAAGAAGAAGAAGAAAAAATAACGTTCAAACCATTTTTTCTATTGTTTCTCTCAGTGTCCCTCCTGGCACATATTCAGAGATGAGGTTCAGTCGTTTATCTTTGAATAAAATTCCGATGAACTTCAGGACGTTTGGGTGATCCAGGCAGCGCATCACTTTAACCTGGAATGAGATTTTTTTTACACTTTATTTATAAATAAAAAGACTAAGACAGTCTAGTTTCCTAAGTAAAAAAGGCTCTTTAGTAATTACCCTTTTTATTAAAAGTCCTCGAAGAGCTTTGGTGCTTAATATAAATGGGTTTATTTACATATGTTTTTTTATTATGAGTTTTGTGGTGCAGGAAAATGTGGGACACATCTTGAATATGGTTGTGAACCAGGGTTGTCATGGTAGCTAGAATCAAGCTAAATAACTGTGCACTGGCTTCATAATGTAACCGCAGAACTATTTAAGAAGAAAAAGTCTCAGCTTCAATCTGTTTTACACAGCATTTCATTTTCACCAAACCTATTCATACCACTGTACATATTTGATTTACCTACTTTTACAATGACACGACTTCGTCAACCCAAGGACTATCTTTCTATATCTATGATTATAAAATTTACTGTAGAATTACATTTACATTTAATGTTGTTATGTTTGAAATTGTTTGTATTATTACTGTATATTCATTTAATAAGTGTAGAGTTAGCAGTAACCATTGCTTTAATGTCTAACTGGAAGGCCAAATTACCCAAACCCTGTTCATATGACAACATCACTAACAATGCCCCAACATATTTAGAGGCTGAAGGCTAACATGTGCTTCCTCTGATACTCTGATACAGGTCCGCCCTGCCTTATTTCCAAGCCTTTATTGCCTTCACCTCATTTAAATTTTGCAGCTTCATCTCTATTGAGAAATGACTTAACTGTAAAACAGTCAAGAAATCAGAAAGTCACAGACCTCTTTGAGAAATGTCTGTTGAGTTTCCTCATCAAAACGAAGAAGTTCCTTCATCACCATGACCTCTCCGGTTTCCTGATGTGTCACCTGGCAACCAAAGATAAAAGGTACTTTTATTGTAACACTGCGATTGACCTTAATTGTATCTATACTGTTAGAATAGCCAGTTTCGCTTTACCTTAATGGCTTGTCCGAAGAAGCCCTTGCCCAAAACCTCCCCATTTATCAGGTCAGAGGGCCGGAAGATACGCTGTGTCTTGTCAATGGGGTCGATACGTAAAGACTCTGAACGATTAATGTCTCTTCTGTGAGAAAGCAGCGGCAGGTGACTGTGGGAGCATGGGCTTTTATCAATGCTGCAGCTACGCCTGCAGAGGGGAAGAAACCAGGACTTGGTTAGATTCTTGTGTGCAGTATAGATTTTTTTTTTGACTATTTGATTTGAGGCTATATGCCATTGTGAATAGTTCTTTGAATTTTTATTCAGCATTATAAACATGAGCACTCTAAAACAGGGGTGTCCAAACTTTTTTTGTTGGGGGCCAGAAAGAGAAATATATTTGAAGTCACGGGCCACAGACTCTGTAATAAAACAAATAATGAAATATATCACTTTAAATAATACATTTTCCTAATTACTTTCATTTACACACTATGTTACTTGACTTACTATCTTTATCTTTATCTTTGACAGTGTTGTGTAAACTAAGATTTTTCTAATTGATGTTTTATTTCATGATGTCTCTTAATATTAAACTACGGCAAAATTACGGCAACTTTTAGACTCTTTTGCTCTTTTTCTGCGCTACAACTAAACACTCTTGGCCCTTCTAGACTCTTTGGCCCGTATTTCTGTGCTACAACTGAACACTCTCACCCCTTCTAGACTCTTTGGTCCGTTTTTCTGCGCTACAACTGCGCACCCTTTCCGCTTTTAGACTCTTTCGCCTGTTTTTCTGCACTACAACTGTGCACTCTCTCCGCTTTTAGACTCTTTGGCCCGTTTCTGACACCTAGCGTTCAAACTTTGACTCTCACTTTATAAAAACCTGCTTAACAGCGGGCCAACTTTCATTCTATTTCTAAAATACCTTGCAGGATGTTCCAAAAAAGGAAACGGGCCGCAAATGGCCCACGGGCCGTAGTTTGGACACCCCTGCTCTAAAAGATAAAGCCAGCGCTTAGACAGTAGTGCCACCTGGCTGATCATGTGTGATCATAAGTGTATTGGTGTAGTGAGAGAATAATTCTTACAGAATGTGTCTGGAGCGTTGTCGTGGACTTTGACTCTGAGGAGGGAAGACAGCTAATTTTCCAGGTTGGTCTGCCTCCTCTTTGAGTGGCTCAAATGGATCTTCCATTAGGCCGTTAGGGTTGTGTTCTATAGTAAGTTTCAGCCCGTGCTCAAGGTCATGGATCAGCAGGTCAATCTGTTAGAGAGCAATAACACGTTAGCACTGTATCGTCACAGAACAAATTGTTTGATTTCATTGCTTTTCATCTAACCTCATCAGGTGGAATGTTCTGTACAGAGACTCCATTAATCTCAAGGACAGTGTCCCCAACATGGATCAGGCCCTTTACTTCAGCACTGGTGTTGTTTGAGTTCAACCTGCAGACAGGTAGATTATGAGTGATTAAAAAACAGCTTTTGGTGGAGTTGTACTGGAATTGGTAGCATGTTAATTGATGTATGTTAAAGTCAGACTCACTGAGATACTTTGATAACGGGGCTGTTTCCATTGACAGGGCACTGATCCACTCTTAGGGAAAGACCTCTCCGGCTTTCTACTGAAGGAGGAAACGACACTAGCGCCACTGTATGAGGAAGTCTAGAACATTCTGACCCTGGATGCCTCGCTGATGCCAACTGATGGTAACAGTGCCCACTGCAGGAGAGATAAAGAATTTCATAGATAGTCAAGTCACAACTTTTAAAAATACACAGTACCATTCAAAAGTTTGAACGCACCTTCTATTTCAATGTTTTAGTGTTTTCTTTATTTCTTTATTGAATTTATTTTCTACACTGCAGATTAATATTAAATACATGAACACAATTAAGGGACACATATGGAATGATGTAGTGAACAAAAAAAGGGTTTTGGGATAAGCTGGACCACAGCCTGAAGGAATAACAGCTATTGTGGAAATACAATCGCAAAAAGGAAGCACATTGCATAGCAATCTGAATTACAAAAACTATTACAACTCTTCAAAAAACACTTGATGACAAAAATGGCAAACATGTAAAGCACAGTAGGCTTTTACATTTGCCTATTACATCTGAAATAACTATACACTTGGCGTATTATTCTTTAATTATTTATAAAAAATTTAATCATTAATTTGAAAACGGACATTTCTACTGATTTAGGTGAGATATCAGTAATGTCAGATTGTAGCATGTTTTCATTCTGGAACTTCTAAGAATACAAAACACCTACAAACATTTTAAGTATCTTTATCATTCCTGTCATACATTCATGAATGTACATGAGTTTCAACATAAACCCATACTGCACCCTAATGGCTAACCATGGTTTAAACTAACCAGTATAATTTGGAGTGCTCCACTAAGATGTATGAATCGCCATCTCCAATGAAGGTGCTGCATTTCTCACAGATGAAGCATTCAGAATGATATTTGTGCTCTCCAGCCACCTGTTGAGAGGAAGGAAGAGGATAAAAACAATCCGTTTAATTCATTGTTGTTTTAAAAACATTTTACTAAGCTAAATGAAGATACAGAAGGAGAGGATGTGGGGGTCTAGTGTTTGAGGGGGAAGAGTGGTGGTGATATCAGCTTGTCAGATATGAGCTCAGAGTGCACAATAAATGGAAGGAAGTGGATGAATGAGAGTGGGAGGGGCTGCGGTAATTTGAGATCAGTAAGAGGACTGAGTAACATAACACTCAAATTCTCACCAAAAGAAGAGGAACATCAAGTCCCCCACCCAAATAACTGTAATTAATTTGTGTGGGATACCTTTTTTATTCTTATGTAATCTTTGAAAACCTGTCACTCCTTGAGTAACTCCTTGGGGATGTTGAAAAAAGTGAATTAATTAAAACTAATAACAATATATAACAGTATATAATTACTACAATGAAGACATTTACCAGAAGCACTTTATTTTAAAACTCTAAAATTTTATTTTTTTTAAATAAACAAGCTTAAACAGTAATTTAATGAAATTAGATTTTTCTTTTTACTTTGGGTTCAAATAGATTCTTTTGTTACTTTACGCTTTCACCATATCCACTCGAATTACTCATCCTTATCACTGAGCATGACTCAAAAGAGGAGGTCCCATACTCACACCTCATAGAAATTACGGTACATTTTCTTAGTAAACCAGAATATGTCACTGCTGTCATAAAATTTCTAAAGAAACAATGAATTGCTGGTAACAGTGTGTCTCCTCCTTTAAAACATATAATAAGAAAAAATAAAAGAGATTTTTATAGATTTATAGATCATTTATGTCTATTTAAAGTATAGGCCTACCAGAAATCTGTGATTGTGTGTGTCTGAATAGCTGTGCACAACGAATGATTATAATGATTATAATTTACATTTTATATATATATATATATATATATATATATATATATAGATTATATAATTATATATTATATAATATATATTCCATATTGCTGTGGTTGTCCTGGGCAAGAATTATTTACATAGAGAGATAAAAAAAAAACTACCTTTACTGATTTTTGAGGGTACACAACTTTCCTTTATAGCGCACAAGCAGTCTTATGTCCTGCTTTTTCATTTATGTTTATGAGGATGTGACAGTGTCATTGATTGGGATTGTTAAAGGTATAAAATGCTCTGAAATCTAAACAATAAAAATAAGTTTTAAGATTTTAAACTGAATATGTGATCACAACAAGGAATTCCAGTGAAATGCCATCTATTCTTACTTATTAAAATTCATTTATATATGCGAAAACATGTACTAAATAAAATGTGGTCATATTTGAATTTATATATTGACATGTTTAACTAGTATATACATTTATATATGCTTTAATATATATGCTTTATATGTTGTAAATGAAAAGCTATGGACAACATCCCACAAATATTCACAAACATGCTTCCGGCCCAATCGAAACATTAAGGAAGGTAGGATCAGAGGGTTACCTACTGTCTGCATCATCACTATCATTGTTTTGCTATTTACTTATCAGCTTTCCTTTTCACCTCATTTACACAATTGGCGCATTATACATAACTCAAATGTAGAGATTTTTCCATGCATGGAAACATGTTAAAACATAGTTTAACCAGGAAAAAGTAGAAGACCAGTGGTTTCAAATGTATTATTTACATTTTAGTGTGGCAAAGCATGCAGTACAGATTTGTTTTTCAGCTGTTGAGACTTGAATAAGGTTCTCACAACATATAAAATGGCTCATAAATTCATGATGGAGGGACCAACAGAAATGCATACAAATTACATGCAACTGTCCAACAAAACCAGAATAAAATAAAACAGTACCCTTTAATCAGATAAAGTGCCAGTAAAGTTAAGTTACTTGATTACAAGTAAGAATCATATGACATCCTAAACAGATCAAAACTCTTACCATGTCTGTTTGTAACTGATCAAGTCGGTAAACTGTTATTGAACACATTTATACAGTAGCACCCCTGCAACTCTGGATGTAAGGTTTCCAATACAGATGTACCATTATGATCTTACCATAATGACGCCAGTAGTGATGATTTCTGAGCAGCCCTGACACTGTTCCCCAAAGCGGGACCAGTAGTCTTTCCTACAGAAGAACTGTCCATCCCTCTCATAATACCGGTGAGAGAGCATGCAGTTGCACTCGCAGCACCTTTAGGTGGCCAACAGAAAAGAGATGGTTAAGCGAAGGGTTAACACTTTTTGTTTATTCAAAGAAATTACATCCAGCTTTTAAGAACCTCAGATTAGTTAGATTTGCACAAAAATGTCAATGAATAACACAATTGTTATTCATTGACATTTTTGTGCAAATCTAACTAATCTGAGGTATATAGTGCAGATGTCTATAACCATGTAAAAAACATTTACCTACGCAATATAAAAGTTCTTGTATGTAAGAACTTCAAATCACTTTAGAAAACTTGTGCACATGTACATGCATACAGTAACATGAATATGCTAAAAGAATTCTCATTTTGAAGAAGGTAGTTGATTTCTTGTGAGTTAGATTGGATATTAAAGCTTGATTTTAGGTTTATTAGCATATGAACTGGTTCAGATTTTTCTTTTATCTTTATGTCTATATCACACACAAATTAACATCATTAAGCACTTATTACTCAAAGCATGTGATGAGTATAGTGGATGATGACTCTAAACACTAGACACCCATGAGGGGAGCTTTGGAACTGTTTTACGCAACCAAATTGTAAGGGCTCACCCAGAAAGGTAATCAAACTTAGGTTATTAGATCAATACCACCTTACTGGGTGACCTAGTAAAGGCAGTTAATAGGACCCAAGGGCAGTGTAGACAAGACTGAGAGCAGATTAAATTGGAAATAAAAAATAAACCAATGTTTATTTGGTAGAGGAGTGCTCTACCACTCTTTTAGCCAAAACAGCTGTGGTGAGAAATGGTAGGGATTGTTTTAGAGGTGGTGGGTCCAAAAAGGAGGTAGAAAACCAAAGAACAACCTGCACCCAATGTGGGGGTTTTGGCGGGAAAAAGAGAACAAAGGATGCCAGGAGGAGGCTGGCTTTCCCAGGGACAGGGAAAAATAGTTAAACAAAACAAAATGGCTCCTCCAACAAAAGGAAAACTGAAAAACTGAGATAGGGGAAAATAAAGGAGAAAAGGAAGGCACAGCCACAGCCTTTTACAGATAAATTATTTATTTATTTATTTATTACTCTTTCTTTTACTCTCTCTTTGTTAAGAGGAAGGGAAAAGGAGGGAAAGAAAGAAATTATGTCTCAGGGACTCGAAAGTATAAGGAATAGTAGCCACTTGGCCACTCACACACACTCTCACACACACAAAGACACAGCAACTGCTGGTCTGTGTTCCTCACTCTTTTAAAACCAACCCACAGGTGTTCCTGATTAGGCCTGATTGCTACCTGAGGCTGCCCGTTGCCCCCCTCTGGTGGTCGGAGGGCGCCTAGCCCTTGAGCCAGCCCTTACACAAATGATGTAAAAAAAAAAAAAAAAAACCTGTCTTTTACACTTAATTGTACATGGACATGCCAAAAGTCATGCTGCCAGGCACAATCATAACCACATGCTGTGCTGCCCGCTGTGGGTGGTAATACCTTCTATGAAGTATCCACACTGTGGATCGAGAAATGATCATTCCTGCAGAACTTTAGAAATGAAACATCCCATTCATCTGTCAACTAATGCTATCGGGCCTCAATCCAACCTCACTTAGAAGAGAACACCTCCCAAATGTTCCCAAGCTATGCTTTAACTGATTTTCACTATTCATTCATTCCAATAACAATTTACACATTGTTGTCAAATGACTTTTGGCATTGTTATTGTTCCAAATTCTTAGCCCTAAAACCTTTGCACAGTAATATACGTTTACTCTACTCCTGGTCTATATAAATTAAATGTAACCAGTGAATCACTGAAAATATACCTGTTCTAATAAGTACATTTTATAGGTTTTGCGTACATGATGCTGAACATACATAAAAGGAAATTATGACAATAGCAGGATAAGATTCTCACATTCTGCACATCTGAACAGGAAATGTGCTCTGTGGCTTCAACAGATGTCACTTTGCTTTTGTCTTATCTCAAACACAAAACGCACCATCACACAGGTCTACACTCACTCACATTCACACACACATCCACCCACACACACCCATCTGTGCTGCGGCTGCCTTTACTTATTTTGATCTGTAGGTCAAATGCCTTGTGTCACCTCCCACCTCTGCCTAAGATCTACACACTCTTCAAGGATTTCCTGCTGAAAAAAAGGATCAGCCAAAAAAAAATTAAACGCCCCATTTCAAACTTAACATTCTAACAAATATGTGATGGTATCTCTGTCCTGGGGCATGTTGTAACCTCACAGTAGGAGTGCTGGAAAAAGAGGTGGAGATTAAACAGCAAAAACTGGTTCAAAGCAGTGTGTGGTGTATGTGTGACTGTACAAACACACAAAACACATGTTTATGTTTCTGTAAGCCAGCCGTTTAGAACAGACTGTAATGGATGATGGAATAATATAGATCATATAGAGTACTATATTATAACTAAAACAGCACACAACCCAAAGGGTTGTACAGTACAGTACAGTATACAGTAGTGTTTTTTTCAGCCAGAGCACATTCTCTGCTTAAAGTACTTTACCAGTCATTACCGTACTTTCCAAAGTTAAAGTTGAAAGTGTAAACTAGACAGTTTCCTCTTTTTTGGAGTAAACAACTTTCAAACCACACGCGTCAATGTACACGCCCAACACTACAGATGCTTCAAAAGGTTCTTTGAGGGATGTCAGAAAAGAACCACTGTTGATTTCATAAAGAATCAGGCTTTATAGAATTGGGTGATGTTAGGGTTCCCTTACAAAAAAGAAGTTGCTTTTAGTATACTCCAATACTTCTTTTTAACTAAAGCCATTTGAGTATGCTAATACTTTTATGTACTTATCAGAGACATACTGACCCAAAATTAACTTAATTATACTTAACTACGAAACATCTATCTATGAAATATCCAGGTAAATTTGGTCCATACTTGTACTTTTCTATTTGACACACATTCCAAACTCCTGTATACAGTCTGTGTAATTGTGGTGTTTTGTTTTAAATTGAAATGTTGATTTGAGTAATGTTTTGGAACCTATTACAGTGTTTGTAAAACCTTAGAGTGCAAAAAATTTAATCTAAGTGGCAAGTAATAATCCACATGAGACTCTGCATCCTCTTATGAGGATGAGGATTACATTTTTGCCTCTTTGCACCATGATACTTTTTGATCCTTGACACTATGTTTTTAAAATGTTTAGCTTTTGGCCTCATCTAATAGTCACATGACAACATTGCACTAAATTAACTGATAACAAGATGGCGGGAATCCAAGTAAAATTTTCTACAACAAAACGAAGCTGTAATTTTCTTTCAAAGTCAAACGAGTGCTGGATGTTAATCTACAAAGATTTCTCTCCTGAAAACTGTTTATTTGTTTTTTGTTTATTGAGTAAAGCGCTTTAATTTATTTTTATTTACAGTAAGGTAAGATTTCCAATATGTTAGTGCAGTTAGCAGCAGCGCTAGACGTGGTTAGCAGTAGCGCTAGACGTGGTTAGCAGCGCTTAGCGCTAGTAAAAGCCACCTTATAGCACTACACTGTGGGACCCTACCAGATCAGGAGAATCTCTCGCTATCTTTAAGAAACTCCTGAAGACTGAGCTCTTCAAAGAGCACTTACTCTCTTAACACCTCTAACACACTAACTACTTCTAACCTCATTTCCTTCTTCCCCTCCTTCACTCCTCTATCCTATTATTCCCCTTTGACCTCCTTTTATCCCTATCCAAAGATGTTTTACCTTTAAACTTATTTTACATTGTACTTGACTATTGTAAGTCGCTTTGGACAAAAGCGTCTGCCAAATGTAATGTAATGTAATGTAATGTAATGAGTGTTCCGGTAAGCCAAGGTGCTATCAGCTAGCGGTTCGTCCCACGTAGCTTGTTTTAACACAGTGTTAACATGTTTAAACACGCAGGCTACAGTCTGATATACCCACTCTGGACGGAGAAACAGCTAGTGGTGTGGTTAGCGGCTAATGCTAATACTGCTCCAGCCTTAGTGCTAGAGAAAAACTTCCTAATGAATGCTGTACATTAGCGGAGTGGCTTTACTGATCTTTAATACTTGACTGGTAGAATTCATACATAAGGCACACCAGATTATATGGCGCACTGTCGATTTTTGGGAAAATTAAAGGATTTAAGTATGCATTATAGTGCAAAAAATATGTAACTTATATGATTAACAGCAAACTAACAGCATTTTTAGGTATAGCTGCAGTACAAAATAACGTGTAGAAGTACAACTGTAGTGCAAATGACAGACTGTTCCATGGGCCTGGGGTTGTGAGTTTAATACCAACTCTGGGTCACTACTTATCAGGGTCTTCCTTACAAAAATTCTTATTACAGAGTAGAGGTATTAGAAAACATTGATATATCAAAGTATTGTGATATTTAGTTTTGCAATACTGTTTTGATTTATAAAAACACAGTATTGATTTTTAGTCAATTATTAGATTAGTGTGGCCGTAGACAGTGGTTCATTTTGTGTTGGTTTAAACCTCTCCCACCAGTTATCAGTGTTGTACTATGTCATCAGATCACACTGTTGTAATTTAATAACAATCAAACATTTCCTTTACCCAGAATTTATGAATAAAATTGTATATTTTCATACACAGTTTATACACAGTCTTTCTTTTCTTAAATATTTTCTCATAACCCATGATTGCGATACATATCATATCGCCCACTTCTTGCCAATACAAAGCCTTTTTACAGAGTCTTTTCTTATCATAAAAAAGTGGGCTACAAGTAAATAGTACCAATAAGTTCACTAATCAATCAATTGATCAATCACTCAATTAAATGGTTGAATGACAACAGTAATAAATACCAGGTTACCACTCCTTTACCACACCTAAAGCATACTGAAAATAAATAAATAAAATAAATAAAAATACTTTTGAGAGTAAAATAAGGGACAATTTAGTCCCAGTACGTAATGAACCAGTACACAATACACATTTTTTATTACCAGTATATTTAAATTAGTATAGTTAGTACATAAAATATGATTTGATAACTGGACTGGTGTTTATTTAACAAAACATACCTTAAGTATACTGTTTCTGGAAAAGGTTTATTAGCCATTTAAAAGTTCAAACATTAATCATTTCCTTATCGAACCAGAGGTGGTTCTTCTGTGTCATTAATCCATTCAAAGTTATTTTAGTGTTTCCTGACAGAACAAACCAACACTTTTGTGTTAGTGTCTCGTCTTACCTTACATTGGCTCGTCTCCTCTTGTAACGTTGATCCTGCTCAGACATGTGAGTATCTCAGTTAGAATACCTCTCTCTCTCTCTCTCTCTCTCTCTCTTTGCTCTTATTTCGCTCACTTACACTCTCTCAAACTGCAGCCTGGAGGAGGAAATTGAGTAAGAGGGAGGAGAAGAAACGTTACGTTTCCCAGCTGTTCGGAAATCAGTTCCAAATGTGTCCAAATCTGAATGAATCTATCCTTAAGAATCTGCTGATCCCCAGGGTTGCACAACACAAGACACTGCTGCATGTGTGCTTGTTTTGTTTCAATGTTCTCTGCACTGTTCACTGTTCTTTTTTTGCCCTAGGAAGTGAGCTGTGCACTCAGTGACCAGCCCTTCTCTCTAACCCTAACTTTAGCCTGCCCCCCAATAACCCCTCCCAACCCCTCCCCCTCTTCCAGACTGCTTTGGTCAGCGTTACATACTGATGGGGGGGGTGGATACAGTTACAGTTACATTCTCCCACCTGATTCCCAGCAGCCCATAGCCTTGAGAAGCCTCCAGGAGAGAGTACTGAGGGACCTGCACCCAAATTTTTTCTGAAAACAAGCAGCTTTCAGTATCAGGAAGAAGGAATTTCACCCTGATCCAGCTGGAACAGGTTTAACTATCAGAGCTCCTTTAACTCACACGCACATTCCACGTGCAAACGATTTGATACGCAGCAAAACAGCCATCCAGCAAGTCAGCCATCAGGCAGTGCTAGCTTTGAAGGCTAAGTGTGTGGAGGGCTTTAACTACAACAACAAAAAGCACCCACCCACTCTGACAATACTGACAGTACTGAGCTGATTTTAGGGAATTGGAGCATAAAAATGCAGGGCTTCTTTTGTTGCTTATCCTACTTTCCATCTCATCAGCTCAGCTCACACCCAACCACTAAGGGTTTTGTTTTGCTGGTTTTTGTAATCAGCTAAAAGGCTTTCAGTTTCTGTAGTTGGAATTTTTCCACTCCTCTGTGCAGTGTGCCCAAGTTGAGAGATTTTTCTAGGTCATCTTGTTGACTGTTGTGACAACTTGTCCGAGGTCCATTCACAAATTTTCTGTGATAGTTTTAGGTCAGGAGAATGTGAGGGACACTCCAAAAGCTTAATTTGTTAATTTCATCTCAGTGTCTACTCAGGTAATCCATAATTTGAGGAAGGGCTGGGAGGTTAGTCAAATTACCAAGAGACCACTTTAGTTTCTGATCAGTTTCTCTGATGTTGCTATTTATAGGTATATGTTTGAGTAAAATAAACATTGTTGTTTAATTCTATAAACTACATACAACATTTCTCCCAAATTTAAAATAAAAATATTGTAATTTAGAGCATTTATTTGCTGAAAATGAGAAATGGCTGAAATAACAAAAGACACTGTGCTTTTAGCCCTCAAATAATGCAAAGAAAACAAGTTCATATTCATAAAGTTTTAAGAGTTCAGAAATCAATATTTGGTGGAATAACCCTGGTTTTAATCACAGTTTTTATGCATTTTGGCATATTCTCCTCCACTAGTCTTACACACTGCTTTTGGATAACTTTATGCCACTCCTGGTGCAAAAAAACATCCAGTTCAGTTTGGTTTGATGGCTTGTGATCATCCATCTTCCTCTTGATATTCCAGAGGTTTTCAGTTTGGTAAAAACAAAACAACTCGTAATTTTAAGTGGTCCCTCATTTTCTTTCCAGAGCTGTATTTACAGTATCATCTGGCTCTAGTTTGAGGTATATTTTGGATTATTGACCAACTATTAAAGTTTTCTTATTTTATTGTCATCTTCAGCATTTTAAAAGCTTTAAAAGTTTGTCGTTGACTTCCAATATTTGCTGGTATTTAATGGAATCCATTCTTTCCCCTACCTTTACAATGTTGCAAATGCCACCATCTGCGACACAACCACAGCACATAACAGATCCACCCCTATACTTCACAGTTGGCAAGGTTCTTTTCATGAAATGCAACTCCAATGATTTGGCTGTTTAAATGTGGGGTTTTAGAGTGTTTTCACACCTTAAAGATTGAACCAGAGTCATTTTCTTTGTTACATTATGTAAATGTGGTCCGGTTAGTTTTGGTTTCACACTGCAGTTGACTAGTGAGCGGACTAAAGACTTTTACTACATTCTGTTGTCATCAGCTACGTTGGTGGAGACTTCCTATACTTCATGTTAATTGGTTTGTAGAATGTTTTAAGTTCAGCTTTGAGTTGCCCCCAAACTCTGGTCCTTTAGTCCGGACTACTCTGGTTCATTAAGTACGAAGAAACAAATTAAAACGTGTAAATCAGATTACAGAATGCTTGTGTAACCTTTTTAAAATTGAGATGCATTTTCATCAAGTAATTCAGGAGACTTATTTATTTATTTAATTATTTATTAAATGAAACAGGAAAACAAATGCAAGTTAGATAAAAAAGATAAAGAACACACTCTGCTCAAAGTAAAATCAGCACAAAGTGAAAATTAAAACGTAAACACAGCAGATCTGCTGGTAACAGCCATTGCTCATTGGTTCCATGTGCAAGACTTTGGGTCACATTTGAATTTAGATTTCCACTTATACAAATACAGAACACAAATACACAATTTACAAACTGCAAAACACACACACAGTTACACACTAAGGAATCACATAAATGCAGATACAATTTAAAGATACAATTAATTTAATGTGAGCTAGTAAAGCAATAAGGGAACTGGATCTGAGGTGTCATTAAAACATGTAATCCTAAATAATTTGAAAATTCAATGTATACAGCAGAAAATATGATTCTGAAAGAGTGTTAATGCACATGTCCAGAATAAACAAGATATCAAAATTACCAACATGTACTAAAAAAGGTCATTGTAAGCTCCCCCTAATACAACCCCTGGCAAAAAGTATGGAATCACCAGTCTTGGATGAGCACTCCTTCAGACATTTCATTCTGTAAAACAAACTCTGATCAAAAACATGATACAATAATAAGGTCATTCCAAAGTGCAACTTGTTGGCTTTCAGGAACACTCAAAGAAATGAAGAAAAAACATTGTGGAAGTCAGTGAATGTTACTTTTATTGACCAACCACAGGGAAAAAAATATGGAATCATGAAAAACAGATAAACAAAAGATGATTCAAAATACATCACTAGTATTTAGTTGCACCACCTTTGGCTTTTATAACGGCTTTCAGTCTCTGAGGCATGGACTTGATGAGTGACAAACAGTATTCTGCATCAATTTGGTGCCAACTCTCTTTGATAGCAGTTGCCAGATCAGCTTTGCAGGTCGGAGCCTTCTTGTGGACCGTTTTTTTCAATTTCCACCACAGGTTTTCAATTGGGTTGAGATCTGGACTATTTGCAGGCCATGACATCAACTGAATGTGTCTTTCTCCAAGGAATGCCTTCACTGTTTTCGCCCTATGGCACGATGCATTGTCATCTTGGAAAATTATTTAATTATCTCCAAACATCTGTTCAATTGAAGGGATGAGAAAACTGTCCAAAATGTCAATGTAAACTTGTGCATTGATAGAAGAATTAACCACAGTCATCTCCCCAGTGCCTTTGCCTGACATGCAGCCCCATATAATCAAGGACTGTGGAAATTTGGTTGTTTTCTTCAGGCAGGCCTCTTCATAAATCTCACTGGAACGGCACCAAACAAAAGTTCCAGCCTCATCACCTTGTCCAATGCAGATTCTTGACTCATCACTGAAGATAACTTTCATCCAGTCGTCCACAGTCCATGATTGCCTCTCCTTAGCCCACTGCAGTCTTGTTCTTTTATGTTTAGGTGTCAATGATGGTTTTCTTTAGCTTTCCTGTATTGAAATCCCATTTCCTTTAGGCGATTTCTTACAGTTCGGTCACATACATTGGCTCCAGCTTCTTCCCATTTATGCTTCATCTGTTTAGTTGTACTTTTTCGGTTTTCAAGACAAATGGCCTTAAGTTGCTTGTCTTGACGCTTTGATGTCTTTCTCGGTCTACCAGTACGCTTGGCTTTAACAACCATTCCATGCTGTTTGTATTTGGTCCATATCTTGGATACAGCTGACTGTGAACAGCCCACATCTAGCAACCATGCGTGAAGAGTTACCTTCTTCAAGAAGTTTCACAATCCTCTCTTTTGTTTCAAGAGACATTTCTCTTGTTGGAGCCATGGTTCTTGCCACTCTAATTCGTCCAGCAGCCCTCCAAGGTGTCATGACTGCAGGTGTTTTTAACTGCAGACTAACGAGCAGATCTAATCTGAGGCAGGTGTCCATTTAGGGAAAGGAAATTGACTGGGTGTGTCCTTATTTTCTACCTTCAATTTGAGTGATTCCATACTTTTTTCCTCAGAATTGAGTGATTCCATATTTTTTTCCCTGTGGTTGGTCAATAAAAGTAACATTCACTGACTTCCACAATGTTTTTTCTTCATTTCTTTGAGTGTTCCTGAAAGCCAACAAGTTGCACTTTGGAATGACCTTATTATTGTATCATGTTTTTGATCAGAGTTTGTTTTACAGAATGAAATGTCTGAAGGAGTGCTCATCCGAGACTGGTGATTCCATACTTTTTGCCAGGGGTTGTAAAACGAATTTTAGGTGGTGTCAGAAATGAGAAAAGGCAAGTAGTCCCAGTGCAATCAGATGATGAGTATGGGAGAAGGTGGGAAGCCTGATACATTTAGCTTAATTGCAACTGCATCACAATATCACAGTACATCTCTCATTAATAGCAACACATCCTTTAAACTAAATTAAAAATGCAACAAAGAAAATAAGTGTTAAAACAAGTTCAAGGTTCAAGATCAAGTTCTAACCATGATCTACACAGACACACCAAGTCTGAAACCACTAAGACTTTTACAGGAATAAGCAGTGATGAGTCAGAGAGCCTAAATTAAATACTGAGGTAAAAGTATTCTTACTATAGTAAATGAATGATGCAAGTAGAATTAAACTAGCCTAATCATAGAAGAAAAAAATAATTGAATAGAATAAAGTAGCTGGTCATAAAACCACAGCTTTGTTAACACAAATAATACATAAATTTGGGATTAACTAAGCTAATTAAGTCAAGCACTTCTGGCACAATTCATTTGCAAAGTGGATGTGCTCCTGCTCACTAACCATCAGTATGTAGTCATTTCCCTAGACCTCTGTGTGAGTAATGTTAACTTAAACAGAATAAGTACAATACACTTAACTACATTTAATAGTTAAGGAATTTATTATTTTTATTCAGGCCAAATTATTAAGCTCAAATTATTAAACTTTAAAAAATTAAGGGAATTGTTTTCTCAAACTATATGAGTAAAGTAAACTTATTAGGTTTTATTCTTGTTCTTGAGTACGGAATATCTTCTAGAATTGAGGAGAAACTTCTCAATAAATCAGCTATGAGCAGCTATGAGCTTATTTTTAGTCTAAAATACATTGTTAAAAACTCACAAATTAGGTGTGAGAAACCAAAAAGCATGTTATGTTCTCTTACCAAACAAACTAAATGAACTGAAACACAAGAACAGAAATAGGAACTCATGTGAATGTCTAAAGTGGAACAGAGTATAAAAAGACGGTTACATTCTTAGTAAATAGCTTGTTATTTGAAACAGTGTTGAGCACATGAAACTAAAACAGTGTTATTAGTTTCAACCTGCCGCTCTAATTAATCTGAAACACTGTACGTACACCAGCCATAAACTAGTGGATACGAGTTCATATACTGATGAGTTCACTCATACCCTCTTGTGGTGTGCTGATGTAATGACTATATTTGTATTTTGGTGTGCAAATATAATAAGGGGAGCTTACACTGTGCCCTGAGTGCACAAGGAAGTGCACATTGCAAAGTTCATTCGAGATTAGGCAGTAGCACCACTGGTTTCTGAGGTCACTTCTCTTTGCTTGGCTCTCATTTCCTCCTGTTCCTGCAGTATTTCCCTTGGCACCCAGCACCTCCTGCAATAACCACATGGAAATGTTCTTTAGGCTTTTCCTAACTGTTAAAGTAGCAAAGTTAATTTTGATTTGCATTTATGAAATTGCACACAACATTAACAAAATACATAAAATTCACCAGTCATTTAT
Organism: Astyanax mexicanus; assembly: GCF_023375975.1. Lineage (NCBI taxonomy): Eukaryota > Metazoa > Chordata > Actinopteri > Characiformes > Acestrorhamphidae > Astyanax > Astyanax mexicanus. Next base: position 16,495,496 of record NC_064424.1, read on the forward strand.
TCATAGTACCTCTATAGCCTCCTAGAATGCCCTGGAGAGCTGCATATTTGGCTGCCTTTGCTGAAAGAAAAAATAACAGAAGGTAAAACATCTAAGTTTACTAAAACACATTAATGAAAATGTCTTTCCTGGACTTAATTGATAAAAGAGTTACAAGTAGGGATGAACCAAATTTCGGCAACCGAAAATATTTGTTCAAAAAAGGCCCTAAAAATAGCTTTCAGTGTTTGTCCAAATAAAAGAAAATGCAGAATAATTGATACCAAACAATGAGAGATTTATTGTTAGTCATATAGCCGTGTTTCCTTTAACATTAGGAGTGTTTTAAGCAGAAGTAGCAGCAGCACACTCACAACTCCCACTTCCCTTCCACCCCTCCCCCCCACCCCACTTGGCTACATTAAAAAATGAATTTCCGAGCCAAAATAAAGGTTGATTGATTAATTGATTATCTTGTTAATTTCTTATGATGATCATTTTGCACTCTATTAGAACTGACTGGAGTGTTTGCTTATTTAAAGGTGCAGCAAATTCTCTTACATAAAATCTGCGAGGTCCCAGGCAGAGTTTATTCCAAACCTGGGGTGGTTATAATATTCAAATATGACTTATGACTGTGCATAATGTTCTATCTGCAATATGATCTTCTTGCCAAAATGTCAGTAACTTTACTGGCCAACTACACATTCTGATTGGATTCTGCTGGGTTTCTGCTTGATTGTATTATTTCTTTATCATACAGTTTATAAACACACCTATGGCTGAAATGCACAGTTTTTCACAAGACATTTGAGGCTCGCATCAAATTCAAAGCTCTTACAATCGCCTACAAGGTGATGACAGAACAGGCTCCTTCCTACCTGCACTGATCACTCCTGAAGGCTTACATTACCTCCCGGCCGCTGCGCTCCTCCAATGAACGTCGCCTCGCTTTACCAAACATTCACACAAAGCAATCCAGACTGTTCTCATACAGAGTTCCCCAATGGTGGAATAAACTACCTTCCACTACCAGATCAGGAGAATCTCTCGCTATCTTTAAGAGACTCCTGAAGACGGAGCTCTTCAAAGAGCACTTACTCTCTTAACACCTCTAACACACTAACTACTTCTAACCTCATTTCCTTCTTCCCCTCCTTCACTCCTCTATCCTATTATTTCCCTTTGACCTCCTTTAGGCCCTATCTTAAGATGTTTTTTCCTTTAACTTCCATTACTTTTGTACTTCACTATTGTAAGTCGCTTTGGACAAAAGCGTCTGCCAAATGCAATGTAATGTAATGTAATGTAAAACATTTGACATTTGGAAGGTTCTTACATTGTTGAGGTGTAAGTGGAGCACTTCCAGCTCCTCCTGCTCCAGCTCCACCATAACCTAATAGGGAAGAACATTATGGCGTTCAATGTATTTCTGTTGATGTACTATTTATCAACTGTAGCTAAATCCCAATCATTAAAAAAAATTTGAGGGAGTGAACTTATTACCTGGGAAAGGCTGCTGATAGCCACCTGGACCACCCCCACCATAGCCAGGCTGTCCACCTCCTGTAAGAATATTCGGCACATAAATTTCCTTCTGATCAAACAACTACAAAATATGTGCTGAGAAATCATTAAATTATTCCAATATTCACACTTTTTTACATACCAAAATATAATAATAATTTCCTACCTGGCAGGTAGCCTTGACCACCCAAGGCACCTGTGCCATATCCTGTACCACAGTAGGGAACAAAAACGGATAGATCGGAAAGGGGATTTAGGATCATGTCTAAGATGTCCTTTAACATACTGCAACAACATGAATTGGTAACACTTTACAGTAAGGGAACATCAAATAACAGTATTTACGACAGTAATAAACATTGTTAAATGGTTAAAACTGATGTCCATAAGTTTTAGGATTTAGGGCCCTCTCTGGTGAGAATGGGCAATTGCACCGAGCATGCGGAAGAATCATTTTAAACTGGGCGGGTGTGACGTGCTCTCCTTTCAGAGTGGATGAGTCAGATTCCAGGTTATGTTCAGTCAGAGAGAGAGAGCGCTCAGTCAGAAACTTCAATCCTTCGTTTCTTTGTTTTTACTATGAGTGAATGAGCTAAAGAGCTCTGAGTTTCCCCTTCTGAAGTCTCCATTGCTCCACCAGCCGCTCCTGTTCAGTAAAACTGAGACGGATCCTCTTTTAGAGGCTGTACGTGTGATGTAAGTACGTAAAGACGTGTGATGTGGCCAGAATAACTCCTGTGAAAAATGACCCGACATCCCACTTTTTAGAATGAATATATTAGGCTTAGCATGGATGGTCGTTTCAGCACACTGGTACCATTAAACACAATATTTTGTGCCTTCTCCATTCAGAAATGCTTCTGCTTTCAGTTAAGAAACAAAATATAATAGACACTAGTTAAGACATTATTAAACATTACTAATTGTTTAATATTTAAGAATGTTGTAAGTAATAATGAATTGAGACATTAGTTGTAATAAAAATTGAAATGATAAACAATGTCTTAACTAGTGTCAATTAATAATTATTTAAGACATTCTGTTGTAAGTACTGAAAATAAATGCACCCTTCTTATAAAATGTTACCAATTAGAGGCACAATGTGTACATGGATCATGTGGATGTATGGTGATGCCGCACCTGATTTACCAGGCTTCCCAGCTCCAATACCCGCACCTCCTGGATACCTGAGGCCTGAAACCAGAACGACCATATATTAAATCAGATTTATATCAAATTAAAACAGATGGGTGTGGACACCTATCAGTACTCCATACACATATCCACATACCTCCTCCAGTTCCTGCTGGGCCACCAGCCCCTCCTCCCAATCCCCCTAGCCCTCCACCTATGCCTCCAGGACCTCCACCCACACCCCCACCTGCACCTCCAGCTCCAAGTCCAGTGCCTCCAGCTCCACCCAATCCTCCATATCCTAAAAAAAAGGAGGTACAGTTATAATAAAGGAGGTAAAAATTATTTAGGTATGATAACAACTGTGAGCTGCCACGAATGCCTTCAGTTTAAACATTGGCGTATTATCATTACTATTTGTGAAACTAAATTGCATGTTCCTTCTTTTGGAGTTTTTTTGATGTTCATTTATGTATATTGTCTTGAAACTGTACCTTAAACGGTTTTCTCCAGACAGAGGCAAAAATAAATAAACAAACAAAAAAAACAAGTACATTATTTATAATTTATAAAGTATGAGTATCTAAAAGTGAAAAAAAAAAACCCAAGATACCTAACTTAATAAAATGTCTTCTTAACCGAAGCCACTACAGTTGCACACTTTTCATAGGAACTTCCATAAGTGGAGTATCCGTAACAGGTTTGTTGAGGTCCCAAAGGTTTTGAAAGTTGAGAGTTAATTCATAAAAGCCATGAGAATGGTTTATATAACATGAATCGCTCTGTTAGATGTATGTTATTCTTATCCATATACCATTTTCTTAGGATTCTCAGCTGATATATACTGATATCATCAGAGATAACAGAAATTAAAACAAAAAAAAAGTTTACATTGATGTGTCAAATACCAAACATTTAAGGAACACCAAAGTGGCTTTAGTTGTAAAGTTATACTTTAATTTGAAAAATGCTGAAATTCATACAACAGATTTCAGAATAAATATATTTTAGACAACAGACAAAAGAGAACAATCATTACAACTGGCTGGGTATTCAAACAGGCGGCACCTGATTTCCCAGGTTTTCCAGCTCCTACTCTGTAGTCTGCTCCCCCTGGGTATCCCAAACCTGAGGACAAAAGCATTAGATAACATTAAAGCCCTCCTGTTTAAAATGAATGGTGGCTCTCATTCATAGTTCTAGACTTATGGTAAGTTAATGCAAATTATCAATGAGTTCAAGTAAGCCCTGGAAGTCGGTGCAGACGGATGGGAAATTACTGAGAACTTATTTCTGACGTTCTGGAGACATTTTTAAAATCCAGGATCCACAGTGTCATGTGTGTACCGGGAATATGTCCCCATATAAGGCATTACTGCCCACAGTAGACAGCGTAGTGGATGGTAATGAAAGTGAGTGACCAGCAGCATCTAGCATATATCACATATACACTCAACGAAGGAGGACCCAGATCCAAATCCTCCTTATCTTTAACATAATTTGTTTACCACTTCTGAAATAAAAGGCAAAGTTCTTCGCGCTTTTTTTCAGAACTTTCACAGATATTTTTTATTTACAACTCAGTTAATCATTTTGGATACATCTAACATCTATGTTTAACTTTTTTAAACAGTTTCCAGCTGATTATTTGGAACCTGCTGCATGGGTCTAATATAACAGAAATTTGGGACATTTATCTGCACCCAAATTGGTTCAACATTATTAAAATGTTTGATTGAATCCTTTTGAACAGTTGTGTATTCTGAATTTTAGTGTACTTTAATCATTGATAATTAATTAAAAATATACCTCCACCAAGACCACCCAATCCACCTCCTACTCCACCAGGTCCTCCTCCAATTCCTCCTTGACCACCTCCAGTTCCTCCAGGCCCGTAGCCTGTTTTCATAAAAATAAGCTTTTGTATCACATCACATTTATTTTGGCCATTAGCAAATGTAAATAAATTTTCTAATGACCTACTTTTAGGTGGCTTTCCTGTTCCAAGACCATATCCAGCACCTGGATGAAAAAGAAGAAGCTTTTTAGTAGCCCTATATGCCTTCAGAATATTTTATGGGCTATAAATTAAAATTCTAAAAAAGGTCAGCCAGTGATATCTGTTGGTGAGACAGCATATCTAGATTTACATCCCTATTTTTTATAGAGGCAGCTTTCCAATCCCGGATCATGGAGATTTTTCACTGAGGACAATACCTCTCCAGAGAACCGCCAATATTATATAAAATGTTTTATTTTGTAACTTAATTTTAACAAACACACTGCTGGTTCCAGTTATACTTGGCCCACCTAGTCCATGAGATTCAGCCCCATAATCACCTGGTCCTGTTCCATAACCACCAGGTCCTGTTCCATAGCCTCCTGGTCCACCTGTATAACTGCCTGGGCCTCCAGCACCACCACCACCAAGCCCTCCTGGGCCAAAACCTCCAGGTCTGCCTAGAGCTCCATAAGCTAAGTGAGATCGTTGATAAAAGAGTACAAAATCTATTAATACGTTCTCATCTTCATATTTTGTAAATTATGAAACATAGATTAAGCAGAGGGATACCTTTTCCTTGTTTGCTCCCCACAGCAGCTCCACTTGGAAAACGTATACCTAGAAAATACCAGAGAATTAAGGCTTGTGGTTTGACTTCTGAGATAAACAGCCTCATGGCAAAAGTGAATAAGGATACATTAAAGCAACATTAGGTAGCATATTTAGCATAAAATAACAGCTACAAAATCACTGTGATGCTGCACTGACTGCAATAGGGAGAAAAGTGTCTCTATTGCTGCAGGGTTTTCATGATGCAAACTTTGGTAAAGCAGGCTGGTCAACACTAGAAATAACTTAATAATGCTGCATAACCAAGTCATATTGGTTTAAAATCTTGTTACATAGTGTTACTGCCCCGTTTACATTTTTATTTACATTCAGTATTGGTTAGCTATCTCTCAGCTTGTCCAGAAATGCGTGTGTAAAGTGTGTCTTTTAGAGGTAGCTCAAAGCATGATAGATTTGACTTCACAAATATTAAGAAAGCCTCATTTTACATAATACTGCTTTAAAGCTAATTCAGAAGGTCAATAAATACCCTATCCGGATGGGATTAGTTTCTCAGGGGAAAAAAAAAATTCACACTTCTACAAAGTGATTAAACTCTTGCATCTGGACTGCAATTGAAAAACAGGAGGACAAGTAAGTTTTTTGGCTTTCTCGGTCACATAGCGTCGCGCTCAGTAGCTCCTCCATTTTCACTCGCTGTTGTGTTTATGTGGATCTCCCACGGCATGGCAGAGGACAAAGAGCTATTTTATTAAACTTGAGGTGACGAAACTCAAAGATGTCCGCCCGGACAGGACTACAATTACCGGAGGACCACGGAGTTCAGCGACAAACAGTAGGTAATTCAGCCTGTAATCCGTCTGAGAAAAACACGAATAAAATCACAGAGGACCCCATTAAAGAGAAAAATACCCCAAGACCCCCTGAGAAACTAATCCCGTCCGGATAGGACAAAAGACTGCAAATTATTTAAGATAGAAAAGGTCATGAAAACCTACCGTTCACTGGCAAAATCCCACCAGCTCCCAAACTTCCAATTCCAGCATAACCTAAATAAAGAACAGAATATTTTTATTTAAAGTTAAAATATAGTAACACTCTACATTAATATGTTCCTACTAAACAGTATTCTCATGATTTAGGACTTTTTTGTAGTAAATCAAACCACAAGCCCCAGAATGTTTTAGTCTAGGTCAGGTTTACCATAACCTGATTAATCCTAAAACTATTTTTTTTGTGGTGAACGGTAAAAACCTCTGGCATTAAAAAGTAGTCTAATGCGATATTTAATCCATTAAAATCCATTATAAAAAAGAGCGCCCCATTGTCAGTTAAAATCTAACCCATCATTTTTACAGATTAATGGTTTGCTTACTTTTGGCAGGTTTCAGTGCTCCCAGTCCTGTTCCTACACCTCCTGGTAGGAGACTGCTACTTCCTGGCAAAAAGCCAGATCCTGCTGTCACTCCAGGCCCTCCAACTCCACCAGGGCCTCCAGTGCCACCAATGCCTCCAACTCCAAGGAGTCCTCCTCCACTTGGACTACCATAACCTAAGGATAAGCAACATTTTAACACATTAAAACGTATATAACAAAATGTACTCAGCTCCAGATTGAAGAAACATTTGGATAAGAAGTGATGAATAACCTTTGGGTGGTTTAACTGTTCCAACTCCACCTGGTCCACCTCCGACTCCACCTGGTCCACCTCCAACTCCACCTGGTCCACCTCCGACTCCACCTGGTCCACCTCCAACTCCACCTGGTCCGGCTCCAACTCCACCTGGTCCACCTCCAACTCCACCCGGCCCGCCTCCAACTCCACCCGGCCCGCCTCCAACTCCACCCGGTCCGCCTCCAACTCCACCCGGTCCGCCTCCAACTCCACCCGGCCCGCCTCCAACTCCACCCGGCCCGCCTCCAACTCCACCCGGCCCGCCTCCAACTCCACCTGGCCCGCCTCCAACTTCCCCAGGTACAATACTAGTACTACCAGGCCCTCCAGTAATATCACCTTGTCCATCACCAGTTCCGCTTGGCCCTCCACCAATAATGCTTGGAGTATCCCCACGTCCAGCTATCACACCACCGCCTGCACCAACAGTAAACACAACAACAATGCTCTGTATGTTCTGAAGCCATTTAAACTGTATGTCAGGTCGCCTGTTATTTTATTATGTTTATTAGTGTAAAGTGTTTGAAATACCTGGAGGTCTCAGAGGTTTGGCACCTGGTAGACCTTCACCAACTCCACCTGAACAGGATAACACCCAGATTATCCTAATCATAACCATAGGTAGAAACCTCATCATCCTTGGGCATGTCCTCTGGAATGCCCACCTCTGTATATGTTGTGAGGTGTTATCTTCTGAGTAAGGCTGTACACTGTCAGCATGCTCATGATAGTGTCTGTGCAATATAGATGGGACATTCCATCCACAGTGTCACGTGTGTAGCTGGAATACATAATTAAAGGCATTACCACCCACAGTGGACAGTGCAGTGGGTGGTAATGATTGTGAAAGGTGGCATCTGGTTAGTTAATCAGAGTTTTTGCACCATTTTAAAAGTCAAATTTAAAGCTTTTTAAGACCTTTTTAAGACCTCAATGAATAAAATTTAAGACCAAAAAATGTAGTCATAATTTCTTTGGTATAAAATAATGTATCGTATTGGAAGTCAAAACTTAACATTTCCCATTTGTTATATATTTATTTTTTATTGTGCTCCATTGTGTACAGTAAGGTAGCTAATCCGCCACTAACGTTAGTAGTTTAGCAAGCTCTCTGATAATGTTAGCTTGCTCTCTGCTAACCTTAGTTCTCTCCCCGGTAACGTAGCTAACTCGCCACTCATGTTAGCTCCACTACACTTAGTTCTCTCATGGTAATGTTAGTCAGCTCACCACTAATGTTAGCTAGCTCCCTGCTTACTTTAGTTTTCCCCCTGGTAATGTTAGCTGAACCGTCGCTAAAATTAGTATGTTCTTTCCCACTGGCATTAAACACACCATCTGAAAATGTAATACCTACAGCAAATTTAAGACCTTAATTCCCCAGATTTTAATTTAAGACATTTTAAGACTTTTTAAGGACCCACGGGAACCTTGGTTAATGCAAAACATACAAACAAAATAAAATAGATGCATTGCCATGACATATTGATAGGTATTTTAGCATGTTATTAACATAGTTAAAATATTAGCCTTTAATGTATCTTATCCACCAGTGTAAAAAAAGCAGATGTGTCAATTGGAGAAAAGAATATGATGTAAAAGAAAGCAAAGAAAGAAGTGAACACAGAGAACAGAAAAATAAAGGAGAGGACTAAGAGAACTGCATGTATTTCTCTGCCCTCCAGATGGAGCTCAACACTTTTTGGTGGATGATGAAATGCTCCATGCTTAATACTCACCCTCACCTGGACCAGCTACCAAACACAGAGGAAAGAAAGAATCAGAATATATAAGCTGTGTACAGTTAATATATCTTTAACATATTTAATTATGATTAAATTGCACGGGTGGAACCATACTGTATTTAAATAAATATTATGCTTACTGTGCTTCAGTATTATGTAGTATGAAATGTCTGTTGTTAAAATTAAATATTTTCCTAAATTACCTTACTAAGAAACTTACTTACAAAAAAAATACAAGAATTTCATCGGACTTGTAACAGAAGTCAATGATCCAGAATGTCATAATACTAATAATACACTCCAAATATCCCCATCTATCCAGGATTAAAGTACAATAAATGATACTGGACAGATATAATCTGTCTCTAGTAGAAATAGAAATGAGAACAGTGCGAATTTTTCTTTTGCTAAAAACAGCAAAAAATAGTACCCTCATGTGATAATTAGGGGTGTGATATGGCACGATATTTCAGAGTATAATATCGTTTACGAAATATAAAAACCCCTACCGTCCACAAGTAAAAATATACTATTACACTTTTATTTTTTTTATTTATATATTGTTGTCTGGTTATTTATATGGTGTTTTGTTCACTGTTTTAATTAAGTTCAACCCCCTTCAGGTTCTCTGTACTTTTTCCACCCCTTACTTAATTAGTTACTGCTAATGTGGTGCCTCCACAAAAAGTGATGTATCAGAACACACACTTACCACTGGGCTGAACTACTCCTGCACCAACTGCAGAGAGAATATTAAAAATCACTTTCTGGTTTTAATGCGGATATATAAATCATAAAGTATCTCACAGTACACCAATGCCACAAACTTCTATTTTAATAATCTTTAGAGAGAATAAACAGTCTTACTTTCTGGTATCGGCGCTCCTGTTCCACCTGCAGAAGAAGAAAATAGTGCAGTTTAGTTTAATAGAAAAGTATATGTTATAAGAGTCTTTTATCCAAATGATTGTAAAGTCAATAAAAGTTAATTTACAAACCTGGAATTAAACCACCTGCATCTGGAATATGGAAAAAAACATACATTTTTAATCACAATACTGTGATTTTAGTGTGAGTTAATGATGTTGCTTAGAGTAGATCAGAGTCAGAATTGACTTTTGAATGTAAGTAAAACAAATCCACAGATTAAACACAAAGCAATACCTGGTTTTCTACCAGCTAAGATGGGTATTCCTGTTCCAGCAACCCCATCAAACCCGTCTCCTTCAGTGGGTCCACCACTAACTCCTACATAAAAAAATATGGAATGCATAAATTCATTTTACCAAACATGTTTTATATCAACACACTGTACATCTTCATGTCTTATACATTAACATGTAGAAATGAAAACATTAATAAGTACCTTCACCTGGACCACCTCCAATGGCAATTCCAGATCCTTCTATTGGTCCACCTGGTTCTCCTGGAGAAAGGTATATTGTAAATAATTGTATTTAACAACAGAAATTTGTTGTAAGATAAATTGAAACAGTCTTACCTAACTTTGGAGGTTTAGTTCCACCTGAATTTGAAAAAAAAAGCAATTCAAGATCAATTCAGCAAATTCATAAAACTCCTATTAAAAAGTCTTACAAAGAGGATTACACACTGCCCATACCTATAGGGTCTTATTAACATCATGTGACTCATCACAAGAGACATGTCTAAAAACTGAATATGTATCCTGAATTTATTTATCTTTGTTACTCACCTGGTCTTTCTCCAGTTCCATTAACTCTCCCATCAGTTGCACCAGACCCCACTTGGTAGAAAAATAAATAGATTGTACTATTATTGTATTTTCTGTCTTCTACATTTATAGATATTGATGTTTTATAGCTCTGTTTCTAAAACCACAGGACAGCAGTAGGAAATTTACACTGGCTTATAGAGGATCATATGTAACCCTTCTGCTGGGTTAATCTGCTAATTTTATGTTCCCACATTAATGCATATAGAATTGCCTAATGTTTTGATAAATCAACAATCATTTTAATTTTTTTGCTATGTACTGTACCAGGCAATTTTCTCAGTAAGTGTTTTTGTTTTTTTCTTTGTTCCTATATTTTATATGAATATTGAAGTAATTCAGACTCTGAAGAAACACATAAGGAATCACACACAAGTAACTTACTTAAGTGTTAATAAAACCAAAATACTCTGTGAAGCATTTAGGTGGCTCTTATATGGGGTGATTACTTGTGGTTAACTTGAGGTTTCTAAAGCTGGTAAGTCTGATGAACAACAGAGTTAATTCTTGGTCTTCCTTTCCTAGGGCGTTCCTGATGAGAGCCAGTTTCATCAGAACGTTTTTGGTCTTTTTTGCATTTGTGGATAGTTAACATTTTTTGGACTGTCTGCCCTTTATTTCTTAAAGTAATTGTTTCCCTTACTCTTCTAAGTAGTTCTTCCCATATTTGGATTAATACATTACTCAAATAGGGCCTCCAGATCTAATTAACCTGAGATAATTGTAAAATAAAAAGCTTATTACTATTATTTTAGGTATGACAAATATATAATGCTATTTCTAACAAAGTTGCATATGTTAGAATTGAACAAGATTATATGTTTTTTAAGCATTGAATCCAAAATTGAAATTTCAAGAACAACAGAAAAAAATTGAAAAGTTAATTTTGATCAAAATGAAAATGATCAAAATTAATGTTCTGCCTTTAGAAACCCAATGTGGACAAAGTCATCAATGATTATTTAATTAAATAAACTAATAAACATTTTTTGAGAAAGAAAACTTCTAGATTTGTCACATTTAACCAGGACAAAATATGAGGGTTAATCAACAATAACATGCAAATCAAACATAATTAAACTGACATAACATTGAACACATTACCTCTATCAGTGCCTGTTCTATTTCTCTGATCTGTGGATGTGGATGTGGATGGGGTGCTGCCTGGGATGACAGCTCCACCTTGTGTTCCTCCGGTAACACCGGGCACTTCTGCAATCAAGTTGAAAACATTCTTGGTTGGCTTCTAAAAAGTGCATTGAATATTTGTATAAATAAAAGGGAACACCAAACGTACTATATTTATCTGCCTTGCTTCCTGTGGCTGGTACACCTCCAGCCCCACCTGCAATGCCTGGAAAAAAATATTATTGATCATCCACAGATCTAGTTATTAGCTGTCGATAGTTAAACATGCAAAAATGTCAACATTTCCAGTGATTAGTTTTCACCTGTACCAGCTGCAATTCCAGTCCCAACTCCTGTGGTTCCAGCTCCAACTACACCAGGCACTGATCCTGCTCCACCCAGCACACCTCCATATCCACCTCCTGGTTGACCTGGTTGAATTAGATACATGGTAATTAATGGTCTAACATATACTATCTCAATAAAATACATTTTATTACAATTTATCTAAGAGTAGCCTTTGAATTTGATTTGGCAAATCAGACTTTGTTTGCCTTAAAAGTAAACCTAATGTGTGTTATGAAAACTAATAGAGTGTATAGAGTGTATATTGTAAGACATACCATATTTAGCAGCTTTTGATCCTGGTCCATATCCTGTTAGGAATAAAATATGTATATGGTACATTAAAGATAAATTGTCTGATGATGGAAGTAAAATGAGTAAACAAATTGATATAAATTGGAACCACATTAAAGCCTAAACTTTGATTTACCCCCAGCAATTGGAAGTCCTCCTCTGACTCCTGTTCCTGTAGGTATACCACCTGGGCCTAGTCCATATCCAGCACCAGGACCAAATCCAGTGCCTTGGCCATATCCACCAGCAGGTCCTGCCCCAGTTCCTAGTCCTCCAGCAGGACCAGCTCCAGTTCCTGTTCCAAATGGTCCACCTACACCTGAGACTGGAGCACCACCACGCCCTGCACATGGAATCAATGAAATATAAGTATTCGGACTTGCAAATCACTACTGTTATGGTAAACACTAAACGAAGTACATTTTCTTACCATATTTAAGTGCTTTTGATCCCCCGGGATATGCTGCATTGAAAATACGGAGTGAAAATATATGTAAATATATGTAAATACACTACAGCAATTAAGACACTATACATACTGTAATTACAAGGCTGAAATTGAGTACCTCCAGTGCCAGGACCATAGCCACCAGGTGATATCCCTCCTGGAGAAACACCACCGCCAGGAACTCCACCTGGTCCATATCCACCAGCCCCAGTTCCAACTCCACCAATGGGAGCCCCCCCAGTACCAACGCCACCAGTTGGTCCTCCTAATCCTCCACCCAGAACCCCACCAAAGCCTCCAGGTAGTCCGGTCCCACCTGCTCCACCTGGAAGGCCTGTTAGGAGTAAATATCTACTGTAAATGGTCTTGTCAATAAGAATTGTTTTGCATCATTTTTCTTGCATGGATTCTTATTGGGATTCCACAAAAAAATCTTATTACCATTACCATATTTGCGTGCTTTGGCTCCAGCATATCCTGCCACAAACAAACAAAAAATATTTTTAGTTATTTGCAGCTTTGTGTGATGCATCAATATAGCGAGTTGCCAGTTCATTCAGGTATGGCCTTGCAAGGTATATCACATCATATATATAAAAAAAAAAAAAAAATTAGCAAAGACATCAACTTTATTCTTAAAATGATTTAAAATTGAAAGTCTATTATTCTTCTTAAGATCAGAACTCAAAGCATTATTTTTAAAGATAAATGTCAATGAAATCCATAGTTCTGTCATGATAACAGTTTTTATGGGCGACAAATTGTCCCAGGACGTATTAAGCTAAATGATTTTATTGTAATTTTAAAATATAACTATTTGGCCTGTCTTCTCTCAGTGCAGATGCAAATAAACACAAAAGCAATACCAAGGTCGTCAAAAATGAGTGACGTCATGTTAATTTATGTTAATTTAAGTCCAAAACATAATTATCATGACAAGCCTACCAGACCCTATGTGACCTAGTGTGGAATATCAAGTTAACTACCCAGTTATTAATACAACATTATTAATTCTTTCAGTACCAGGTGGTACTCCAGTTCCTGTCCTTCCACCAGGTAATACTCCAACACCTCCACCAGGTAATACTCCAACACCTCCACCAGGTAGCCCACCAATTCCTCCAACTCCACCAGGATATACAGCACCTCCAGGTCCTCTGCCTGCTAGATCACCAGTCCCAAGCCCTCCACGAGGTACTCCTCCAGGAAATGCTCCAGCTCCTAAAGCTCCACCAGCACCTGCAAGCTGAGCTATAACAGAATGACAATAAAAATGATGCGTAAATGATGCATAACGCATGAAACACACAGAGTTTAAGAAGTTAATTGGCATCAAATAATGTTTTTACCATATTTTCGAGCTTTGGCTCCAGCATATCCTAAAACATCAAAGAGAAAAATCAGTCACTGTAAAAAAAAATGTCTTAGTTTGTACCTTATACAAACAATACGGGTAAGCTACCTCCAGGTCCAAGTCCAGCCCCTGGAACTCCACCAGCTCCACCAGGTCCCAGTCCAGCCCCTGGAAGTCCACCAGCTCCACCAGCTCCAAGTCCAGCTCCTGGAAGTCCACCAGCTCCAAGTCCAGCCCCTGGAACCCCACCAGCTCCAAGTCCAGCACCTGGAAGTCCACCAGCTCCAAGTCCAGCACCTGGAAGTCCACCAGCTCCAAGTCCAGCACCTGGAAGTCCACCAGCTCCAAGTCCAGCACCTGGAAGTCCACCAGCTCCAAGTCCAGCCCCTGGAACCCCACCAGCTCCAAGTCCAGCACCTGGAAGTCCACCTACTCCAGCTCCACCTGCAAGCTGAGCTATAACACAGAAAAACAGTTAAAATTATGCATATAAAATATGCATAAAATTTTAAGTGATGGTATAACTGGCATCAAATAATGTTTTTACCATATTTTCGAGCTTTGGCTCCAGCATATCCTGAAACATCAAAGAGAAAAATCAGTCACTGTAAAAAAAAAAAAAAGGTCTTAGTTTGTATCGTATACAAACAATATAAGTAAGCTACCTCCAGGTCCAAGTCCAGCCCCGTAAAATCCACCAGCTCCACCAGGTCCAAGTCCAGCCCCTGGAAATCCACCAGCTCCACCAGGTCCAAGTCCAGCCCCTGGAACTCCACCAGCTCCACCAGGTCCAAGTCCAGCCCCTGGAACTCCACCAGCTCCACCAGGTCCAAGTCCAGCCCCTGGAAATCCACCAGGTCCAAGTCCAGCCCCTGGAAATCCACCAGCTCCACCAGGTCCAAGTCCAGCCCCTGGAACCCCACCAGCTCCAAATCCAGCCCCTGGAACACCACCAGCTCCAGGCCTAGCCTGAGGAAGCCCACCAGCACCGGCTCCACCAGCACCTGCAAGCTGGGCTATAACACATCAGATATAACACATCAGATATAATCAGTTTAATTACAAAGATGTTCAAAAAAGTTAATAAATATGACTACATAACTGACTTTTAAAAATCACCTAAATGAACACGAGTATTCATTTGCATAAAAAAATGTTTTACCATATTTTCGAGCTTTGGCTCCAGCATATCCTGAAACATTAATAAGGAAAAATCAGTAATTAAAAAAAAATAAATCCTCTCTGTTTATATTGTATCTACAAATAATATAAATAAGCTACCTCCAGCTCCAAGTCCAGCCCCAGGAACTCCACCAGCTCCAAGCCCGCCTACTCCAAGTCCAGCCCTAGGAACTCCACCAGCTCCAAGCCCACCAACTCCAAGTCCAGACCCAGGAACTCCACCAGCTCCAAGCCCGCCTACTCCAAGTCCAGCCCTAGGAACTCCACCAGCTCCAAGCCCACCAACTCCTAGTCCAGACCCAGGAACTCCACCAGCTCCAAGCCCGCCTACTCCAAGTCCAGCCCCAGGAACTCCACCAGCTCCAAGCCCGCCTACTCCAAGTCCAGACCCAGGAAGCCCTCCAGCTCCAGCTCCACCAGCACCTGCAAGCTGAGCTATAACACAGAATGACAATAATGAAAATTAAAAGTCAAATATAACTGGTTTACTTATTAATATGTATTAAAGATAATTAATACATGAATCCATAACTGACTTTACTTAAATGAACATCACCTGAATGAGCACAGAGAAATTTATTGTTACCGTATTAAGAAAGTTTTACCGTATTTTCGAGCTTTGGCTCCAGCATATCCTGAAACAGAAAAAATCAATCATCAGTCAGTAAAGATTGATTAAGTTTGTAATGTATTTATTATAAAGAATATGTATAAGCTACCTCCAGGTCCAAATCCAGCCACAGGAAGACCACCAGCTCCAAGTCCAGCACCAGGAAGGCCACCAGTTCCTAGTCCAGACCCAAGAAGCCCACCAGCTCCAGCTCCCCCAGCACCTGCAAGCTGAGCTATAAAACAAAATAACAATAAGGATAATGCATACGATAAATGCATGAAACATCCAATAGTATCAAAATTAAAAGTAAAATATAATTAGGTTACTTAGTACTATATATTAAAGTTCATAAACACAATAACATAACTGACTTTTCTAAAAAGATGGACATCACCTGAATAAACACAAATGTATATATATATATTAAGGAAAATATTTGCATTAAGAAAGTTTTACCATATTTTCGAGCTTTGGCTCCAGCATATCCTGAAACAGAAGAAAAATAAAATCGGGTCAATATAATACAGTAATTATACTGTATCTCATACAAACAATATAAGTAGGCTACCCCCAGGTCCAAGTCCAGCTCCAGGAACTCCACCAGCTCCAAGCCCACCAGCCCCAGGAACTCCACTAGCTCCACGCCCACCAGCTCCAGGAACTCCACCAGCTCCAGGAACTCCACCAGCTCCAAGCCCACCAGCCCCAGGAACTCCACCAGCTCCAAGCCCACCAGCCCCAGGAACTCCACCAGCTCCAAGCCCACCAGCTCCAGGAACTCCACCAGCTCCAAGCCCACCAGCCCCAGGAACTCCACCAGCTCCAAGTCCACCAGCTCCAGGAACTCCACCAGCTCCAAGCCCACCAGCCCCAGGAACTCCACCAGCTCCAAGGCCACCTACTCCAAGGCCAGACCCAGGAACTCTACCAGCTCCAAGCCCACCAGCACCTGCAAGCTGAGCTATACAACAAAATGACAATAGGAACGATATATATATATATATAATTTAATATGACATCATAACTGACTTTTCTACAAATGGACATCACCTGAATGAAAAGTAAAATAAATACCCTCTGAGATCTACACAAACCTGGTGACCAATTACAAAAACATCTGAGCTCTGTGCTTGCCAACAAGGGTTTCTCTGGATTTTTGCTGATATTCTGTCACTTTCTCTTTGTAAGGGGGTAAACTTACAAAATCAGCAAGGGATTAAAAATTTATTTTAGGAAATGATTAAGTATTTAAGAAAGTGTTTTACCATATTTTCGAGCTTTGGCTCCAGCATATCCTAAAAGGTTAAAGAGAAACATTTTGTCACTGTGAAAAAAATAAAGTTGGTCATGGTTCATAATGTATCTCATACAAACAATGTAAATAAGGTACCTCCAAGTCCGGCGCCAGGAACTCCACCAGCTCCAAGCCCACCAGCTCCAAGTCCGGCGCCAGGAACTCCCCCGGCTCCAAGCCCACCAGCTCCAAATCCGGCGCCAGGAACTCCACCAGCTCCAAGCCCACCAGTTCCAAGTCCAGCACCAGGAACTCCACCAGCTCCAAGCCCACCAGCTCCAAGTCCAGCGCCAGGAACTCCACCAGCTCCAAGTCCAGCGCCAGGAACTCCACCGGCTCCAAGCCCACCAGCTCCAAATCCGGCGCCAGGAACTCCACCGGCTCCAAGCCCACCAGCTCCAAGTCCAGCGCCAGGAACTCCACCAGCTCCGAGCCCACCTACTCCAAGTCTAGACCCAGGAAGCCCACCTGCACCTGCAAGCTGAGCTATAACACAGAATGGCAGTAAGAATTATGCATAAAATCCATACATGAAATACACAAAATATTACCATATAACTGGACATCACCTGAATAAGCACAGAAGAATATATTAAGTGTTTTTACCATATTTTCGAGCTTTGGCTCCAGCGTATCCTGAAACATTAAAAAGAATATATCAGTCACTGTAAAAAGAAATAATATTGTCTTAGTTTATCTCATACAAATAATATGAAGAAGCTACCTCCAGGTCCAGCTCCTAGTCCAGACCCAGGAACTCCACCAGCTCCAAGCCCACCAGCTCCGAGCCCACCAGCTCCGAGCCCACCAGCTCCAAGCCCACCAGCTCCAAGCCCACCAGCTCCAAGCCCACCAGATCCAAGCCCACCAGTTCCAAGCCCACCAGCTCCAAGCCCACCAGCTCCAAGTCCACCAGTTCCAAGCCCAGCAGCTGCAAGTCCACCAGTTCCAAGCCCACCAGCTCCAAGTCCACCAGCTCCAAGCCCACCAGCTCCAAGTCCAGGGAACCCACCTGTTCCAATCCCTGAGGCTAAAAGATTATTATCATAAATTACCATTACTATTTGCAGATTTAAAAAAAAGGCTGTAAGGAAGGCTTTGAAAAACTAGAAATTTATACAGGAAATTATACTGTTTTACCACATGAGAAATTATTAATGTTTTTTCTTACCATACTTTCGTGCTTTGTCTGCTTTTCCTGGAAAGGGTAAATATATAAAATGTATATATATTTTATTTTGATAACCCATGATAAAACCTGTTTTGGTAAACCACCAGCACTAAGCATACCTCTAATTCCAGGAACTCCACCTGCTCCAGGTACAGCACCAAGTCCGGGGACACCACCTGCTCCAGGTACACCACCAAGTCCAGGAACTCCACCTGCACCAGGTACAGTACCAACACCAGGGATGCCTCCTACACCGAGTGCACCACCAGCACCGGGTACTGCTCCAACCCCTGCTGGTAAAAATGGATTTCTAAGAATTCTAAGAATATGGGGTCAATGTGAGATTAATTTTATACAATATTATCTGTATTCATGAAGTTCTTCACTTGCCGTATTTAGCAGCTTTAGCCTGAGATTTAGCTGAGCCAGGTCCTGCAGGGGATATATGGCACAATATATATATACATATATATAAAAATATATATACAAAAAGCAGAATTTATTCATAGAATAATGCAGACTTCCAAGTTTATTAGTATAGCATAATAAATAAGATAATAAATTACATGCAAAACTGTAGGTCTCTTCTTTAGACTCATATAGTCTGCTTTATTTTAACATTTGAAGGGTATATAATATTTAGAACTGCTACATATGTTGTGCATTACGATACCTCCAGACTTTGGAGAAATGAGTGGGTATCCACGAATCACCCCTGGAAGCTGCTGACCTCCAAAGCCTCCTCGGCCACCTATTTTGAAATATACATTACCGTTTACTTTAATATGTACAGGTCAGTTCACATTTTAAGTTATTACAGCATATAGTTTTGTTTTATATATGGTTTATATCGCTCATAGATACACTGACATGCCAAACGTAATGGAATGGCAGTATGTAAACTGATTTGAAGTGTCACTATGCTTGGGAATGTCCACATTAATTGTGAAATATTTTATTGTGAGAGAGGCTGAAAACTGGCCAGCATGCTCATGACAAGGTGATATTAATTATCAGTTTGTGTAAGGTCTGATAGTGGGTGCCAAAAGATATTTTTAAACATTGTCATGTCAAGTGGATACCAGCAATATGTCATAGAAGGCATTACCACCCACAGTGGACAGTACAGTTTGCATATTCTCCAGGTTAGTACATTATTTAGCTTCTACTGGCCATAGGATACATATGAGATTAGTTCCTGTAGAAATACAACATATTTACCATTGGCTCCAAGTGCTCCTTGACCAAGCTGAGCTACAGAAGGAACAAATGAACGGTCAGCGATGATCAGATGAAAAAAAGTCTAACAAATGTTTTTTTTGTATTAAAAACTCACAAGTTTGAGATCCAGTAGCTACACCTGGCAGAATGCCTTGACCAGCAAAACCTGTGATAAAAAAAAAACATGTCTGAATGTCTAGCATTCACTGAGAAAAAAATAATAAATTAAGCACTTCAGCAATGTACTCACCTTGCCCCGGGGCAATCCCACCCTGGTACAACCCAGGAACACCAATCCCTAATTTAAAAAAACAATAAGAACATTGCGTTTTCAACATAGAAGTAGTAGAGTTTCGCGTGAAATCTGGTATGATGCCAAATGAAGCATATGAGCTTTATAACCACCTGGAACTGGTGCTTTCCCAGGCTTGCCAATTTTGCGACCTGGTAGTCCAGACTGTGGCAGAAAAGGAACTAGGGCACAAGAAAATCAGTGACAGACTTTAAATACATACATTATTATTTCACCTGAAAATATAAGCAATGTAATTGAATAGTGCAGAACATAAAATACCTCCACCAGGACCAACTCCTGCTCCACCAGGGCCAATTCCTGCTCCACCTGGACCAACTCCTGCTCCACCAGGGCCAATTCCTGCTCCACTTGGACCAACTCCTGCTCCACCAGGGCCAATTCCTGCTCCACCTGGACCAACTCCTGCTCCTCCAGGGCCAGTACCAGCACCACCAGGGCTAATTCCAGCCCCACCTGGACCAACTCCTGCTCCACCAGGGCCAATTCCAGCACCACCTGGACCAACTCCCGCTCCTCCAGGGCCAATTCCAGCACCACCTGGACCAACTCCCGCTCCTACAGGGCCAAATCCAACACCACCTGGGCCAACACCTGTGCCACCAGGACGAATACCAGTTCCACCAGGTCCAACTCCTGCACCTAATGCAGATTTTTATTAAAATGCTTTTTAAATGTAATTTACTCAGTTGCATTGATAGTACAAGAATTTTACAATAGTACAAAAAAAATTAATCACATACCAGTTTTTGGTGGTTTCAGGCCAGCTCCAGGGTATAGGCCTCCAATGCCGCCAAATCCTACATTATCACCAGAAACCACTAAATCAGATTCACATAGAAAATGTACAAGCATTCCTTATTGGTACATTTATTCCAATTTCTGCTATAAACAGATTATTCCTAATGTACACTTTATTAAAAACTAACATTTAACAGATTAGACCTGAACATCTTTAGGGATGAGCATTACATGTCAACATAACTGGTACTAGAGTTGCACTGATTAATAGCTCTTGGACTGCAGGACCAAATAGTTACTAGACTAGACTTGCACTGCTCTGTGCCAACAGATGATTTCTTTCTCCATTTGCTGTGTTGCTAAATCAGAGCCAGGAAGTGCATGGCATCTTGTCATAATTGCAATAAATGCAATAAACTGTGTCCTGTCTTACATTCCCATGTAAATTTTACAGTGTTATCAAGTAAGCAATTTACCAATTTACTACCACAGAAACTGAGTAAATGCAATGTAAAGGCTGCTTACCTGTTCCAACTCCACCAGGACCAAAACCCAGGCCAGTTCCTCCTGGGACAACTCCACCTGGGCCAACTCCGCCTGGGCCAAATCCGCCTGGGCCAACTCCGCCTGGGCCAACTCCGCCTGGGCCAAATCCACCTGGGCCAAATCCACCTGGGCCAACTCCTCCTGGGCCAACTCCTCCTGGACCAACTCCTCCTGGACCAACTCCTCCTGGACCAACTCCTCCTGGGCCAACTCCTCCTGGGCCAACTCCGCCTGGGCCAAGTCCGCCTGGGCCAAGTCCGCCTGGGCCAAGTCCAATACCAGTTCCACCTGGTCCAATTCCATACTGGCCAAAACCTCCAAACAACACAAAAACAATATGTTACAAAATTCTGTTTGTATTATTAGTTTTAATATTATATTATGCACAGGATTGGGTATACCCGACCACAATTTTCACTGAGAAGTATTAAACAATAGATATAGCTAATCAAATACAATATTTTCAGAAAATCCTAACGCACAGTTACTTTGTCTTTCTGGTTAGCTACAGAGGATGTGTTAAAAAAGGTGTTGGGTGTCAAGGCGTCATATATTACATCTTGAAAGGAAAAAAAAACAAAACATACAGTCAGCTACTTACCTGGTTTTGGAGGTTTTCCACCAATACCTAAAATAGAATAAGAAAACACTGTATTTTGGGGGGAAACATTTAACAACGTACATTCTTTATAGTCTAGTAACTATGAGAGCATGGGCTACATTAACTACATATCAAATGAAGTCAGTATGGTATGCTTTATCTGTTTTATTAATTCTAAAGGTTTTCAGAAACCATTATTCTATCAATGTTAGTATTTTATCTGACAGAAATGGAGCAAGTGCATTTAAATACAAACAACGTATCAGCAAAAGAAATAAATGCACTACAGGTTTTGACTTTTTTGATAGAAGGATATTCTATAAAATGATTCTTCCTGAATTTAAAAACAATGCACAAATTGTTGAAGTATGACCCTTTTTGTTCACGCTTAAGCCATTCTAAAATTCCAGGACTGCACTTTGGTACACAGGATACCATATAAGCATGTCTTACCTCTGCCAACCCCACCAGCTCCATAACCACCAGGACCTACTCCTGCAGGACCAAGACCTCCAATACCCGCTCCACCTGGACCCACTCCTCCTACTCCTCCAGGACCAAACCCACCAGGAAGTACTCCACCTGGACCCACACCACCAGCACCTAATCCAGTACCTAGGCCCACACCGAACAGCAAAAATATGTTTGGTTTCCCAGACAAGAATCAGGCCTAGTGTTGGACTTTTAATAGGGAAATCTCCATTGAAAGGAAAACAAGTCTAGGACTAGACTTATTCTCTTTCCAGGAATTTGTTCCCTAGATTATTGTTAATCATGTGCATTGTAAAATATTTTAAATATGGTTTGGCTAAGCAATACAAATAATGTTAGTTTTTGTAAAAGAAAAATGTTTCTAGGTTTACAACCCACACAAAATGTTTTCTCACCTCCTGGCCGTAAGCCAACACCAAGCCCTGTCCCAACTCCTCCTGGCTGGAGTCCAGTTCCTCCTAGTGCACCAGTGCCAAGTCCTCCAGTGCCAATAATCTGACCACCATATCCTAGCCATAATGAGAACAATGAATGTCTCATCCACACAATGCATTTTTCTAATATAGATTTTAAAAATGATTCCAGTAATTCATTACAGGATCTGATGAAAAGAAATGTTCTTAATTATATGTATCAGCAAATTGTTTCCAGTCTCACCTGTTTTAGGAGGCTTGACAGCAGTTCCTGATTAAAAGAAGAATAATTGAGATGGTTAAGGCTTGAGCAATATGGAAGTTGTGTAGTTACAATACAATATTATTACAAAGCTAAAAATAAGAAGACTGTTGTCATGCTAATGAGTTTCCTGAATTACATTATGGATAGCCTTACCTGTTCCAAAACCTACACCACCTGGTCCAACTCCTCCTGGACCAACTCCTCCTGGTCCAACTCCTCCTGGTCCAACTCCTCCTGGACCAACTCCTCCTGGTCCAACTTCTCCTGGTCCAACTCCTCCCGGTCTAATTCCCCCTGGACCAACTCCTCCTGGTCCAATGCCCCCTGGACCAACTCCTCCTGGTCCAATGCCCCCTGGACCAACTCCTCCTGGTCCAACTCCTCCTGGTCCAATTCCTCCTGGTCCAATTCCTCCTGGTCCAACTCCGCCTGGTCCAATTCCCCCTGGACCAACTCCCCCTGGTCCAATGCCCCCAGGTCCAACTCCCCCTGGTCCAATACCTCCTGGTCCAACTCCCCCGGGTCCAATGCCACTACTCACACCACCACCAGGTCCGAAACCATATCCTGGAAATAATGTTAAGCATTTCTCTCAATAACTTATAGTGTTGTTCCATACTAGAGTTTAATCATACAATTATTGTGATCTGCAGGTTTAAAACAAATGGTTACAGACCTGTTTTGGGGGGCTTTACACCAGGCCCTGTAAACAAGAAACACAAGATAAAAGACTACAGCATGATGTAATGAATTCTGCAGTTTTTTGTGACTTCTTAACAATATTTCTAAACATTACTAATGCTGTCAATGTTGAATTCATATTTTTTATAGATTACATTTCATAACTAACTCTCACTCTCTTACACCCCTTCACTTTTCATTCCACTGCTTCCCTCTCCCAAAAAGTATTTTTAAACAGTAGAAGTTTCAGCTGTGCTGTGGAAGCATTCATTTCCTTCATTATAGCTTCTGTCTTCGAACTTTACCGTGTTTACTCCAACCATTTTGACATTTGTGCCACAGTACACATATATACACATATAGTTTTATTTCCTCCAAATAAAAGGGAGTACAGACATTGAAGCGTGTGATTAATCATGATTACAAAATATTATAATTAATGTGATTAAATGTTTCTTTTCTAAATATGATAAGACATAGTTCAGAATTTACACCTACCTGTTCCAAGACCTCCAGTGCCCAAACCAACACCTGGTCCCCCAGTTCCAACCCCTCCAGGGACTGATCCACCTGCTCCAAGGCCTGTGCCATAACCGCCTGGTCCAACTCCTCCTGCACCAAGGCCAGGGCCATATGCTCCAGTTCCAGCTCCTGGCACTCCAAATCCAGTCCCTACCGCCCCGAGGATGTAAAGCAGACAATCTACATAAATTGCTGATTTTGTACTACTCATTAACTAGGCCTACATACTAAGACAAAACTATAATATGATCAGCTTAGTACTTTTTTTTATTTGTAAACCAAATAAAAAATTATAGGTCTGTTAATTCCATTTAATCCATTTTGTACTTTTATAAATGTAGAACAAGTTGAATATAACACTACGACACTTGGTTTCCATCCTAAAGTAAAAACTATTAACCTCCTCCTGGTCCAGTTCCTAGTCCACCTCCAGGCCCAGTCCCTGGACGAATTCCAGTACTTATACCGCCAGTCCCTACTCCGGTTCCAGGTCCAACGCCAGCCCCTAGTCCAGCTCCAGCTCCTCCTCCTGCAGGTGGTATGTAGACCCCTGCAACAGAGGACCATAGTTATTCAAAGTAGTTTTTTGGAAAGACATACTGAATGATGGTGATTGACATGGAATTTGTTAAATGTATATATACTGAGAACTTTGGCCACATGAAGCATGTAGCCGCAAAAGATATGCTCACTACTGATTTAGTGAAGCACCAATACCAAGACTAATCCTTGGAACCAGTACAAAAATGGTTTTGAAAGCTTATGAAAAGCAAGCAGTTTTTCTCAGTTACAGCCTGTAGAATAATAATGTACCCAGTAATAAAACCAGTAATAAAAAATTCTACATAATATAGAGTTCTCTTCTGGATATAATAATAAATAAAGCCAAAATTGTCTGACATGTCAAAATTGCAACCAGAATCTGAGAGCAGTTGGTTGTTGGTGGTACTTATTTGGTAGACATGCCAATATATTTAATACTAGAGCTGTATAATGTCCAAAACCTAGTCATATAATATGTATGATCATACGAAGGTTAGAATAAAATAAACTGTGATATATATATATATATCAATATTGTAAGCAATTTTAAACCAAATTTAGTAAAGCTGTCATAGCAAAATCAGATGCAGAAAAACTGAAAAAAAAAAGTTAATAAAAGTTTAAATTGTATGCAATCAGAGCAGTGGTTTTTAAAGACAGAGTTCAATACAGAATAGAATATTTTTTGAGATTTAATACAGTGTTGCAAATCATAATATCACAATGCGTCAATATATCAATATTTACTTACATCCCTATTTAATACATTATACAGTCCAAACCAAGGCAAATCACATATATATCACAACATTAGGACTTAAGGTTAGGATCAGTAAAATTATTAACTAATTAGTGGTTGTTGCATCCATCCACAATTTGAGGTGTGGGTTAAAATATAGATTCAACATTTGCTTACAGGTGTGTAGCAAATAGCATAGTTATTTTAAAACACAAAATGCTCTTGAACATAAAAAACAGAAAATTTCCCATCGATACGTAAATGAACACAACAGCATTAATATTCATAGATAACCTGCTTGTTTTTAGCATGCCTGCCTGAAGTGTTACATGTTAAGAAGTTAAGAACCAAAAAGAAACTGGATAAAATTATTGAAAAAACGCATGTGCTACACAGACCATCTTAATGGAGGATGCTGTATAGTACACTTTAATGCTGGAGCAGCAGAACATCTTACCTCCTTGTAGTGAGGGTCTACACACAGCCAGCAGGAGGACAAATCCATGCAAAACCAGTGCAGCCGTCCCTCTCGCCATCCTGCTCTGCAATACCCCTGTGCTGTCCAGGCCAGGGGGTTTTATTCCCCCCAAAAGCTCACAGTTGTACACCCATGTCTTGAAAAAGGAGGAAGGGAAGTGATGTGTGTGTGTGTGTGTGGGTGTGTGTGTGGGTGTGTGTTGGGGATGGGGGTGGTTTGGATGAAGGTAAGGAAGGATATGGACCACTAACAGTCAGACCTAACACAGTGTGTATTTGGATATACTCTTCAGTGTGTTTTTTTTTTCAACCTCCACTACCTAGGCCCCCAAAGCAGCTTGGGAGGGTGTGTGTTGGAGTGCTTATTCAAGGGTGAGAGAGAGAGCCAACGTCTCACCCCACCAAAAGAAAATGTTCTGCTTGCCAGATATTCTCATGAATTCCAAGAGCATGCCATTTCTCTTCATTCTACTGCTCTAGAGAACGTTGCAGTCCAGATAAGGCTATTTTTTAGGTTCCATTTGCATGAGCTACATTCAGAACATGTTAGTCAGTCTCTAACCATTAGAGACTCCTTATCACCTCAACAGGGGTTTGGCAGGGTTCCAGCAATCTTCTACTTGTTTCCAAAGTGTCATTTCCTGATAAATCCTCGAAGTCATATCAGTGATGGAAAAATATTGAGCATGTAACTTTCAATCTCATAGATTACTGAGACTTGACCACACAGATTATAAATATATATCTTGGATATGTCATGTATTTGATTTGATTAACAAACTTTGTCAGAAATTACAGTTTCCTTTTGGCAACTTATCTGTTATGCAGAGATCTGGGGAAATGCAAGAGACAGGAGATATTGAAATCACATTCACTAGGTCACTGAACACTTGTACAGTGTGCATGTATGATCATGAAGTGTTACCTCAGGATTTATCTTGTAAGTGAGTTTGAACACAGGACAGCATGCTTGTGGTGAGGCAGTGTAAATCTTCAAAGGTTGAGTCATAGAAGGCATTAACACCTCCAGTGAAAAGTTTAGTGGATGATAAGATCATGAACAGCAGTTTCTGGCTAGGATTGTCCGTACAACCAGACAAGAGGCCAAATCCATATTTAATGCTGCAGGCCTCATACTCATATTGTGCAGCAAAACAAGTTTTTAAGCTTCCATGGGACATGGCGAACGTTATGGGATATACTAGTTCCTATCCCATAACCTCGGACATGCACTTAAGGTGTAAAATTATGCTCATAATTAATACTTACATTGCAAATGCTTTTGTAGCAGTTGTGCTGCAGGTGTTTTTTTAGTCCATATGGTTCCAGTTTTAAAAGAACCTCTGCATAATGTAGAGGTTTTAGGTCAATGTAATTTTTTTCCAGAATAAGTTGCTAGAGTATTATCTTGTGTAATCCCTGTCAAGTTAAGTCCAGAGGCTTTTATTTTTATTCCAACTAAGAACAAGTACACAGTGCAAAGTGCAATGAAATGACGTACCTCTGGAACCATGATGCAACATAGAACAACAGAACAATATAAACAACATGCAAACTTGCAACAAATAGAGCAACATAGAACTAAAACACTACTGTACTGACACAGTACAAACAAAATGTGTGTGGTGAGAATAAGGTGCAAAGATATATTTCATACATGATCACAGCAGTTACTGAGGTAGAGAATATATAGTTCTAAGTGGAACATAGAATTTGTAGCAAATAATGCTGATAGGGATAGAGACAGTTCCTCTGTGTGTTAAGTGTGTGTGACTTTTTCTCTGTGTGTTGAGGAGTCTAATTGCCTGGTGGAAGATGCTGCTGCAGTGTCTGGTGTCTTCAATGCTGTGTAGTGTAGATGTCCGTAATGGAAGGGAGAGAGACCACGATGATCTGTTGAGAAGTAGTGCCAGTAGAACAGGACTCTCTAGGGCAGATAAACCTATTTGTAAGAGGGGTATAAAACCCCCAGCATTAAGCTGTTGGGGTGATGCTGACCTCAGTAAAACTTTTGACAATGTATTTTCCTCACAGAAAGCCATTCTATCAGAAAGTACAAAAGTAGGATAAATACTGTTTAGTACCCTTAATTTTGGAAGAAACAATAAATTAGCCGAAGTCCCAATAGTTTTATCCATATATACACAAATACATATACACTGTATATACTACACACAAACACGGTGTATGCATACTTTGTGGGGTTTGCACTCCTCTGGTATTACAGCCAACTTTAGTGCTTTAACACAGAATCCAAGGGGGTTTCTTGGAGACATACCACATTTTTCCCTCCTTTCGTTAAGTTTTAAATTTTGATTGTCTCGCTCTCCTTGTTTGGGCTGTGAGCCGACTGCCAAGAAGTCTGTGAAAGAGCACAAGTTGTGTTTTCAGATTTCTGGCAAGAATAAAGATTAGGTCATTGCTCCACTGATAGACGTATTCTGAAATTGAACGTAAAACCTTGTAGGCTACATACATTGTGCCTGAGTGTCTGAATATGTTGGTATGAGTGTCTGGCTGGCTGGCTGCATGAGGATTTCTCTCATAAGCACCTTGGTGAATACCACATCTTAGGTAACCATTTTAAGCATGCTTTGTATTAGTCCCTCATCACCCCTTTACAGGGTATATACAAATACAGCTTTTACTTTGAAAATAACCATCTATTTTTAGATCTATTTTTCCAAACTTTTCTTCAGCTGGCAAAAGAACACCATGCTCTATTTGTCTTGTTATTTTAGGACTCGTCATCAGATAATGTGTAAAAAAAAAAAAAAAAAAGAAACGTGCAATTCTAGGACACTAAGTCCTTTTTAACACTGTAGGCCATCATTATAGCAATCAAAGGTGCCAAGGAATGCATTTATTGAGCATTTTATTGATGTTTAAATACTATGTGAGTGACATTGTTTGGGAATTTCCCAGATGCTTTTTCACAAGCCTATTAAATCCTTGTTATTTAGCCTCAGAATGAAACATGCTGTTTTTCAGTTTACAGAGAGCTTTTGTGGGAGAAAAGAAATAAGTTCTACTTTTATCGGCTTACTCAGCACTGTGCAACTGTGCACAGATGCATAGCCCAGCCTAGCCTAACCTAGCTTAGCTTAGTATTCCCCAGTTCCTCTTTTTCTATTGTAGGTATCCTCTTTGGGCTCTGAGTGTTTACCTGACACAGTGCTTAACAAGATTAGTGTTTCTCAACCCTGGTCCTGGAGACACATTAAAATGCATATTTTAGTGGATACACCCCCTGTGAGTATAAAAGGGCATTGCTTTTTAGAATAATAGTTGGATTGGGAGCAGATAAAACACTAAAATGTGCAGAGCAGGGTATCTTCAGGACCAGGGTTGAGAAACACTAAGCCGAAGAGATAGTTGGGACCTAGGATTAGCTTGTTGCCTAGCATAATGCTAGCTTCATTAGCTTACCTGTCTCGATCTCCTAAACAAGCCATCACATGCTCTCCTCAGGAGGGTGTCATGTGTGGCCAACTCTCTTTCTAGCCCAGAAGCTGACGGCTTATGTGCAAATTGTGATTCAGAGTTCAACTAGTTGGCTAATGTTTGTCCTTTTTGTCCTTGATTCCATATATTCTTAAAGCTACCTTTAAAAGTTCACTTCTGAGTACTTGAGGTGGCTTAAAAAACATGTCAGGATGAGATGAGAGTTTTGGAACTGGCCTGTTTTAAAGTTTAACTTTGCTTACAGTTTTGACTGCATATCATTAGAAACCAAAAAAGGCAAAACTCCATATTTGCCGGTAAAATATATGAATCTATGTCCATATTAAATGTTTTGTTCTGTGGGTTTCTTGGCTAGTTGCAAAATAGAAATAAAACTATTTGTAATGATTATTGTAATCACTGAGTTCCCATTATTTGATCATTTAATTTTACTATTTTTTTTTACTCTTAATTGAGACAGCTAAGACTGTTCTGGATATTTTTATTTAAAATATGTGGGTATTATGTTACATGCAAATGCCTTTAAAGGTAAAATTAAGAAAATATCCAAAAATTGAGATAATGCCCTTATCTCGTAGTTTATGTAAACAGTCATTATTTAACCCTGCAAAGCCCCCAAAAAGTTTTCATTATGCACATTTAGGCATTCTGTAAATGTTTTTTCTAATTGTAATAGTCAGTGAATTTAGTGTTTGTGTTTGCTTAATAACTGACATGCAAAGGGCACAATATTGGAAAAAAACATTAATAAAGAGGGTTACACCTCTCCATATTATCACAGACTGTTATCCAAACCAGAGGCTTTTAAAACAAGCAGTAAAATATGTCTGGCCTGTCTAACAACTGATAAGTAAAGCCAGTTGTGAACTGGACTGACTCAGCCAATATCTAAGGTGGATTTGGTAAGGAATGGAGCTGGACTTTGCTGAGCACTTAATGTAGTAAGTCCTTAATGTAGACTACCATAATCCCATAATTGGACACAACATGCTGTTTTTATTGCCTTGCTTCAAACATGGGTCAGACCATTTTTACATGTACAGTTTGATGGAGCAACATAGTTATGTGATGAAATAATCGTGAAACTAAACAGCATGAAAAAAAAGAGGAGCACAGGGGAGATATACATTTCTCTCTCAGTCTGATAATGTGCAAGGCAGTCTATTGCAGAAAAATGATGCAACAGCTTGTTCTTTTAATGTGTAATACATTTAAGTAAATTTTATGCATTTAAACCAAAACATCTGATAATTCACATGCATTGCATTACTTTATTTGATCTTTATTATATGTTTAGTCTGTGTACAGTAAGCCTGAATAAATTACTATTAATCAGGATGATATTACAATGTTCGCTGGTATAATCTGACCTCCACATCTGCTGAACATTTTTAAAAGGAGAAAAAAAAAATAAAGAACAGACACACACAGTTACATTCTACATTTGCCTCGGAGTGCCCAGTTCTGCACTCTCTTTGCCAGCTCAGAAAGGCATATCACAGTTATGAATAAAACTGTCGACTGAAAAGTGTCCATTTTCAGTTTACCTAACGTCTACCTTGCGTTTACCTAACGTCTGCTGCCTATATAAGGACCTGTGTGCTGCCTGCATCACTCCCTCAGGCTCTCTCCCCAGTTAACAAGGCTTGGGGGGGATACGGTCCAGTCTTGAACACAAAATCAGAATTGGGTCTTTAAGAGGCTTTAGAAAAGTTGGGCAGAAATGCAAATTTTCTGAAGTTCCATATTCATTGCAAAGCCAATGTCAGAGGTCAGTCCATGAAAACCAGTATTGCAAAAAGTGAAGAATTTATTGTTTTAAATCTTTTTCAACTGCATTACCAAACTGGCACAGGCTCAGCTTTTTCAATGAGTGTTCAAATAAATCATAAATGCCATCCCTGGTTCGCTGATTCCAGTCCAGCAAGATTGTGGGGCCAGAACGGAACCTGCTTTTCTGGCCCAGAACCTGTGACTTTCGGTGGAAACACAAAGAACCGTTCAGGAAACTGGCACCGGCACCATGCCGGTCACTGTGCATCGGCCAACAATACAGCGCACTTTGCACAAGGAGAAGCTGTATGGGAGAGTGATGCGAAAGAAGCCATTTCTGCAAGTACGCCACAAACAGAGTCGCCTGAGGTGTGCTTTTGCATAATGAGAATATATATTTTGCATAATAAAAAATGGCTTCTTTCGCATCACTCTTCCATACAGCTTCTCCTTGTGCAAAGTGCGCTGTATTGTTGACCGATGCACAGTGACACCATCTGCAGCAAGATGATGCTGCAGCTCTTTGGAGGTGGTCTGTGGATTGTCTTTGACTGTTCTCACCATTCTTCTTCTCTGCCTTTCTGATATTTTTCTTGGCCTGCCACTTCTGGGCTTAACAAGAACGGTCCCTGTGGTCTTCCATTTCCTTACTATGTTCCTCACAGTGGAAACTGACAGGTTAAATCTCTGAGACAACTTTTTGTATCCTTCCCCTGAACAACTATGTTGAACAATCTTTGTTTTTAGATCATTTGAGAGTTGTTTTGATGAGCCCATGATGCCACTCTTCAGAGGAGATTCAAATAGGAGAACAACTTGCAATTGGCCACCTCAAATACCTTTTCTCATGATTGGATACACCTGGCTAAGAAGTTCAAAGCTCAATGAGGTTACCAAACAAATTTTGTGCTTCAGTAAGTCAAGTAGTTAGGAGTATTCAAATCAATAAAATGATAAATGTGCCCATACTTTTGCACCGGTCAAATTTTGGTTTAATGCATATTGCACATTTTCTGTTCCATCAGTTATTAGATATATCAAACTGAAATTGCTGTTACAAACACCCAAATATTTAGAACTAAAAATGATTAAGATTAATAGGGCTGCTCAAACCTTTTTCATATGACTATAACTAATCTGTTCAGAATGAACAAATGACAAGCCAAACTAAAAGTGTGTTGTTGGGCAATATATCCTTAAAAACTGGAAAAAAGGCTCTTGCTAGATTTTGATCTGCTTGAGTTGGTCTGCACAAACATATGTTGTGAGTTTTATGAGGTAAAAGTTCTAGACCTCACAGTAAAAACAAATGTGGATGGTGAACTAGACACTGTCCACCTCACATACTGTTGTTGTACATTAATAATTAATGATGCTGTGTTAATATATCAGGATTTGAAAGATGGTACACACAGAAAGAATAAAATGTTTAAAATTTCTAAGAAATCTGTCCAGTTTTCAAATCACAGAAAAGTTCCTCACAACATGGTATTTTAAAGGCTTATTTTAAGTATGGTCTTTATGATACTGCAAAATGACTGTAGCGCAGCTTTAAAAACAACATTAGGAGTCTGACCTCACTTACAGAGTTATGCTGTGCGCTGTCGCCTGCTACACGACCTCTTCCCATGACTCACAAGCTTGGACTATCTGGGTGGTTAAAACAACAACACAACAATAACAATGTCTCCAGCAAGTGTAGTACAGTACAGCACCTCCATTAATCAAAATGTCCAGCAAAACAGGATTGAGATGGGAAAGAAATGTGGGAAATGGGAAAAAACTGCCTGCCATGAGGGCTTTACATTAGAATGAAGGCTCTCAAGTGGTATCACTAAGGGAAAGATAAGACAAAGGGTAAAAGATTAAATTGCATGCAATATTTCCATTAAGTCCTATGTTGGTTTCTCTATGGATAAAGCTAACTTATACTACAGTACAAAAAACACTACAAGAGGTCTGGGTTTTACATGATGTTTATGCCTTCTCTTATTCCTTTAAGATTATTGGATGGATGAAAAGCAAAAGTTAGATTTTTGTCTATTATCTGAGTTCATGCTCTGCAGAAAACAGATTATGAAGTGCATTGTAACACACAATCAATGACAAACTGTGCTCAGTGCATCCAGACAAATGAGAGCAAATTTCAGTGTTCTAAAATAAATAATCTGTTGCAGATGCATGATGAAAATAGGCCTGTCTTAACTGGACAGCCTAAAAGAATACTTCATCCAAAAATGGTAGCAGTGGTAGCAATGTTTAAAAGAAAAATACAGACCTCTTATTTTTTTTTTAAATAACCTCTTTGTGACTAAACAACTCTCCCTTGAGTGTTCCCACATTTATATTACCTGATCAGGTAATATGATCAGGTTTATTGCTTAACGTGAGGCAGATCCGTTTTTTCAGGGCTGTGTAAACATGATCTTTTCAAATCTGATTTAAGTCCATTTCAAATGTGGTCCTAGATTGGATATGATTAGATTCATGGGCATGTGGTGGTTTCTGTTAATGTATTATTAATAATTAGTTTTCAAAACAACTAGAACATCACATAAGCATTTGTTGTATTTTAACTATTGTCTTTACTGAGCTGGGTTATATGCATATTTCAGCATGGTGTCAAAACCAGTAGTGTAGAAAGTACTGTACTGTAGAAAAACATCAAGGGTTAAATCTGGCACATGTGACACAATAAACATTTATTTGCCAGTAACAAATCCTTACTTTTCTTAGCTAAACTTTTGCTTTTACAGAACAATGCTTTACACTGGTCATGTTTAGTCAGCATCATGATCATGCTTATCCTTTAGAATTCTGTCTGGGCGTCAGAATTCTCAGACAGTGCAGCAAAACAAGAGAGCCACAGGTACAGGTCACTTACATTCATAGATATTTGCCATGTCTGATTTGAGCAAAACAATTGGAATTGATTAATGTGATTTGTAATGTGAACGTAGCCTTCATATCTTAATAGCAATGATAGAATTTAATATTTATAGATTGGGCGTAGTTAGTTTGGTAAGTTAGAACACTAGTGGCACCCTTACTACGTGATTTCTACGACTTTCATAAAAAATGCTGTCCATAGTTTGAGTTTGAGTACAGCGTTAGCTGTATAGTCTCTTACTGAAAAATGACTTTTTAACCCACCCAACTCCCTTGCTTTGTATTTCCCCAATACATTTTTTTGGATAATATTAAATGTTTTCCCAGATATAGTTTAGAAGCAGTTAGGCTACAAACCCATGTAAATTATTTCTAGCACCAGCAAATTAGACAGAAAAATCATCTAAAATCAGAGGCTTGTTCCTGCCAGCTGTTTGTTGTATTTTAGTAAGAGGTTCCCGCACCTCTCAGGATCGCAGATGTTTTGCATTCCATGTTCCTGAAGACAACTATTGTAAAAGGATGATGTCAGGGCGGCCTCAGTTGAGGCTTTGTGGAGAAAAGAGAGGGAGCGGGGTGGGGACAGATAGGGGAATCAGGGGAAGGGAGCCACACAGCAAGATCAGAATCTGCCAGGAGACGATGTAGGCAACAGAAACAAGTTATCAGAGCCAAAATTTAAACTCCAGAAAAATGTACCTACTTCTTTTTACAGACTCCTATCTGGTTTTATAGTAATGAAAAAAACAAACTAAAACAAAAACTAAAAACCCATCAGCCTAGTGATGCCCAATCCTGGTCCTGGTCAGGAACATCTGAGTAGCAGAGCCATGTGTTTTAGATCTAAGTTCTACAATATGATTGATTGGATTGAAACAGAAAATAGTGCACCAGTGTGAATTATTACTATCCCTAATGCACAGAATTGATTATTATTAGTACTATTAACCATGAAGATTAGGTAGGTGTAAAATGTCATTTCTGTCATGTAAACTCATCTCCATTTTAGACTTTTTTTTTTTACTTTTTATATCATTTGAATCTGGCAGGTTATCTATACTTTTGAATTTCATGATATTGCTATTATGGAGAAATACAGTTGCAAGTTACATACTTCACTGTGAATTTTAACATGTTGTATTCAATAAAACCATGCAAACATATAATTATTTGTGAAGTACTAGTTTATACAGACTGTGTTTGTCTATTGTTGTGACTTAGAGGAAGATCAGAACACATTTAATGACCAATTTATGCAGAAATCCAAGTAATCCCAAAGGGTTCACATACATTTTCTTGCAACTGTATGTTGTTGTTAAACATTGGAATTACACTTTAATTTCTTGAATGCTAGCTTTGTAATTATACAACAGAACCAAAGTGTAATGTCCATTAAATAATAATTAGTAAGAATAATAACTTGCCCAGGATTAATAAGATTTGGTAAAGAACAGCACTTCAAGAGCTCTTTGTGATTTAAATAGGATGAAGAAAGAAAGCATTTTTTTCATTTGTTCTATTTGGCTCTAGGCACCAACTTCTGTTTTTAGGAATGCACACTGAGGTCTTCTGTAATAAAACAAGTGTTTTCAATCTAGTTTAATCTATTTTACCATTAGTCAAAAAGAGAGTTTTGATTACCTCGTATTATGTTTTTATATTTGGTCACCGAACAGACAGATTTCATTCACATTATATCATTTTAAACAGAGCACTAATTTAGAAAGTTTCGAAATAGGATATGAAGTAAAAGCACAATGCTGCACAGCAGAGATTCTGAAAGGCCATTTCCTCAAAGAACACCAGAAAGTTTGGTTTCTCTTCTATAAGTTTAAACATAACTTATTGTATTTATCAGTAAATCTAACCCTCCATTTACCTTGCCTTTTTGAACCCAAAGCATAATTTCCAATCAATTCAACTGTACACCCCCTGCCATTATACATCCATGTCGGATATCAAGCGCGAAGTTATATGTTGTCAAAGAACCATACATTCAAATTATTCTCATTAAAATGTCCGATCATGAGATTTTTGCTCAACTAAGGAAAGGTATAGTATTTCACATTCTAAATTTAGTCTCATTGTGTAATCTGAAGTCATTCTTCAATCTCCGCTTCAATATGGTCTCGTAGCTGAAGAACTTTCATCAGTTTGCTCCTCCAGTGATTTGAAATCCGATCATTTGATGTCATACAATAAATGGTCATCCATATGGATACAGGAACATGAGGAACATGCTATATATGTGCGCAGAACAATTTGCACATCATTATACTTTTATTCTGAGTCTGTTTTACTGCAATTAGGTCATTTTCATAACTGTTATGTGCAAGGTTTAGATTTCAGGTTGAACCCAAGGTGAAACATCTATTTTTCCTGTCTGAAATAATCATTAGGCCACATAGCCACATCTTTAAAACAAAACAAAAAAAACCCCATAAAACTATTGTTTATTTGCGACTGTAATTATTACAGAAATCTAAACTAGAAAAAAATCTAAAATTAGTTCCAAGCCTCTACAGCCTTTTACTAATGATTTGTAGTATGGAGTTCTGCCAGTGAGATAAGGACCATGGTTTACACCAGTTCTGCCCATTAAGATATAACTGGCATTTGATTACATTACTAATAGAATAGTTATGTAACATTGTTGTTTCAGGATTAAGTGCATATTTTCTGTTTTCAGTTTGTTTTTCTAAACAAGCTGTTACTAGACAGTAATCATTTGTCATTAATCAGTGAGAGATAAATTGATACTAGGGAACTCAGTGTGCAGAATATGTTGTCTGGTCTGACTGATACTAAAGATAACTTAAGTATCATGCATGTCTGAGCTTAATATCAATATGACTGACATTAGCAAATATCTGCGTCTGCTTAAGCTGACTGGTAGACAAGCAATGTGAGGTGTATTTCTGTGCTATGGATGGCCACCACTTCTGGTTTGAGAGGCCTTTAGCCTAGAGAAGTTCATGTGTCCAGCTAAACTATTTTGAGAAGTCCATTTCTATACATGATTGGCATGTCACAAGTGGTTGCAGGTAAACAACATGCCGCTTCTCAAAAGGCCATATTTACATATATGGTAAAGCATGAGAGCTATAGGAGTGACGGTAAGGGACTATTTAAACGGGTTAGCCTGCAAGACTGGGAGAGAGGGAGAAAAACATGGGACACCGAGAATTGACAAGCTCTCTCCCACACTTTGCTTCTGACTGAAATAAATATTTATTCCGGTTAAGAGGACAGTGTGTACTGAGTTTTATTTCAAGAAACAACAGCCTTCCAAGGACACCCAAAGAGGAGTCCACAAGAAACAAGAAGACACAACAAATGCAGCAATGATTATCTCACACAGAGCTCCAAGGGAAGAGTGTTTTGTGGGTAAGAAGTGTTAGAAGTCAGTTCCTCACATAACTGCAGAACTGACATTAGTTTCATACAGATTGCAGTTATTGTAGGTTATGTCATTAGTAAATACGATTACATGCACTTCATATTTGATTCTAAGCAGATTTATACCGTTTACTATTCAATTAGTCACGTACACATTAAACTCTAATTTCTTTGATTAGAGTAAGGTGTAAAAATCTGAGTGAGAATCTGATAAAGAGCTGGATTTTGTATTTCTCAGTCTATGTGTACTCTTAACCATAGTATTTTTGTATTTACATAATCTTCTAGCTTATATATGTTCCTATTGTGGCTCAATTTGTTAAAAGAAGAATGACAATTACCTCATCGATTGTGGTTGTAGCTTAGCTTGTAGGATAAGTAACTTTTTTCTATGAAACTTGAAATCTTTGTGTACTGTCCAAACACAATAAAATGTTTGAGTTCAGTCACTTCAGCCTGGTAATGTGACCAAATAGCCAAAATATCTGTGTTGTTAATACAGTTGTTAACATTGCAGATCTGATACAGGTCACTTAATTAATAATGTTTGTAATGTGAATGTAGTCAAAATATATTTATATTTATATAAACAATTAGCCACCCAAACCATATTTTAACAAAGTTTGCCTTTTAAACTCAAAACATTCTTAAAGCCATTACAAAAGGGGGAAAATTTTATATATACAATTTTGTCTCTTAAATATGTTCTTTTAGTATATATAGGCCCCATATTATAAAACAGTATGTTTTAAAAGTTAACATTTAGAAGGTGGACTATGAAACACCTCTGTCTCCCTCAGTGACAAAATCATGACATGAATCCTACATTACTACAGTGCTGAACTTGTGTGGTAATGTATCTCATGGCTCAGTCCAGGGCATGCTGCATATCTGCAGCATCGAAGCTCGCAGACGTAATCACAGAGCAAATAGTGCCTGCAGACGTTTAATCCCACACAAATAGAGGAAATTACAAAAAGTCTTAAATCTTGTCAGTGGGCTGTTACCATACATCCAATCAGTCTTTATCAAAGACTTGGGAGGACATAAATATTGAATTTAGAGTGCCTGGCTTGCTGAAAAGCCAAGAAAGTAAAGCGGCAGTGCCAGACAGCAATGCTTTATATTAACTGTCTTTTCATATGTATTTTTTATATATATCTTAAATCAAATGGATGATGTCATGTTTTGTTTTTCAAATACTGCTGCTATGAGGTCTTTTTATTAATGTGGAGATTTGATCAATGTGGATTAACTGTGGGTTTATCACATTGACTGAAATCATACTGACAAGTTTGATGTTAATAGACCTCTATTACCATTACTCACACGTTAACCACAGATTAGATGAATGCATGACTGAATAAATGAATAATTCATACAAATGAAACTAAAGTGTTTTTATTTCTATTTTTGGCTGTAATTATTCCTATGCTGACACTGTAATAAAACAGCCATGTGGGTGATAGTTTAAAAGACAGGTTTTAACCAACAGGGTGGCTTGTGTGCGCACAAAGTTTTGAGGAACAAACCTTTTTTTGAGCGTCATAGCGTCATAGCGTCATAGCGTCATAGCGTCATAGCGTCATAGCGTCATAGCGTCATAGCGTCATAGCGTCATAGCGTCATAGCTTCTCCAAACAGTGGATGCCTCCACACCCTGCACTTGCTAACCTATGCCTCCCCTTTATAAAGTCTTAGCCCCTCCCTCCAGGCCAATCCAACTGAAGAACCCCAATTAACCAAGTTTCAAATCATTTAAATAAACCTGAAGGCGATAAAACCAAATACTATAACAACTGAAGTGTAAGATAAACACTGAATCATAAACAAGTAAATATTCCAATTAAAAATGGCAGAAACATAAGGTTACACTATAACCCACCC
Source organism: Astyanax mexicanus (assembly GCF_023375975.1). Lineage (NCBI taxonomy): Eukaryota > Metazoa > Chordata > Actinopteri > Characiformes > Acestrorhamphidae > Astyanax > Astyanax mexicanus. The sequence goes on from NC_064424.1 coordinate 16,534,678, forward strand.
CCTGCCCCAACTTCATGAATGGTATGTGCCACTCCTGAAGGCGGGAAACTCCCCTATATCTGGGCTAATTGGAACAGTTGCCTCTGGTTGTGAGTGTCTTAAGGCTGCTGAATGTAAGTGTTTCAATGCTTAGCTTCTAAATAAAAAAACTAAATAAAAGCTGAATTAAGTCAATTTTGATGGGTATGGTTTATTTGTTGTTGTTTGTATGTTTGTTTTTTGTTAATTTTTTTATTGTTTCAATACAGAGCAGGTAAAATGCTTGCAAGATTAAGACTTTAAAGCAGATGTTTTTAATTAGGAAACATGTTAAACATACAAACAGGAAGCACATTTAAGGGACTTGGTCAAAAGTGGAACCTGGAGTAATTAAAGTTAAGTTAGTTTACTAGGTTAATTTATTATTGAATAATAAAATCTCCCTTAAATTGACTCAAAACACAATTATACATGATTAATGCTATAAATGTTAAAAACGTGCTGTAAATGCCCAAAAAAGTTTATAGTTAAAAAGATTAACATACAACATTCCCCAAACAAGGACACATTTACAACTCCTGTGTATGTGTGTACAAAGTTGTTTCTAGCTGACATTTATCATTACAGTTCATTTATTACTTCAGTTATTCAGGCTAAGACTTGTTTATATTATTAATACATTAACACAATTTAAGATGTAATGCTATACTAAGCTGCTGCTTTTTCCAGTTTGGGATCAGACCTAGTTATAAACTATTTTAGACCATTTTGAATGGAGTTTCTTTATAGAATGGAAAATTGTCCAACACTCATGCTGTCCATAAACTACATGACTTTGAAAAGACTAGAAATATCTGACAATCTCTCACATCTAAAGACTTTGGTTTAGATAGAATTAATGCAATAAGAATATTACTCTTGCAAAATGTGTATTTATTAAACTTGTATCAAAACTAACACTGCACAATACTACAAAGTAGTGCAAAATAAAATAACTTTAAATATAATGACTTGCTACTTGTGTTTCAAATACTGTACATATTATAGTAAGAAGCATATGTCATTAACTGCAAACCGTCAAATATTTCTGCCTTGCGGCTTCCTGTAGCTCTCCTATTGGCTGTTGACATTGTTCGAGTCACTATTTGCTTGAGCAAAGTCTCAAAACTTGCGATAATATTAAACATGGTTGATTTTATTGGAGCGCCAGGACGCAAACTCAACTGCCTTAAACTTACAATCGTAACCACCTTACACTAAACGATCGAGATTACACGACTGCAGCACGACTCTAAAACTTTGTCTGACCATGAAATGTAAGGTAAGCATTAATCTACAAAGTGTAAAGCAACAGATTATGAGCATTGAGTGGACACTGCTTAAAAACTCCAGCAGCACTGCTGTAAACATGTTTTAGTTGGAACGAAATTAGGCATATTAGCCCCACAGTTTACCAGTAGTTTTGATTTACAAAGCCTGTAAACTCTCACCAAAGCCATAGTGCATAATCCATAGTGTATAATACAGCATACTTATCTAGACCAAGCTCTGGGTCAAAACATGTCACAAAAACCTTTGAGACTCCTTGGTTTGATTAAACGTTTGATCCATTACCACTGACCCGGTCCTTAATTAAAATCCTAGATATTACTAATTGTCCAAAAAACGATTACTCAGCATGTCACTTAAATATCTTCGCTGTCCTATGAAAAACACTTATCTCCATTTTTATCGATTTTTAGTTTACTACATAATTTGAACAGACAAACTGTCCCTTACACTGTGCCAAAATTTCTTGATGAACGGACCAATAGAAACTCTTCAAAATGACCTGAAATAAACTTTTTTTACATTGACTTCCATTGAAATTGAAGAAGGTTTTTTCCCTCTCCTGTAAAGTTGCTGTTTTGGAGATAAGTGCTTTTCATTGGACAGCGACGATATGCACTTTGTCCCTGTGACATTAATTCAGCCCAGTCTCTTAGTTGCCTTCCCATGATAATTGGAGATATGGGTTAGCCTCAGCTATGTTATCTGTATTGCTCCAGGACAGACCATTAGGCTGACTTCACTGGTCTTTGGTGAAAACATCTACGGCATTTGAACGCAGACATTGTTTAACTTGTGACATCAGACTGGATCTGTCAGCACCGTTGCTGTGATTGAGTTTCACACGCTGGGCTGGGGTTGGTGGCTGCAGTACAGATCACGTCTGCCACATTCACCATGAAATGCTAGTGTGGAACAGAATACCCACTGTATGCAGGCAGCTTATAGGCATAGGTTCTACAAAAACAGTACAACACAAATTTAACGAGTGCCAGAACACTAGAAGCACATTTAGTCACATGCATACACTACTGATCAAATGTTTTAGAACACGCATTGGTTTTTGCCATTTATTTTCTTAAGCACTTCAGGTCTGGTAACATGGGAATAGAACAAAATTCATTGAACTTGAAAATGTATGATTGAATTTTCAATTTGAATGAAGTGGGTTAGGAAACTGTTCTGTAGCAATTAAAATCAACTGAACTTTGTAAATTAATACAGAAAATTAGTAAACCCTTTGTCTATGATAAATAAGTGTTGGAACAGACTGTGTTACAGCCCATCTGGGGTTAGGCTGCAACATAAAGTGTTTCCCTCTCCCCAACCTTCTACCCACCAAACCAAGCAGACACGAAGATACAAGCCTCAGATGTTTTATTTTGAGATTATGGAAGCACAAGGCTTCAGCAATGGTCTCAGCCCAAAATAATACAAAAATATTCCTCCTCAAACTAACATATTTAAGAAAAAGAAAAGAAAACTCAAAAACAGAACCTAACTCTCCATCAAAAAACATAGAAAAAAAAAACGAAAATTCCAATCCAACCAATCAGAACACAGTTCAATTCAGCTCAGCCAAGCACACCTGTAGACTGTTAGATAGTTAGAAACGAGGGAGCTATATATAACTATACACAAAACATTGTCAGTACCCTTCTTATGAAATGAAAATGACTGTACTAGAAACATGAATGAGTTTTCATCAATGTAAACTACTGACGGAGTAGAATTTAAGCCTACTAGAAATAGACACAGGAACACAGTGTTGGGACATCAGCACTGCCCTCAACTGCTCCAGTGCGTTCCCCTTGATTCTTTAGATGGAAGCCCAAAGTAGAGTTGATAGAGAGACAGGATACCTAGATATTCAGCAAATTAGCAATTTATTACAACAGAGCTCTGGGAACCCCTTCCACTCACACAGAGTTTCAGTAGAAGAAGTTCAATGATCCTTACATTTGCAAGACCTTATATCCCCAAAACCCCATCCAAACATACTGTGCAAAGGTCAGTTAAGCGGTTCCTCAGCAACTGTTTCTAACTGATTGAGTTAAACCATTTATTGATTACTACTGTTTTCTATGTGTCCTCCGGCCTCATCTCTGCTGCTTAGGTGCTGACTTCTGCATTACATACTACATATTGGACATTCAGTTTTGAGGTGTCAGCCTAACTGTCCTTTGCACACTCACCCACATACACAGTTCAGGTCAAATATCTAAAACAACTCACTAGTTTCAGATACTTGGGTCCACACAAACAAGATTTCTCACATGACACTTCATTCTCTTAATCATAATCAGGTTTTTGGATTAAATGTCATTATGTATGATCAGCTGAAAAAATACCTTTAAAATTAATATTTACTGTTTCTTAACAACAGATAACTCTGTAACTATTACAACTATAAGTATTTCCCGTAGAGAAATTACAGCTAAAATCAGAGTGCAGAGAGTACTGTTTAAAAAATGGTATAGGATAAGGTCTGGCTGACCCACATGGCAGCACCTTTACACTGGACCAAGCCTCACTATGAGCAGTGAAAAGAACAATAAGATGTCTGACAGGTGAGGTAGCAGTAATACAATTGTCGCTAAGATGATAAAGAATAAATTAAATGAAAAAGCAGCTTGACTGAGCCAGACAGCACTGCCACTGGACTCTGGACTTGTCTGAGCTTTTTTAGGATTCATTATGACCAATACATGTTTCAATATGCATGCTTCATTATGATAACCACTAATGATGCACTATACTGATTTTTTTTTTTTAACAAATACTGAACTTCTCTGCTCAAACCATGAAATAGCCTAAATTAGCTTTTGTCTTACTTTTCAAAGCAAAAGCAATTCCAAAATAATAATATTGTGGCATGGAAGAGGAAGGAGGACTCATGAGACTCATTGCAAGTACTCAACAGTTGTTTATTAACAGGCTTGCCACCCACTTATAGCCTTTAACAAGGCTAGGAGAGTGAAACCCAACTGCCACCACAGCGCAAACAGCCCTGAGGCCACCAACCCAACTATCCAACACAAAGATGGTAGGTCCACTTAACCCACCCAAAACATACCCCCATAATGCCCCGCTGGCCCCGGATTACCATACCCCGCCCCCACAGGCACACTAAAAGCTGGCGCACACACACACACACACACACACAGACACCACAATATTTTAATAAAATATTTTTCTTTAGCCTGTTTTAATATCCTAGCAGACATAAACAACAAACACTACAGTTACCGCAGAAGTGTTATTTTAATCATAAGTGTACTTCAGAAGTGCTTTTTCATTCATCATGAATTTACTAAAACAAAATGACATCACAACACTAAAATATATTTATTCAGGTAAAGGATTTTCACAAACAGTGTTGAAGTAAAGGTAAAGAAGGTAAAAAAGTGAAGGCAGCCAGTGTCTTCGTTCCCTTTACACTAAAATAGCATGAAGAGTGCAATTGCACTAATGTCACATTTGAGGTTAATTTTCTAAAGGGGCAGTTATAAGATGACAGGGTGGCCAGAGAAACATTTTACCTCTGATTATAACATTTTACAATTCTTGAGTTTGAGTCTGAAATGTTTAAAAACCTGTGCAATTCCATATGATTAGCATATTATACTAATTTTATAAAATCACAGGCAGTCAAGTACTGGTAGGCTTTATTGTATTGAAAACATTGAGTAAAGGGTGATTCCAAGATTCTGACTGTGTGATTCTGTGTGGCTAAAGTGGAATTGTCTTGTCACTTTAAAATCTGACCAATCTCTCTCAGTGGAGAACAATGACATACATGAGCTCATAATGTATTGCTGATATGTTCTCAATGTGTGTTCTCACTGATATCACTGGGCCCATTCTGACCTACATCTCTGAATAAAGGTCACCAGTTAGAACTGAGGAGGAAAAGAAGAATGAGGCCCCAGAGAGGAAGAGAGGTTCCCTCTTGCTGCAATCCAGGGATGTTGATGATGACGATGATGATGGAAAAAATGTTGTAAGATAAAAAACAGAAAGGATTTTCTGTTTTGTTTTTGTAGACTGTGTTAATGTTGTAATCTTAAAGAGGGAAGCATTTAAGATGTTGTTTGTTCAAAACGTCTTACAATCTAGTGAAATTTAAATAATCTTAAATATTTTTAATAATGATTATACAATACATAAGCAAAAGAGCACAGACGCCTGATTATCCAGTGTTTCATCTGCAATCAATAATATTTAAAGGTAGCCTGTCTTGGTGTTTTTCTGGTGTAACTGTTTCTTGTAATAGTGTAGGATGTATGAAACATTATAATAACCCTATAATATTGTCCAAATTGTAATATTTCTGTGAATACCGTTTACAGTGCAATCCACAAATGTAAATTAAAGCTGTATCATGCAAAGAAGAAGATATATCAACACTATCCAGAAATGATGTTGTCTTCTCTGAGACACAGCTAACTTAAAAGTTTTGTGGTCAGATTAATCAACATTTAAAATGGGCTTCAGCCTTGAGATGGTAGTGGCATTTCTGGATGGTATTGACATAAAGCTTCTTCTTTGCATGATATAGCCTTGACTTGCACTTGTTTATTTGACAGCAAACTTCACAGACAGTGGCTTCTAAAAGTGTTTCTGAGCCCATGCAACGTTTTTTAGCACAGAATCATGCCTGTTTTAATGCAGTGCCACCTGAGGGCATGAAGATCACCAACATCCCATATTAAGCATCGGCCTTGTGTCTTATATCAAAAAGAGATTTCTCCAGATTATCTGAATCCTCTAATAATACTATATACTCTATATGGTAGCATATACTATGTATCACAGTTTTAATTCAAGGATTAAATTCTAAAATAAAAAATATTGTCATTTGGAGCATTTATTTGCAGACAATAAGAAGAGGCTGAAATAACAGAAAAGATGCAGAGCTTTCATACCTCAAATAATGTAAAGAAATTCATATTCTTAAAGTTTCCAGAAATCAATATTTGGTGAAATATCCCTGTTTTTTAAATCACGTGTGTTCATGTTCCCCTCCACCAGTCTTACACACTGCTTTTAGATAACTGTATGCCACTGCTGGTGCAACAAATTCAAGCAGTTCAGTTTGGTTTGATGGCTTATGATAATCCATCTTCCTCTTGATTATATTCCAGATGTTTTCAGTTTGGTAAAATACATGAAACTTTTTTTAAGTGGTGTCTTTAAGTATTTTTTTCCAGAGCTCTAGGTTTTTTTAAATAAATGAAATAATCTTGACCAAACAAAATAGAAAATATCTCTGGCTCACATTGTCTGCAATAAAATCAAAGTCAAATTAAGCATTAGAAAAACTGCATTTTCATTTTTATTGCATTTCCATTGCATTCAAACTTCTTCTCATTTGGGATTTTATTTCCTACATCACTTATTTTTTATGTCATGCTAATTAGCTCTTTAGTTCAATCAGATGTCTCTAATGAGGCAGAATGATAAACTTGGAAGGCATTCAGTTGGACACCTCTGCCATAGTAACCAAGGTTTAAGAATGGCTGAGCTCTGGGGGGTCGAACAGAAACTTATGAGGGGATATCTTGGCAAGCACTGTAGATTCTTCTATGATAACAATGGAGCCAAGCACGACTACAATAGCTATGATTTCAGAGGCAGACCTATGATGTAATGTTTTGAAGCAGCATTCTGTTGTAAAACTTCAAGTAATCATAAGTACTTATCCAGCAAGGACTAAATCACTACAAAGAAACGTATATTAAGAAGTCTGTGTTTACCGTATATTCTCATATACACAAAATATCAGTGAAGTTCACATTCATGTTAATGCATTGTAAAAAACTATATGTTTTAGAATAGTTTGGTTTACTTGTCATATCTTAAATGGGGAACCTGAGTCTGCACCATGCGTTGTGTTTCTTACATTATTTACATTTATTCTGGTTACTTTTGGTTTCACACTGCAGTTAGACGACTACACACACTAAAAGACCGACCTGAACTGCATATTCCTATACTTTACATTAATTGTTTTTTTTGAATGCTGTATGTTTATTAGGTTGCTTTTCCAGGAGTTCCTGGACCAGGAGGAGCCAAATTCCACCACTCTGACAGAATTTGTGGGCATTAGCGTCATGCAGCAGAATTCTTTAGATTCCTTTTATTTATGTTTATAAATAAAGATAAGTCTACAGTTACAGTAGATACAGAAATCACCAGCATAATATTTTGAATCCATACAGTTGTGTGACGCACCTGAGCATCAAGGGGAGTCAGATTTCAACACAACGCAACTTGTTTCTGAGGACAGGTCATTTGGACTAATTCTAAACCATCTAGAAATTGTTAAAATGCAGATGAACCAGCCAAACCAAATTTGTAGAATTTGGTTCAGACCAAATATAGACCAGTAATAAAGTGCTCCTCACAATACCATACTGAAAAGTCTGAAAATCAAGATCAAACAAGTCTAGAATGAATCTTGGAGATGGTGTTTAATGGTACCAGTGTGCTGGAACAACCATCACTGCTAAGCCTAATATATTTATTCTAAAAACGGGAGTGTCGGGTTGCTTTTTGCATAGGAGTTCTTCTGGCCACATCACGCGTCTTTACGTACTTACGTCACATATACAGCCTCTAAAAGAGGATCCGGCTCAGTTTTACTGATCGCAAGCGGCTGGTGGAGCAATGGAGACTTCAGAACTCAGAGCTTTGTCCGCTCTGAAAGGAGACCACATCACACCCGCCCAGTTTAAAATGATTCTTCGACATGCTCAGAGCAATTACCTATTTTCTACCCATTCTAAATCCCAAAATTTACAGACATCAGCTTTAAAAGTATAAATATTTTGCAACATATAGCATGTTCCAAAATAACCCCTTTTTCCAAAAGACTAGAGGCTGTTACTGCAGCAAATTTCTTATGCATACCCTTGATTTTGGAGGACAGATTGCATACACAGGTGTCTACAAACTTTTGGATATGTAGTTTATGAGAAAAAAGTTATGAATGGATGCAGTTAGAGTCACAAATTCAGAATAATTTGCGCACATTTGTATGACTTATTTGTTTGTGAGCACTGGCACTGTAACATTTAGCCTGAATACACACGCTGTAGTGGTTACAGCACTTCCTCTGTTTACAACCTGAGAAGCACCATTGCTTTAGGACAGTGCTGCACTGAGAGCTAGCAGTGTTCATTTGTGTAAACAGAATAATAAGAACTGGACAACCATGGAGAGAAAGAGCAGCCCTCTGAGAATGAGACAAACTACCCATTAAAAGTTGAGAACTAACAGAGTAAATACACTGACCAGCTGTTGAGTACGTCCCTCGTGTACCACCACAACATATCTTATAATCTAAGGCATGGATTCCACAAAACCTCTGAAGGTGTCCTGTGGTCCTGGCACAAAGACATCAACCACAAGTCCTGCAAGTTGTACAGTGGGAAGTCTATGTATTACAATAATGAGCCTTAAATGCAGACCACTGAATACTGGGAACACCCCAAAAGACCTGCCTGAGGTTTTGGAGATGCTCTGACACAATTTGGCCCTTGTCAAAGATGCTCAGGTCCTTTAGCTTGCCCTTTTTTTCGTTCAACACACCACTGAGAATTTACTTGCTGCCTAAAATATCTCACCTCTTGACATGTCACTGTAGATAAAGATAATCAACGTTTTTCATTTCACCTGCTAGCTTATCGCTTATTTTACTTCAGTATGCTACTTTTAATTATGAGGATTTTCACTCTAAAATGTAAAAAAAAAATTACTAATTCAAATAAATAAAAAAAAGTAATAAAAATAAAAAAGTAAGTTTCACCTACTAAATGTGTTGTTCTAGATAATCATGGTTACCTAGATGTTTGCATAAGAGTTTATTCGTTTATAACACGCTATTGCCCATAGCCATTTTGTACAGTAACATGCAGTAATTTACAATAAGAGCACATCGCTTCCAATTTCATTACAACCACGTCCCGCATCATTGCATATAAAAACTTGAGCTATTCAATCTTGGCAGATGTGAAGTGCAGTTCAAAGAGAAAGAGATTCCTGTTCATCATATGCACATGATGTGGACCTGATTTGGCAGTGTGCTTGTTCCAGATGTTGTGCACGTACCTGTATGCGATCCAGTATGTACAGTACATGTGCTTATGTCACCCTACTGAAATAGAGCAGGGCTTGTTGTTGCGAAGGTGACATAGGAGGAAAGTTTTATAGGCCTTGATCCACGAGGTGATCTAAGTGAGAAAAAATATTATTCAAGTAATTAATAAATGATTTATGCTCCTCAGGCTGGTAAACTGTGTTTCCACACTGACCTCATGATGTTTGCAGGAGACAATGACCTCACTTTGTAAAATCACCTGTTGGGACCGACATAAACACAGCTCACACATAAACAGATAATTTGTTATAATCCTTAAATGGCCTGTAATGGTCAAGGGAAATCCATCAAACAAGGTTTTTTGCTTGCCTAAAAAGAGACGTTGATTTCCTGGGCAAGAAACAACTGTGAAGCTAATATTTCACCTCAAACACTAAGGTAGTTTCACCAAAGTGGTTCAAAAGTGGTTCAGCGAGAAACCCTATTTGTACGTTTACTCCCACTACCCCAAATAGTAATTTTCAAATCAAGGATTCAGCGTTTTGATTACCCTAGTTTTGTGCTGGAGCCAACTGTCTATAAAACTAGTTAGCTAGTAGCTAGTAGCCCATATAAGGCTTGAACCTAAGTTTAACAAAGTTTAATAACCAACAGTCAGACCCCAAGTTCGTTAGAGACATTTAAGAAATAGGTGTGGTTTTAAGGCATGTTTGTGGTAATTTAATAATGCAGATTGCATGATACAAAAAAAACGTCCATTACCTGTTAGCAGTGATATCCAGTGCACAGTTAAAGCAAAAGGCTAATTGTCTACATTTGTGGTAAAAATTATTTGGTTTTGTCTGAAAAATCACTTTACACCAACTGATAAACTCAAAATGTCTGTACAAATCCATTAGCCTTTATCATATCATTGCTCTCAAACCAAAACCATGTCTCATTAACTCACCTAGGTAATACTAGTCAAGTAAAGAAAACCAAAAAGATTTTTTAAAGATTTTTAAGATGTTAAGCAACTTTGAACCCTTCTTTTGGTCACAAGTTTTTTTTCTGTTATAGCGATGGTATGGGAATTAGCTGGTTGTGTTCATGTTTTATACACAGTTTATAATTTAAAGCTCCCAAAAATGCCTCCACATAACTGTTCAATGGATTAAAAAGGATTTAGATATTGTTTATAAAAGCTGCCTTTAGCAGAATGAGCTGTCTGCATATGGAAGTGATGGTGACCCCTGCTAAGGAGACATAATTGGGGTTCTCCAGTGCTGATGTTGATGGTAGGAAAACATGTTTGAAGTTGGAGATCCAGTGACACAAGGATAAAAGGAGGAATTGCAGAATAAGCAGAAACCACTTGTATATTAGTTGAGTTGAGCTATTTAAACACTTATTTTAATTTAATTGGTTTACTACAAACAGTGGAATGTTCAAACATTTTAATAATGGGAGTTTGCAATTTGAGATAAATAATTTTGGCAAGTCTGGAAAACACTGCCTACAGCATAGTGCAAGAGGGTCAAAATAGTAGACTCAGGAGTCACCTGTTCAAGCTAGGTTTCCATGGCTCTGTGGAAAGTGTATGCCATGCTCATGCAGTTAAAATAAACCAGGCTACATGTCACTGAACTTTTCACACCAGCACGTATGTAAAGCTGCTGGGCTATTTCATCCTAGCTAACCTTCTCACTTTCCTTATCCTACTTATACCACCTTATCACACACGTACCTCCCTGCTTTGCTCGAAAAGAACAACAGTCTGGTCAAATTTAACAGACAGACACATGGGAGAGTGCATTTTTGAAGCAGTTGCCTGCACTCAATTTACAAGCAAGACAAGCGCAATGAAGTCTTTGTTGGCTGTGAGCTGTCCAGAGCTTCCACAGCTTTTCCATAAATAGTATGCTTACTGGTAGTGTAGATCATTGCAAAAAACTCTTACTAACAGCACATAGGATTATAATACATGTGAATGCACACTTACTGTATGAAGCTGTATTTTGTCTAGAGGTATTGCCATGATCCCAGATTGATCTATAATGCAAAAACAACAGAAATAATTAGATTGTAAGATATGTCTTTCTAACTGACCAAAATTGCTTAGTAATGTAATGTCTTCACTGTTTGTTGGTAGTATATTAAGTAGTGGCCTAGTAGTTTATGTGATATGTTTCTGTATGACAACCAGCTCAGACTGATGGAGATATAACCCTCTGCTAACTATCTAACCCTCTGCACTGCCTTAAATGGGAATCACGTAGCAACAGGCCATGTTTTCTGTGTGCTTCTGATTAATACCAGATTGTGTTGCACTGGCGCCTGTCCAATTCCCATCCAGGGATTACTTATTCTTGCCATGTTGAACACACATTAGAGCATGGTATGACCTGTTACCTTATTTTAGACACATCTCTCTGTTTAACAAAGGCCAAATCCCCCTTGAACGTGTGCCAGTTAGCACTGCAGGCCAGAAAGTCTACGAGTGAATTGGAATGTGCTCAAACAAAAGTGCTTTGCTTGTATAGGACTTTGTCCTACAGTTTATTTTAAGTCAAGATTCATAAAGAGCTTTTACAGATGATCCACTTCACACCAAACACATATCATAGTAATATTCTTTAACATAATGTATTTTATTTACATTAACCTACTTGGCTGTTTATGTTTGGAAACAAATGTATTTTGGTAAAGCGACATATGTTTTAAATTCTTCCAATTCACAGTGTCCACTTCAGCACATGTAGCTAGAAGAGGCATAGAATGAGGATTGTGGCTAACTTAGGTGGCCTAGTTTATACACTGACATGCCAAAAATCATGAGACAACAGTATGTAAATTGATCATTATGTGTTACGGTAGAGGATGACTTGGGAACACCAGTACAGTACCTGTAGTAGAAGTTGTGAAGTCTTATCTTCTGTTATCTGAGTGAGGTTGAACACTGGTCATTGTGCTCATAGCAAGGTGACAGGAAATAATAATAATCATAATAATAATAATAATACATTTTATTTGTAATGCACTTTACATTTCAAATAAGTCTCAAAGTGCTACAGCGTAAATAAAATCAGAACAAACATTTAGAAACAAGTGGATAAAAAAAATTAGAGTTTATGTATTTTCTTTGTTTAAATACTTTAGCTATATAGATTCTACGTTTTTTTGTTGCATTTTTAGAGATAAACCTTTGTTTTAGATAAAAATGAAACTCGTGTGTTTGAGGTTAGATTATTAAAACAGGGAGTTACGTATAAGATGAGGTGCTGCCAGTGGCAGTTTATGAAGAGCCTATCTACTCCTAATCTCTGCCGTTATATCACAAAATAAAAAAAAATATAAATATAAAAATAACATATATTCAGTTTGAATAGACATAGACACTGGTCCTTTAAATATTTACCATTATGCATTCACCAGAAAGGAAAAAAATAGTTTGATGTAAAGTCCTTTTTAAGTAATCTCATATGATAGGTAGATAATATCTGTATGTTTGACCTGGTTGTGGTAAGGTGTTCAAATGCTAACAATGTGAACTCCAGCTAATTTTAAATTGGCTTAAATTTCAAGGATATTCAGAATAAAACAATAAAGTAAGTTACTCCTTACCCGCGACACCAACACACTCTAAAAATGTCCACCGTGCAACATTTCTTCTTGTCTTTATAAACAGAAACGGAGGCGTCGTATAATTCTGAATAACCGCACAGCTAAATTAGCTGGCGTTAGCTCCACGTGAAAAGATAGAGCTAGAGCAGGTACTCACTGGGGTAAAATGACAGGTGTTCTGTCGAGTTGTGCTCCCTTGTCAAACCGTGCTCCCCTAATGTATATTTAACTGTAAAAATATGAAAAAAGTACAATATTAGAGCAAGTATCCAGTAGAAATCTACGTAGTATATTTGGATAGCATAAATGATATATTTATTATTATTGAGTCCAGTGGTTGTTTAATGCACAAAAATAAAAAATAAAACAGAAAAAAACACGAGAAATACTTAAAAAGTGTAGATCAGTGCATGCGCAATGCTCTTAAGATGCACATATCGATGGTTAGCATAACTTGACAGAACACCTGCTGTAGCTTTTTTAGTAGAGCCCGGTGTTTTGTCGAGTTTTGCAACCCATCGGAATGTGCTTCTTATCGACACTGCGCATGCGCTGACTCCAATTTTTTTTTTTACAATAAGCTCATTTTACATTAAGCTACATTAAGTCAAGACAGAGAATATGTAGTTATAATATTCATCTATGTGTAGAAGGGGGGCGGGGTTATGTTGCAGAAGGGGTACCCACTATATTAACTGCATGCCACTGGTTAATATAATATAAATACAATAATAAAAATATAATATAAATAATAATCTACACCTGAGAAGGGGTGTGTTTGTTTTTTTCTCTATATCTGTTTGGATTTTAGTTTGAACAAACTCTGGGGAGCTTTTACCTGCAGTGTGTTTTGAGCTGGAATGCGCTTTTACGAACACAGCAGGTTTTTACTCACAGCTTTTATGCACGGAATGGTTTTTACGCACGGCGCGCGCTTTTACGCACGCGATGCGCTTTTACGCACGAGATGCGCTTTTACGCACACGATACGTTTTTACGCACGGCGCGCGCACGGAATGCGCTTTATGCACAACGTGGGCTTTATACATCTGGTGGATTTTTACATTCAATGTGTTATGATCTCACTTTATATGTATGGATTGTGAGATCAGTAACATGGGGCAAAAATACAGTGCATGACGAAATGGTTTATTAAACAGAGCTATTAAAAACAGTAAAACTAAATTGCTGTGTTACACACCACACTGGGAGAATTAAACTGGACAGCACCAAAGAAAGGAACAGAACAAAACACAACACTTTCCTTTTCTGAGTTACAAATTTACAAATGATCAAGCTAGAATATAAACCAAACAGAAGTTAACTGCACTAAAGTTCCCCTGGGTGGTGCTGCTGTCCTCTATTCTAGTGTGCTTGGAAATTCTAGAACCTGCCTGAAACATTAGGTGGCACAATCTCTTATAAAAACAAGATACAAAATAAAATACCTTAAAACAAAGCACATCCCTAAATCTCATGGTTGCATCAGTTTAACAGTGTAAATTGTTTGACAGAATGCAGCTGGCCAACCAACCTGCACATTTTAAAGCAGCTGGAATATTAAACAACACATGATAAAAGTAGCCAATAGACCAACAAGTCAATGGACTAGAACATTCTAGTTCGTAATAACAACCCAAATGGACACTTGGAGATGCCCAAAGGGACACTTGGAGATGACCTCAAAAGGACATTTGGAGATGCCCAAAAGGACACTTGCAGATGCCCAAAAGAACATTTGGAGATGCCCAAAGGGACACATGGAGATGCCCAAAAGGACACTTGGAGATGCCCAAAAGAACATTTGGAGATGCCCAAAAGGACACTTGGAGATGCCCAAAATGATACATGGAGATACCCAAAAGAACATGTGGAGATGTCCAAAAGAACACCTGGAAGGACACTTGGAGATGCCCAAAAGGACACTTGGAGATGCCCAAAAGGACACTTAGAGATGCCCAAGGAAAAACTTGGAGATGCCCAAGGGGACTCTTATAGATGCCTAAAGGGGCACTTGGAGATGCCCAAAAGGACACTTGGAGATGCTCAAGGGGACGCTTGGAGATGCCCAAAAGGAAGCTTGGAAATGCCCAAAGAGACTCTTGGAGATGCCCAAAGGAAAACTCAGAGAAGCCCAAAATGACATTTAAAGGACATTTAAAGGTGCCCAAAAGGACACTTGGAGCAGCCCAAAGGGGCACTTGGAGATGCCCAAAAGGACACTTGGAGATGCCCAAAGGGGCACTTGGAGATGCCCAAGGGGACTTTTGGAGATGCCCAAATAGACGCTTGGAGATGCCCAAATGGACACTTGGAGATGCCCAAAGGGACACTTGGAGATGCCCAAAAGGAATTTTTTCAGATACCCAAAAGAACTCTTGGAGATGCCCAAGGGCACTTTTGGAAATGCCCAAAGGGACACTTGGAGATGCCCAAAGGGACACTTGGAAATGCCCAAAAGGACATTTGGAGATGCCCAAAAGGACACTTGGAGATGCCCAAAAGGACATTTTTCAGATGCCCAAAAGGACATGTTTCAGATGTCCAATGAAAAACTTGGAGATATCCAAAGGGACACCTGGAGATGCCCAAAAGGACACTTGGAGATGCCCAAAGAGACTTTCGGAGATGCCCAAAATGACATTTAGAGATGCCCAAAAGAACATTTAAAGTAGCCCAATAGGACACTTGGAGAGGCCCAAAGGGATCTTTAGAGATGCCCAAAGGGATACTTGGAGATGCCCAAGGAAAAACTTGGAGATGCCCAAATGGACAGTTGGAGATGTCCAAAGAGACTGGCATACTGATGGTACAAGTTAATTGTTAATAACAACACAAAGTTTTGAATTTATTTTGAGCCATTAAAATTTTGTTTTAACAACTCTTTAAAATGTGTAAGCTTTTTTGCTATGCAGTAGGTGCCAAAATATTATTTTTTGGCATTCCACCATCTTTAAAATTTCTATCCACAAATAGAACTTTTGTTCTGTCTGTTTTTCTCATAGACTATAATCTCAGTGGTTTCTCACCACCTTGTTTATGAAACGCAAGACATGCTGCCCTAATACCAGAAGGCAGTGTAGAGATAAAGGGCTCTGTGTACAGACATCTGGGTTTAATGTTTGAGCGTTTAGCTGTTTTGTAATTGGTTATTAGCAAGTTAGCCCAATAAAAAAAGGTTGGATTAGTGGACTTCGATTCAGGCAGGACTTGTCGCCTTCCTGCCTCGATAGGCTGCCTGAGGAGGGATCTTTTCCTGCGATTCAGCCGTACCCAGCATGGGTTGCTCTACGCGGCTCGCTGTACGTGACGTCGTCGTTGTGCGCCGCTTGCCTTGACATTCAGAGCGGAGCTCCATGCTGAATGTTTTCGTTAGCGTCCTCCTGCCTTTATCACTGAGATTAACGCAGGCTGGTAAGATTAAACAGTCCTTTATACACCAATATTAACACTAGGTTCATCCTGTTTTACAATAATCAGCTTTCCGCGCGCGAGAGATGATTTAAACTGTCTGTTCTTAGTTAGCTGTGCTTCTGATAACCAGACACATAACATAACTACATCTGTAAATTCCCGAAAAAACGGCAAAATACTCAGTAATAACCTCCAAGCAGTCAGCCTTTATTTAGACTCGGGACTAGTTACATTAAGAATAACCCGCATTTACAATGTAGAGAGAGCATATAGGGATGGAATTATGCTTAATAATAATAATAATAATAATAATAAAAACCAAGGTTATATAGAATAAATTAATAAAATTATATTACAGAGCACAATTTAAACAGTATTGTTTAAAGTATAATGAGACGAGAAAATATTAATTATTGCATAAACGAATAATAGTAAAAGATAAAAAGATCACAAACACAAACATTAATAGAATTAAAAACAAGTCAATCAAAATAAAACAAATTAAAATAGCAACCATGTAAATAATAAATAAATGAAACATATTAAGAAAATGTAACTATTTAATTAAAACAATATTTTTACTAAATTAAGTTTTAGTTTAAAATGTGAGATTTTTTTTTTTTGTAATAAATCAGATCGCTGCTGTACTGGATAATTTATATTAACTAAATCCGTAAAAGCAGAGTATGCGCTAAAAACCCCGAAAAGAATGAAAGCAAACCCCATACTTAGCTAAACTAGCTACTATTTCAATTAGAAAGGCTAAAATAGTACCGCGTAAAAAAGGCAGTTTACATAGCTAAAATCCAGCTCAAACTAAATAGCTGTTTTTAGAAGGTGTAAGTCTATTCAGGCAGTGAGTCTACCAGCACAGCGTTTATTTTAATTTGAATTTAATTAAACTGTCTGTATTATCAGTGTAAATTAGCAAAACTTGTCAAAAAAAACCCCATCAAATTCAAGACAGATCATGTAGCTTGAGCTTCCTAGGCTCAAGCATATACTTTATTGCAATATTTTAATTTGAGAAAACTCTGGAAACTGTAAATGCATGATTTATCTTTAAAACATAGATTATAAATTGTTCATAATTAACAGTAATTAATGTTTTTCAGGGCACTGGGAGTCTTAAACATGTCCTTAAAACAAGCATCAGTCCATGCAAAATGGGTTATTGGTCGAGTGATTGGGACCAAAATGAGGAAGACAGCAAAAGTTCGGGTGACCAGACTTGTCTTGGATCCGTATTTGCTTAAGGTATGTAAACCTTGCATTTTATGAACACCTCTTATATATACAAGGACCACAGCAATAATAGTACCCAAATTATTATCATTACAAAACTGAAGACAATATTAAACTGAAGACACTGTTTATTTTGGATAGCAAGCAAATGGCAGCTATATTTACACTGTAACTATTTGACCAGTGGTTTCTTTCACTTTTATTGATAGTGGCTTTTTTTTAGTAATCTGAATCTGGACCATTTCAAATCAAATTCTATTAATAAAAATATTCATATCAACTGACTGAAATATGCATGATTTGGGGAATCCTGTATCCAACTTGAATCAGATTTCTGTAAAAATAGACCATAAACATATGCATTTAAACCACTGTACTGTACTTTTAGCCATATAGCTTGAAATATAACCAGCATAATAATTTATTAATATGCAGACTCTAGAATTCTTTTTTTATAATAAATGTGTCTATTAGTTACTGCAGTTGAGGTATTTGTTGCATTGCCTCTGAAATACACTTCCCATTTAAATGCTTGTGTTGTAGTAAAGTAATAATGTTGTCTGATTATAGTTTCCTAATATAGTTCTCGTAATTGTCTCTCACTCAGTACTACAACAAAAGGAAGACGTACTTTGCTCATGATGCCTTGGAGAAGTGCACCATTGGGGACATTGTGTTGTTGAAGGCTTTACCAGAGAGGAGATCTAAACACGTCAAACATGAACTGTCCGAAATAGTGTTTAAAGTCGGGGCTGTGGTCGACCCTCTGACTGGTAAGAAGGTTGCAGGTGGGCAGTTTTTGGAGCCTCTCACAGATTCCACAGAAAACTTAGAGGCTTCTTTAGCCGAAAAGTTAGAAGAGCTGAACATTTCTGCATCTCCTTCTCCTTCAGCTTCTGCCAGTTAGTTTTGTCTACTCTGTTGATGTATGACTGTATATGTATGTTCCTGTTGATTTTGTCTTGCAAATTAAAAGAAATATTCATTATTCTCATATTTTTGTGATGAGATGGGCTTATTTAATAAGGCTTTACTATTTTATATAAGTTTTGTACAAACACATCATCGTAATTTTGTTCAAGCCTTCCCAGGATGTATTCAAAGTTTTAAGCTGACTTGTGTAAAAAAAAAAACACAGTATTAAAATTTATATCATAAATGGCACTGGGCATTAAAATAAACAAACTGTCAGCAGGTAGTCATTTGATGCTATATTTAGAACAGATAATGCACAAAACTGAGCTCTGATGGACCCATATAATGGAAAATTATGTGTCTAAAAACTACAGGTATGTACAGGTACGTAGCCAAAATACTGATATAATTTGCAACTTATTGCTGGCTTTTAAAAGCAGGTAAAACAAATATGTCACGATTACTTTTTTATTAATTGATTATTAATTGCATTGTGTAGATCGTCAGGTGCATCTGTCCTTTATCTGGAGAAAAGATGGTTCCAGAATGCACTATGGAAATGATGGTGGAGGAAGTGTGATGCTTTAAACAATGTTCTACTGGAAAATCGTTGGTCCTGGCATTCACCTGGATGATATTTTGCCACATACACCTCACCTAAACATTCACTAAAGGAAGGGATCTCTTTTAGCAGAATATTGTATCCTTCCACACTGCAAATATAGTTAAGAGGAGGTTTGAGGAACAGACATTGAACATAAGTGATTTAAATGTTGTAATATTCAGCTTCTGACCACGTTTTCTGATCCCATCACCACTTTCAAGTGTGGGACCAATATGGAAGCAATGGACAAAGAATTCTAGTTCCTACTTGGGCTACCCATATAGGCCCCATCCCACTTGGCCTGCATATTATCTAGGTCAGGGCTAACAACTTTTATACTGTTGTAGAAGCGTGATTCAGTTTGGTTCAGCCCTGAATGGGCTGATGGAGGGGGTGCTTTGCTTGGCTGCCACAGAAGGCCATTGTTTCAGCTCCAGAATGTGTTTAATTAGCAAAGTCCAGAGCATCTACTGTAGTCATATTTATCCAACAGCTGATTTTGAGGGGAAATGAGTAAAACCTTGAGAAACAGCAAATGTGGTGAGAGAATTACAGAGACAAAGCCGCCAGCACTTCTTCCTTTCCATTTCTTTAAATCTGTTATATTTAATTTTTTAAATATTTTTTTAATATTTAAAAGTCAAAATTACTAATGTGTTTACTTATTACGGTAATGGCACACATTGATGTTACAGCCAAACATTACACATTCTCAACACAAGAAAGTGTCCCAACAGCTTAACCTTACATTACACTACACAACAATTCTATTTAGTCTTTAGGCAGCACTAACTGGACATTTATACACTCTATTCACTCTATGTCCAAATTTCTCAGATACAATCATTTTAAGGTCAAAATAATACTGTACTTTATGAATGCAAAAGTATAGTTACCAAAGTCTTAATAGGTGATGTTATGTAAAGCTTAGAAGTGGTTGATTCCTGCATAAGTCAAAATATGTATGCCCTTTTATACAGTCCGTTATAGAGAACAGCATTATATAACTTAACAGTTTCAAAATGATGTAAAATACTAAATAATTTGAATAACACAATTGACATAAATAAGCCAATTGTGAACACTAACTTGATACATCAAACGTTTTTTTTGCTGTTTTTACTTTGGGAAATTGATGTTCATTTCTAAACGAAAACCATGTTTGATTCTTATCAAAATACTGCAGCATTTCAACATTACTGTCCTTTACAGTTTG